>NW_009259600.1:2880716-2911848 GCF_000687185.1 Egretta garzetta
CCCACCCCCCCACCCCCACCCCAATGCTGCTGTCTCTACTTCCTTTAATTTCTTTCTCTTTGTTGTTGCATTTGTCTACAGACACCTTAGAAATTTTCTCTGAGTTCTCTTATTACTTTCTGGGGAGTTGGTCTGATTTCCTGAGTTTGTTCTTGAAGACTTGCTGTTCTTCTCCCCCATCTCACCCCCTCTCCCTTGGCCTAATATTGTCCTTTTCTGCTGTTTAATGTTATTAATTCCTGGTGTAACCTTGTGTGGCTTGTTTTTGGCCACATCTTCTTTTCGGTCTTCTGGTTTTTGTCTGTTCTTTCTGTTGAATTCAGTGGGATCACGTGCTTCAAGTAAACAGAATAGGCCAAGTTCTGCCTATATTTGCTTCTTCTAGAGCCTGGTCTCAAGACATTCTCACCATCCTGAATATTTTAGGTTACTGGTAACTGAATGCACACCTCTATTTGCCTCATTTACAAAATGAACTGTAAGGGCATTTTAAATTATTCTCCAGTGTTAAGCAATATTAGAGCTGAACAACCTCAGTCTACAAACCTGCTTTTTTTTCTTTTAGGAGTTCACTTCACCCAGATACAACACATAAAATGTCATCATTGCAAATAGGCTGTTTTCAAACCTTGGTTTTATGGCATTAAATGTGACATTACTTCAAAAAGTGAGTAAGATGGGTTGGAATTATTTTAAGTCCTTAACCACCCTTCACGTTGCTGGATTTCAGAACAGGGGAGTGCTTTTAACTTTTTGGCTCCATAAGTGTAGGGTCTTTATAGACACTATCTAAAGTACAGGTCTGAGCTCAGATGAGAGACTCACTTGGCATTCACATTTCCCTTTGATTTCCAAGTAAGCCAAAGCTGCTCAGAGTCTTAGAGGAATGAGTACTTGTGCTGTATTTCTGGTACATCCTGGCTAATAGTTAATTGCTCTCACAGGGATAAGAACACATTACTTTTTGATGGGGTCAGGTGGAGATGTGTCCCTCTTGTTTGGCCCTCACTCCCTGAGGCTGTCTAGGTGTGAGCCCATAGTCCCAGCTCACTTGATCTCTCTGGCTCTTCCTGCAACAGATGCCAGGTACCATTTAGCAATTAGCAATTAAAAAATGATCATGTTGAAATAATATTATGAAACAGAAGAGAGAGTTTCTAGAGAATCAGTTCTGCTGCATCATCAGGTTGCTTTTCTCTCCCACACGCTTCTTTCTTTGAACAGGGTGAAGCATGAATAGTGGACGTGGTCTGAGATGGGCTTGCCTGAAGGCATTGATTCCAATCTCAGTAGCACAACGGTAACCCTGGCCTAATGCCACAGGCTTGAAAGAAGTGCCCCCCCTTAATGGAGCAGAATATGGCCAAATACTTCATGACTGGTCTCATGTGAGTGGCAAAGGGATTAATCTCCTAGTGCTGTGGTTTCTTTTATGCTAAGCCAGCGTCTGAAAGGATCCATTACCTCTCCTTAAACTGTTCAGGGAGCTTTGCTGTGCTCTGAGAAGGTGCATCAACCCCTGAGCAGCTGATCCTGACCCTTTTTGTGCCACCTGAGTGCTTCAGAAACTAGGTACTTTGGCTGCAGGTGTCTGGCATGCAAAGCCTTCCCCAGTGAGTGGGATTTATCAGCCAGCAAAGTACTGATGCTGCCTCCAGCAGGCAGGGCACAGGGTGGAGCCTGCCTGCCCATCCTGGCCCTCCTGGGCTGCCAGAGCCACTGCTCCATGGGGACCGTAACATGGTTCATGCACATGGTTCATGCACATTGGCTTCACCATCACAGAATGCCTGTACTGAGAGCATTCCCAGTCAGGAGGAAGGGAAGGTCAGAGAAGTTTTACCCCTCCACTCACACTGTCACTGATCTCGCTGTTAGAGAGGAAGCATTTGGGGGCAAGAACTTCTGAATCCTACAGCCCTAAGGACTGATGTTACTTCTGAAAAATAAACTCTTTTTCCCCCCTTTGCTATATTTTATATATCTTGTCTCTGTAGGCTATATTTCTGTGTCCCTCCAGTTACTCCATAAGTACTTGAAAGCACATGGTGTCCAAGTGCAAACCCAAAGGTTGAATTCCTGCTTCCCTGTTTGGAAGTAATTTAGAAGATCCCCATAAGTGACCATCTGAACAGGAGTCATCATTCCTCTTGTAATAGTCGTTACTTGTGAAAGGTAAGACATTGCAGCATACCTGGACATCTCACTAAAGCCTTTGGCTTCTCAATGTGTTGAAAAGAGCTTCTCGTAATGAAATAAAACTTAAGGGGCTGACCTCCTGCGGTCAGGTGTGTGCCAAGGGGCTACCATGTTTGCTACATCTTGTGCTATCAGCTCTACTCCACCAGTCCATCTTGCCCGGTGTTGGTGAGGATCTGTAGGGGATGGCAGGGAGCCTGGCTGGGAGTGTTTGCTGCTCATGGGGAAATGATTCAGGGATGGAGGAGGAGAAGCCCATTCTTATGCTAAGAAGTTCTGCAAAATGTATTCCTCAGGACCTTTACTTCCTGAGATGGGTAGGCTGCTATGAAAGACGTAATATGGAAACCACCCCCATTTTAGGTAAAAAATAAAACCAAATTCCTGCCAAGACCACCCTTTTCTGCCCAGGTGACCTGTTCCTCTTCCCCTCCAGCAGAAGCTGAAGCCAATTTCTCGTTTTTTATGCAGATCTAGAAGACTTAGTTGTTCAGCAGCTTCTCTGCTTTCTTCTTTTTCATCCCCTCTTCAGAGGAGGTGAGAAGTTAAGGTAGGTTTAAACCCACCACCTGGTACCACCCTCAAATCTTGCTGCATACCCTCTTTCTGATTTTGAATGACAGCGTTGGCTTGGCTCAGGCTGCGGTGCTGATCCCAGTATTTCTTTGGACTCTGCTGAGGGGATTCTTACAGCATGTTGCTGGTTTTCATATCTTTTGAATCAGAATGTATAGAAAGTGAAAGGGGGGAAGCTATCTTCCCTGATAGCACCCTCCTGGTGCATGCTGTGTGCAGAGGGAGCTCATGTTAGCTCTTGGGACAGGAATGAGTGGGAGTGAATTCCACCCTAGCAAGTCTGGATGGGTCCCTGAAAGGGATCTCTCTATGGTGCCAGAAAGCTGCCATGTCTGTGAATTCAGCTTTATGCCCAAGCCCATGGTTCAGCCTCGAAGACAGAAAAATGAGCAGAACTGGCTTTACATAATTTAGTGCTGTTGATGATTAAAACAATGTGTGAACTATAGATGATGCATTTGTGATCTGAGAGGTGCTATGGGCAGGGTTCAGTTGCGTAAACACAGGTACTTGCTGCTACGTGCCATGGTCTGCAGTATCCTGCTTGGCCTCTGACCATGGGTCATATCTGCCAATCCCATTTTGAGACCTTGGACACTTGAGGGCACCTCAAACAGTGCCAGGCACATATGTTCAGATGAGGCAAGGTGCAACTAACACCCTGGAACAAAAGGACACAAAGTAAGGAGGCTCAGTGCTTCTCTGGGTACTGTCACAGCCACCTGAACTAGACGAATGATCTAGACATAACCTATAGCTTCTGCAGACATCATACTGCCTGAAGCCTTATGCTGCCCCCACTAGGAGCTTGCATTCAAACAGCACATAAATGCAAAGTCTCACCCCAAGAAATCCCTCTTTCTCCCTGGGGAGAAATCCCTCCTTCACCCTTCTTCAACCCTGAGCCCACCCTGCTGTGCAGCACATGGAGCTCCCTGCAAGCACAGGCTGGGTCCAGGCAATGAGTGGAAGGCACAATATCCACAGGCTCTCTGGAGGTTCATTGGAAAAATCTGGTTAATTAATGTGTGACAAGGCAGCACAATAATCTTCAAGGGTTTCTTGTAGCCTTCTCCTAGTGCTTGGGTTTAATATTCTTCCTTACAGCAGTCTCCATATATCTTCTGTAACGTGGTGGAATCAGTGCCTCAGAGAATTTTTTTTTATTCTAGCTGCCAGACAGCTATAGACCAATTAATCTACAAGTATGCACATTTGGGGATAATATTCTCCAGTGACTCAGCAATGTAACAGATGGCAAAATATTTCATATTTATTTCCATTCCATTTCTATATTGGAAATGAACCCAGACATTTTATTTTTTTGACAGTCAGACAACATCTGTTGAGAACACTGTCAGCTGAATTACAACCTCTCTGGCAGGTAGTTGGGCAGACAGCATGAATTAATTTCAGCTATTCTGTATGTGGTTAAGTGTCTTACTCTACTACATTATTTTCACTACAAGCGCTGGATTTATGGATACTGACTAGCTTTACATTGTATCCCTAGGAGTTTAAGTTTAGACATATAAAGATTTGATGCATTAAGGAAGATGCTGTGCATGAAGTTGCAGTATCAATGGATTTATTTGCACTCATTCCTTAGCCAAGACCAATTAAAAGAAGGAATATTTTGGAGGGGCCAGTCCAGTGGCTTGGAGACGATGCACTCCACTGCTGTGGAAGGAACTCAAGTGTGGGAGTGACTTTGAGGATTTAGTCCCAGGAGCTGGTATAACCCAGACATATCACAGTCTGAGATATCTGAGCTGAGCGAGAGGCTGCCAAGTGCTCTCTCTCCTGATGCAAGCAGCATCCTAGACTTCTGGCAGTTCTCAAACAAAATTTTTCCTGGGGAAGCAGGTGTGGAAGCTGTGGCCTTCCATGGTGAGAGGATGAGGAGTCTGAGCACTGAAGGAAGCCTGATCTGGGGGAAGGGATTTGGTATTTTTCTGGTAAGATAGAAGCTCTCTGAACAGCAGAATTAGCAGTTTCCTCTAGGCTTGTTGTCCTGTGTCTTGTATTCCTTAGCTCAATGCAGTAACCTCTATTCCTGCCCTCCTGAGCACTATCCATGCTGCCAGCCTCCCCTGCAACAGCACACCCAATTCTCCCTCTGATCCTATTCCCCTCCCACAGTGCTCTAAGCTCCCTCATGGTTTTTTCCTCTTGGGCAAGCCACTGTGTGTGACGATGCAGACACATACATACTCATTTTCTAGAGAGCACACGGCTGCAGACTGGCCAGCTGCTGCCAAACAGATCGAACAACAGCTGAGTTCTCCTTGCATTTCCATCAGACATTTCTGATTTTCAGCAAATATGTGTGAATGTCCTCTAAGATGTCTACTGTCTGCCAAATGCAATTAGGGTAAACTGATGGACAGATAGGACAGACAGGGTAAGTGCAGTTGTGGAAAACTAGGCTAAGAGTCACAGTAAACAAGTGAGTAATGAGGGAAATATTTGCAAGACATTAGTTTAATTACTTTGGTTCTGTGCTATCCTTTAACTGACTTTATTCAACTTTGTCTTTGTGGCAGGAGTTGGATGTTCTTCTCTGTTTATTTAGTACTTAACATATTTTGCTCACAGCATATGTATGAAGTCCATCCATATGGATGGACTTACATATGTTACGTCCACTCAAACGTATGCATATGTATGTGTATTTATACATATGTGCACAGACAAAGGTATCCAAAACCCAAGGGTGATCACTGCTGTTAGTTATTAAAAACCTGAAGTTTTTTAAAAGTCTAAAGTTTTTTAAGAGGATTGCTCTGTCAGACTGGATAAAAGTTGAGCGTACAAGCAGATAAAGTAGAAAACACAGGCTTAAGCGATGGCTTTAAGCAAAGGTATATACTGATCCCCTAATGCCCATCTGTGGGTACCAGACTGGATGTCTGGCAAGTGTCAGGCTGTAGGCGGCAGTGGCATGGCAGTTACTGAGCTTCAGGTGAGTCTTGGTGAGTGTCCCTCTGGGTTCATCTACCGTGGGGCAAGCAGAAGACAACATGGCATACTGGTGGTTTTGTTGTGGAGTGAAACTAAGCCACTCGCATTTGCCAGGAGCTGAGCCTACTAACAGAGCTGGCTTGTAGGTCAGAGGCTCTGGATGCCCTGCCTCACTTGTGCTCTACCTGTGAGCTCTTGCCAAAGCTTGGAGGAACTTTATGTTCTGCATTACTCACTTACATTAAAAGAAAAATCTAGGCAACCCTTCTTTCTTTAAGTCTGTCAGGAGTACTGCGGTTTGCTACACAGTCATTGCATAAAGGACCAGGCAGATAAAGACCCCTGTACACATTCAAGGCCTCCATCACAAAACCATTCATGTTATTTTCCAGTGACTCCAGTGTTTTAAATAAGCCCCTACACTTCAAGAGACCACAAACCATACAAGTTTTATTTAGAAAAAGAAAAGAGATATCTGTTCGGTTCCTCTCCTTGTCAAAAAAGGGATTTCTAGTTGATAAATGGGCATTTCTTAATTTCTGAATGGAAACTGTGAATAAATATATAAACATGTGCAATAAGGCACTGCCATCAAGTACCAAACTAAGCTCCTACAGATTTAAGGCTTCTTAAAAATGGAAAAAACCTCACCTGGAAGCCCCCTGTTTTGGTTTTTTTTTTTTTTTTTTTTTTTATTAGAGGATGCTGAAGTCGGGTTGGAGTTTTATTACTTCTAATGAATCACATTGCAGTCTGATGTCCACAAGGTAGCAAATTTCTTTCTTTAATCTTTTTGCGCTTAATTAATTATTTATTTAGCAAGGTGTTACTTGTGTGGAAAGCATTTCAGAAACAAGGGAGAACTTTCGGTCTTAGATTTTACTATAAATGAGCAGTATAACAGACATTGGCTGTTGGTAGTTACAGTGCTTTACAGATACTTCTTTTTGCTGTTGTATTATTTGGTTATGAAGGTTTTAACACCAAAGTGTTCCTTTTAACCAGGAAACACAGCACTGTTTAAATTTTGCAAAACAAGGAAACCTGATAAAGTTCAGAAATCTTTGTAGCCCTACAACACATGCTGAAATGATTTGAGGATGAATCTCTTACTGATCCAAAATCACCTGGGGCAAAATGTTCCTTCAAAGCTAACCCACATATCATAGGGTGCAAAAACACACCATGTCTTTAATAAATTCACCATTTCTTTTCTGAAACCTTTGGGGAACAGTGCACTATCGTTAAGATCATGAAAGCACAAAAGTTAACCTTCATGACACCTTCATCTACCCCATTACAGTGGTCAGGCGCAAAGTCCCAAACCCATTACGGGGACCATGAGGTGGCTGCTAAATGGACTCAGTCCCATATACACCGTGTTTACAGGTGCATAATTGTAATAGGACGTTTACTTTTTCCATGTCTGTAGTAAAAAGATGGAAAATAAAACAATTTGATATAAAAATCCAGTTATGAGGCTGTTCCACCTCCTCTGGAAACAGGGATGGGAAAATTGTTAGGAGCCAGGAGTTTTTGGTAGCTGGAAAGAATGGGGGTGCAGTTAATGCATCAGCCCTACAAGATTTAACGAGAAAAGCTGCAGAGCATGAAATCCAAACTACATCAGTCATATAGCCTGTTTAAACCAGTATCTTGTCTCCCATAGGAAATCTGTGGAGCTGGAGGACAGCCCTACCTAGATAGTGTCAACAAAAGTAGCAATGAAAAATAGAGTGGATCAAGGAGTGACATGTATAGATCTTGTAGCTAGGGTTTAGGGAGTTGCTGCAGAGAAGTATGTCCTTTTAATTACCCTCCTCACATCACTTAGATAAAAACAAAGCAGAGGAGTAATCTCAAGAGGAATATAGTTCTCTCTAAATGTGAAAGATATTAAGCAAACATTCTTCTGCCCATTGAGACTGTCAAAGCTCTTCTTGCTGTAACGTTTGCATACCAACTCCTGTTTCTATGCTTATGGGAAGAAAGCAAAGGCAAACAGAAGCTTGGAAATCATGTGGGAAAGAATTTCTTTTATCTGTGGATCTTTCTGACCAAGGGAAGCTTTCTGGGCCAGCAAGAAGGTGAAACGTTCCCTTGGTTAGGCTTCACCTTGCTTGTGCCTTTCCCAAACCACTTGTAAGAAGGTAGAGGTTTCCTTATACTGGATCCTGGTTGAAATACAGTGATTTTACTGGAATGTAGCCAAAATAAAACCATTCTGAGGATGTGTCTGCTCTCTGTAGATGGTCATGTATTGCATTCTCTCTTTTCCTTCCTTATCCCTCTCATATTGCTATGGAGAGAGATAAATTCAGTCTGTGTGTGGGGTACTGCACACGAGTAGGTGTGAGGCAACGTAAAGCAAAGGCTCAAGGAAGGCTGCAGTGACAAAGAAAAGGTATCACTGAAGTGGGTTTCCTCAGATAAGAAGCCAAAATGTAAATGGAAACCAGTTTCACCTACATTCTTCCAAGGATACTTAAATACAGTAAATTGGATGTTAATAATGTGATTTGGAGCAAAAAAACAGTAAAAAGTGTGGCTGAGCCCGGACAAGGTGGAAGCTGATGAAGCGCTGAGTGAGTTAAAGGAGTTTCTCTTGTCTCGTGGCTGGAAGCCTGGCCAGGGAGCCTATCAACAAGACATTTCTCATCCGTATTTCAGGTTTATTATTTTGTTATTCTGTTTTATTTGATCTTACAACAAATTAATGCATCCTGTTGAGTGGAACAGTCTGGGGTCTTGCCTGTTACTGCCTGATCAGCTCAAATTGCCACTGACCTGCCTTGTACTCCTTCTGTAAGCAATTACAGCAGTACAAAGCAGATGCAAAGCTCTGAATCTCCACACCTCCCTGCGTGAGAGTGAGGTGAACTCATGGTGTAAAACAAAGGGCCCCTCCATACGCTTCAGCTGACTTTGCAGCTTGGTTAGAAGAAGAAATAGGATACGTGCTGCCTGACTGACAGCGTGGAAATAGCCCTGACCTTGCCAACACTTGTACCTGAGCCAGCCTGTCTGCATGTGAATGGTCCTTTAGAAATCTCTGAGACCTTTTATTTGCTCAGAGCAAATATGTGTTTGAAGGACTTATCCAAAATGGCAACCTCGGGTGTTTGTCATGTAGCATGGTACAAGATGTATGATGGGAAGATGCAGCTGTGTTTTTTACCAGCATACACAGTGAGAGGCACATCTGAAAAGACAGAGCAAGGCACAACTGAGGGGTTTTGGAGGAATTTTCAATAAAGAGCCTGATCCTGCATGCTTGCCTTGCCCAGCTCCCTGTGTCATGGAGATCAGGCAGGCGGAGAAGATGAGATGTAGGGTGAGAGCAAACTGCTGAACTGATTGACAGCCGAGTGGGGCTTCATGCAGTCCTGGCACCCTGGTTGCTGCAGCTATCTTCTCCCAAAAATATAAGAAGCAAGGCTGTAGCTCTGTCTTCGTGCTTCATGTGGGAGAGCGGGGCAGGCGTGTGAACAGGCAGCAGCTGTCCTGCTCTCCTCCACCCACAAGATCTTCTGGAAGTTGTCTGACACTGACTGCTCTCCCATGGGACCGCTAACAGAACTGTGCTCAATGCGCATGATGTGGCTGGCGTGGGTCTGTAGGAGGCAAGGTCTGTAGGGGCCATGGTCCCTGAGGCCCCTTATTTACCTCTTGCTCACCTCCAGCATGATGGTATTTCTGCAACACAGACAGCACAGCCTGAGGCGTGGGAGGACAAATGTCTGAGCTAACGACCTATAAAAACTGAGCTTCTTGCGTTAAGCAAAGCAGCATCAAAAAAAGTGCTTTAAATTGCACAGAATTCACGTTGAAGGGTGTTGTCTGCCTCAAGTTTCAGAAAGCTATACTTGCTGAAGTTGTTCTAATATTTTACATATTGAAACAAGCACCGTGTGTCTTTCAAAATCCTGTTTCTGTGCCTGAGCTATTTCTGGGCTATTTGGGGTTAAGGCTGCTGAGCGAATGTTTAAAAGTCAGTATGTGTAGAATAGAATTAGAAGTATATGAAATACGGAGGTGCTTAGATTTTCCCTTTCATTTCCACCTTAAATGTTCAGGTATTATTTAATAATTTCATCTCTATTATTGTACCTAACCACAGGGGATCAGGCTGCAGACAAACTTAAAGGTTTTTTTAAACACTATATTTGCATTTTTTCTGGTTTTTTTTCACCACAGCTTGAGATGTCCTTCTGTTAGAAGGTGGTGTAGGGTTCCCTTTATGATGTTCTGGTGCATTGTTGTGAAAGGAATTATCATGTTGCAAATTCAATAACCTGCCTTCAGGATCAGCTAGCAAGAAATTATAGGCCATAAAGGAACAAAACCTTGTTAAACTTAATATCCTCAGTAACAAAGCAGGAAGGGTAAGAAGAGTTCTAAAAATTTCAGAGGTTTTGTTTTTAATCAGCTTTGAAAATTTTGGTCTAATTTGAAATGTGACTTGTAAATGATTATCTTAGTTTCTTTAACACAGAAAGTTTGTTCATAAGGTGAAAACCCATCATGTGCCAAGATTCAGGCTGGAGAACGTTTTTATGACTATCTAATAAACTCTGAAAATAGGGGCTTATAATGGAAATGCTGACTGACTCCTTACTCTAACAAGACTGGCGGATGCTGCTGTAATGTACTGTGTAATTTATAGGAGTCACCTGTTAAGCCATCTGGGACAGAGAGTTTCCCAACTTCTAAAATGTTGGTAACTTGATTCACCTTATGAACTTCATTTTACAATGATACCAAATGCAGCCTGTGCCAGCCCATCGTATTCTTGGGCCATCGTTTCATATTTATCCAAGAGAGTTAAAAAGAGCCAGAAATTAGTAGTGGTGGAGGTTAAAAGGGTGATGCTGGTGCTTTGATTTATTATTTATAGGTGTCATATGGACTGAGACCTGTGGTAAAATAAAAGTTTCTGGTGTTACTCTTCAGCTAGGGAAAGTGTTTTTTTTAAAAGGGGCTTGGGGCTTTTAAAAATTGGCTACATATATTGGTCCATTGGGACTTCCACAGACTGGAATAGTGAACAGAAAGGGAGATTAACGGAGAAAGAAGGATGATGGATGATAGTAGGGTGTCATTTATAGGCATCAGCTAGAAAAGCTCCAGCTGTGAGTTTATGGGAATAGCAACGTCTCTTGCAGTAGTTAACACTTTAATTTTCCTTGGAAGGCAGTGAGCAATGAGAAGCAAATTTAGTTAATCTCTGTTTTATTTTTATTTTTTCTCCAAGTGTTTTTTCTCATCTATAATCATTTTCCCAGTTTCTTTATTCAGTTTCATAGTACTTCGAGTGAACAGGTGGTTGTGAGCAGTACTTTGGATCAGCAGTTGGGATTCTTCATGTGATTTAGCATGGAGGATTGCAGCTACTTTGCTAAGAGAGATGTCCATTTTTGCAGATGATGTGAAGCTCAGACACTGAACTTCAGGTGGTCTTTAAAGATATTTTGCATGGGGATCAGAGCAATATTAGCCTTTTCCCCTTGTTGCAGTTGGAGTCCTTAACATTTTGCACTCCTGTTGCAGTGTCTATGAATGTAACTTGACATTTTCACCCCAACTCTTGCATGATGTTGCTCAATACTTTTGAACAGATGCTAACATCCAGTGAACATCCAGCTAGCAGTAGTCTTCAGACAGCTTTACAGACAAGCTCTAGCCTTGTAGTAGAGCCAGAAGTTTCTGGGCAGCCAGTCGGAGACTGTGGAGCCGACTCATAGGGGAATAATGAGCATCCTGAGCCTCAGTGCTTTCCACACCATATGTAAGAGGCATGTCGTCCAGCTTTGTTCTCCCTAAGTACATGTAGAGCAGATGAGACATTCATGAAAAATAAATCTGAATGAGAGTGCCTGCAAAAGAAAAACCCCATAGCGCACAGTCAGCTCTCCACCCTCAGGAAGCAGGGGAAGAAGCGACTGAAACATCCAAAACAGATAGCGATCCCATTGCTTCATGTGCTACTGGCAAGCGCTCAAGAATTATGGCAATAGGGGTGCAAAGAGATTATACATACATTGGCACAGACTCATATTCCCGGGTGCCTTCTCTTAATTTTAATATTGAAATTCTTCTGGATCTTTCAGAATGCTAGACATTCTATCAAGGTAAAATAACACAGCATTATCTTGTCTGCTGCTTGAAAATATGTGAGGATTTAGGAGTCGTAGTGGATGCACAGCTGAGGGTTAACTTTCAGTGCAATACTATGAAAAAAGAAGTTGGTTCATATCAAGTCAATATAGGGAGATGATTTCCCCTCTCCGCATATTATTTATAGGGCTGGAACATTGTATTCTTGTACTGGAATACAAGAGTGTAGAGATGGGCCATTAACATGTGAAGATGTGAAAAGCTTGATCTAAATGCTATTTAATGAATGTCTAAGACCTTTCACTTTGTGAAAATGAGTAGTAGTAAAGGACTCTAACCTCAAGAACACAGGAGAGAAATGAGATAAATATTTGTTAGCTACTGGGGGAAACACTGAGTTCTACATCTCCTGAAAACTTTGTACCAAGACTTTTTGGAGAATGTATACATGCCAAAAAAATTGTGGGGCTCAATACAGAAGTAGGTGAATGGAATTATATGGTCTGTGCTATACTTTGGGTCTTTAGGAATAGGAGTAGAAAGGAAGGTGAGTTTGAAAGGGAGTGAATAGCCTTTTGCAGGGCAGGCTTAAAAGGAGAGAGAGCACAGGCAGCAACTGATGGTGATCATAACCATTTTTTTCCTATTTTTAGCTCTGTGTTTTCAGTGACTGCATTCAAGGATGGCAAGAGACTACTACGTACCATTACATAACTATACGAGTGAAAAGGCTTCTCCTCAAAAGTACTTAGGACACTAAGCAGATGGCAGCAACCTAATCCAAACCAAAGGAGGAAGAAGTGATATCATTCAGTCAATTACATTCATGGGGGAAACTCTGTGACTCTCTCAGATCTAATGGAAAAAGAAAATAAAACTCTACAGAAACTGCCACGTATGTATAATTTTATTACAACAGAGCAGGCAGTTGTCTCTTGTTTTCTTAAACTGGTATTATTGATCAGTTTGGGTTTTTTGATCTTGATTACCTTTCAAAGCATCCTGAGCAGTTTCTTGTAGTCGTTTGTTATTAATGGAACCGGTACTGACACAGAAACGCTGTAGTTTGTAGCCCTGCGAGATCAGATGAATTGCAAACTCTGTCTACTTGCTCTGCCAGGTGTGTTTTGCCATGGGAGTCAGCACAAACCGTGGCAGAGCGCTTGGATCTGCCCACAAAGCAAGGCTGGGGAATGCACTGCACCCAAGCTTTCTCACTGTCGTGGTTTAACCCGGCTGGCAACTAAGCACCACGCAGCTGCTCACTCACTCCCCCCCCTCCCTCAGTGGGATGGGGGAGAGAATTGGAAAAAAAAAATAAGACCAGTGGATTGAGATAGAGACAGTTTAATAAGAGAGAAGAATAACAATAGTAATAGTAATAATGATAAGAGAATATACAGAATATATAAAACAAGTGACGCACAATGCACTTGCTCACCACCCGCTGACCGATGCCCAGCCCATCCCGAGCCGTGATCACTCCCCCCGAGTCGCGATCACACAGCCCGAGCTGCGACCACTCTGCCCGCGACTGACCGACCAACTGACCCCCCCCAGGCGGGACGTTTTTTAGTATGGAATAGCCCTTTGGTCAGTTTGGGTTAGCTGTCCTAGCTGTGTTCCCTCCCAGCTTGTTATGCACCTGGCCGAGCAGGAGAAGCTTAAAAAATCCTTGAGCAGTCCGAGCACTACTTGGCAACAACTAAAAACATCAGTGTGTTATCAACATTCTTCTGGTACTAAATCCAAAGCACAGCACTATGCTAGCTTCTGTGAAGAAAATTAACTCTATCCCAACTGAAACCAGGACACTCATCATAACATCATGGAAAACAGTTGGATGGAAGAAAGCAGTGGGGCAGGAATAATTCAATCCATGATGTAGTCCGGGTGACAGTCAGGTCCTTTGGGATGTTTTGGCCAGGTTTGGGGCTGCAATAAGTCCTCCTAAAGTATGACCTCACTCCTATCGTCTCAGAAGATGCATTATTCATCTCTAGCCAAAGAACCTTCTGCAATACCGTTAACAGTTTTAAATGCGCCCCAAATGCCCACCCTTAAGTTGTGAGGGAACTTGTGGGCAAACATGCACCATTTGCTGAGCTGTATCACACATCTCTTATTCTCGCTTCTGTTCCCTGTAAGACATGCTCCCACTAATGAGGTATCTCGATGCAAAGCAGAATATGCAGTAAGAGTATGATTACTGCTAATAGTTTGCTCTGTGAAAATAATTTCCCCCTTAAAATTAATACTGTTTTAATTTTCAGCATTCAGTTAATGGTAAGGCACGATTTCAAATGTAATTAACTTTCCAGTTATGGTCAGGGCATGGGTATGGCAGGGCAAGACATCAAAGCCAAGGCCTGTCCCATCACCCCAGGCAGGAGTAGGGCAGCTGGGGGCAGAGGGGGGGCCAGCTGGGGGCAGCCCCAGGCATTTGGGCAAGGAGCATGCAGGGAGGTCCCAGGAGAAGCTGTTATTGCCCTCAGGGCCCTGCCAGTTATTACACATCCACAAAGGCTTTCTGTGCACGGATTTGTGCCTGTGTGCAGAGGTGCACCTACCACTTGGTCCCGATGTGCAGCTTCAGTCATCTCCTCATCTGCTCACCTCCCTCCCAGCTCCACCCCACCAATGGATGTCCCGGCCAGAAGTACAGGTTCCCTGCAGGTTGCAAACCCTGAGCCAGTCGCCCTGCAGTGATACCCATACCAAACTGTTTTAACTTAAAAAAAGAGGGTTTCAGCAAGATCATTCTTGGCAGGAAGCCCTGAATTGGAACTGTTGTGAATTTGGAGTTGCCTTCCGAATCTTAGTCCCTCGGCTCCCGCATGTGACAGTCTCCAAATCCTGCTGCCAGGGCTTCCTTCTTTTCTGGGTATCTGATAACAAAATGGGATGAAAAATATATTTGTGGAAAGACATTGAGAAATGCAAGTCGGTGGCTATTATTTTCAGCTTTGAATGAACAGAAAATAAAATATTGAATTTTGCCTCCAAGGGCACTGGGAAATAATAATGTAGGTGGAAGCAACCTTCTCTCTAAAGTTTGGAGAATAGAAATACAGTTGTGTTTGTAGCCTTATTCTAATAATATAGCATACAAACTGAGCATACCAAGTGCAAAGCAGAGTATTTTATCTTCAGTTTTTCACACTACCACACAGAAAAACAACTTAAAAAAAATGTGCAGAATATAACTTCAAGAATGTTTTACTTAGAGTTTCATTGTCTTTTTTCTTCATTAACTAATTAAAAGCAAAGAAGGTGCAGCTAGTAACAATTACCAAACAGTTTTTGCAAAAAATGTGTTTTTCACAATGCAGTACTTTTGCCCCTGTTCCTCACTGAGGAGAACTGGGATTTATTCATTGTGCCAGATAAAAGTACTGAACTAATAGTAGGCAATTTTGTATGACTTCATATTTTCAGAAATGAATTCATTTACAAATCAGATTCAATCACATCTCAGTTTATAATGATAAAATCCAGATTTGCATGCCAGTAGAGATATGTTCTACCAAAATCACAGACTTCAGGAGGTAATTGAAGTATATTCTGTATACAACAGGTGATTTAAAAATTTCCCTTTTGTACCATATAAGCAATACCCAGAGAAGGTGTGGGGTTTTGGTGGAACTGGCTGAATAACATTACTTAAAATAAAAGGACTAGATTGCAGGTTTTGGCTTAGTGCAGCAGAAGGGCTGGTGTATAAACTACACAACATCCCAGGAGTAACCCTGGGAACATGGGACTCAAAGTACCTCAGAAAAATGTGACTCAGTGTACTTCTCCACTGCCGAGCTGGTTGATTGTCACCTGCTGTGACCTTTCTCAAGTGTGCCAGAGCACACACGCATGCTGGGGTGTTGCATCCAGTCTGCAGACCTGTGTGTTTTTATGTCCTGTTGTCTTCGGTGCTAATGCCTAGCAAATGATGTGTCCTTGCTATGCCATGGTCTCCACTTCTTGTTGGCATCTTGGGCACAACCAGCCATCCGTACCGTTAAATCCACTTTTATTCTTGTGTGCCTTTGGGGAATAGGGAATGCGTTACTTTTTATTCTGCCAAAAAACTTGGGGAGATGCCACAGTGATTTGGCCTTGGAGGTCCCTGAAGTGGCGGCCAAGAGGCAGGCAGGGAGTGGATGGTGATCAGAGGGGTGGGAACAGGAGGGCTGGAGAACAGCCTTGTGTCCCAACAGCGAGGGGAGGTGTGGGTCTGCCCATGAGAGGGCTGTCTTCATGTGGTTTCTTCGTTTAGCCTTGGCTCTCTAACCTGATTTATCTAGAAGGTGGTTCATTCCCTCTTAAAGTACCTGCCTTATGTAAATGAGATTAATGTCCTTCCGGAAACGGTCTCCTCCTTTCACCGTCCAAGTCCAGACAAGCAGCTGGGACCAAGAAATCAACTCACTGGCTGGGACCAAGCAACCAACAATCAGAGGAGGTGTGTTCCCACCTGCTGAAACTAGTGCAGAGCCTCAGAAGCGGCAGTGTGCCCAGGTACAGAGATATCCTTGGTGTTAAAAGTGTGTGGTTTTAGTCTCCAGTTTTCTCCTTTTGGCTTGCATGCACTATGTTTTGCTTTGCTGGTGCCAAATTAAAGTCCTCGTTCACGAAATACATTTTTTTTCCTGGATGGGCTCCATAGCACTGTCAAGGCTGAACTTTTTGACTGTCCTCATCCTCCAGATGCTCTCAAGGGCTTCCTGGGGGGCTTTTCCTGCAATGCTCATGGGATGTCCCAGGGCAGCCCAATCCACCCCTGATACCCTTCCAACTGCTGAAGGTCTCCCAACGGAGAAGACCCCTTCCCAGAACAAGCTTGTGCCTTGTGACGTACCTTCACAGAGCCAGCCCAAGACCAGCAGCACCCAGATGTCCACTGCCAGGTTGGGGTAACCTTGTGTCCATCTTCTGCAGTTTCTCCATTACTTTAAAATATGACTGTCTTCAGCTGTTTCAACCAATGTGTAAATTGCCAGCTAATTCTGCCCTAGAGATTAGAAAAAGTTGCCAGTCACTAGGTTTTCACATCAGTCTACATACCATCTACATATTGCCATTATAAAATATGATTTTCAATAATTGTTTTTCTCAAATTCGGGAAAGTGTTTATCAAATATTTCAGCACTTACTGTGTCACTTTTCACTTTTTTTAATTAAAAAAAAAAAATCCAAAGGCAAGGATGTAGAATTTCCTGTTAAGAAAATTGGAATAAAATACTTATTTTCAGGCCTCATTAATCACTACAGTTTCAGTGCCTCTGGGGATCTGTGGTTTCATCCTTCCCAGCGGCTCACGCCCCCAAACCAACTGTATCTCCTGTAAAGAGCAGAGGTCAGGCTGTGTCTTGGCTGTGTTGTTCTGCCCTCTACTATTACCAGGGACGCTGCTTGCTGATTTTCTGTTGACATCCCAAGTTTGTCCTGTCAATTTTCTTTGCTTTGTAATGAGCATTTTAGCAACTTCTTTCCTTTCTGTTTGTTGCTTTCCCTGCCCTTCCTAATCAGCCTGGTTTTTTTCATGGTTGAATAAGTGTGAATAATTAACACATTAAAGAAATCACAAATCTCCTATTGAATTTTATTGAGGCTGAAAAGGAGGCTGCATCAATCAAATTGGGTTTTGCAGTTACTTTCTCAGTTCCACTCTGTGGAACTTTCTAACAGACTTGGGAAACATGGATAGGGCTAGCCACAGCTTTTTGGGGAGAAGAAATGTCTCCCCATCTCCCTCAGATTTTTCCCTGAAGTTCTATTTATTTAGTGCTGAGCTTTGCCAGACCACTTGATGCTTCTGTTCTAACACACAAAAGCAGTTACAGTATATTAAATGATTCAGAGATACATTTTGAAGTAATTAAATGCAGAGCAGTGATGCAGAAAATTAGTCAAAATTAGTGTAAAATTATGATAACCACTGTGCTGAGTCTTGAGTGTGGTGGAAGCTGCAATGCTAGTGGAAAAAAAGGAAGGATTATGTTTTAAGTCAGAGTCCTGGAAGCCAAAAGACCAGTGTTCACCCCCAGCTCCGTGTGACCTTGAGCAACTTACCTAACTTCTGTTCCTCATCTGCAAATGGGGGCAATCGCTGTCTGCTGCAAAGGAGGAACTGTATCAGTTTTTATAAATCACTTCTAGATACTGTGATACAAAATGCACTGACTCCAGGGTCAGCAGGGTTTTCTTTCTTAGAAAGCTCTAGGAAAAAAGAGCATTTACGTAGTTTATTTACTTTGGAAAGCACGCTCAGGGGTGTTTTCAATGGCAATGTCAGATGCTCCTTAGCTTTTGGCAGAACTTCAGCATCCTTGAGTCCTTCCACATCCCGAGCGATCCTGTTTATTTTGTGTTTCATATGAGGAACGGTTGCTCTTTCCTCCTCTCCATACCCCTTCCTGTGCTCAGGGCGTAATGCTGAGCAGTATGTAGGAGAAAACTTTTGTCGTGAACTAGGGCATGAGACACAGCCTTGGCTGAGGATGCTGATGGAACAGTACTTGTGAGACAGTGTCCTCTGTGAATTTCCCTCTTGGACATGCCTCACAACCTGCCTGCTCCCCCTCCTAGGGAGGGGGGACACCGCTGGCCTGGGACATGCCTCAGTGAAGGGGATGGAGCTGGGAGAGCTCCTTACAGGGGTGCAACAGAGAAAAAGCATGGAAACCATTTTGTATCAAAACTGTGTTCTTGGAGTGTATGATGGTGTGCATGCAGAGCAGGCACACACTAAGGGACAGAAGTTTGGATACAGACAGGAGCCAGTGCTGGGCTGGTCCTCAGAGGACCCCCAGGAGAGCCGTATTTGTATATAAAGGTCCAGACTGCCTCTGGACCTGTCCTTTCTGTGAAGCACTACCACACTCTACAATGACCATGAGCCAGCAGCATGCCCTTGTTGCCAAGAAGGCCAATGGTATTCTGGGGTGCATTAAGAGGAGCGTGGCCAACAGGACGAAGGAGGTTATCCTCCCACTCTACTCTGCCCTAGTGAGACCTGACCTGGAGTACTGTGTCCAGTTCTGGGCTCCCCGGTTCAAGAAAGATGAGGAACTCCTAGAGAGAGTTCAGAGGAGAGCAACTAGGATGATAAAGGGACTGGAGCATCTCCCCTGTGAGGAAAGGCTGAGAGAGTTGGGCTTGTTCAGCCTGAAGAAGAGAAGACTGAGAGGGGACCTCATCAATACATACAAATATCTTAAGGGTGGAAGTCACGAGGACGGAGGCAGACTCTTTGCAGTGGTGTCCAGCGACAGGACAAGGGGCAATGGGTACAAACTGAAACACAAGAGGTTTCAGTTGAATATGAGGAAAAACCTCTTGACTTTGAGGGTGACGGAGCACTGGAACAGGCTGCCCAGGGCGGTTGTGTGGAGTCTCCTTCTCTGGAGATATTCAAAGCCCACCCGGACGAAGTTCTGTGTAACATGCTCTAGGAGAACCTGCTTTAGCAGGGGGGTTGGACTAGATGATCTCCTGAGGTCCCTTCCAACCCTTGCGATTCTGTGTGATTCTGTGATACTCTGATGCTACGGCCATCATCTGCAAGGCTGAGCACCTGTTCCCCTGGGCTTTTCTTACTCTCTGCTGGCCCTTACCTGGTGCGTTGGCTGTGAGCTCCTTGGAGGAAGAACTGCTGTTTAATTCTGTGTCTGTGCAATGCCTCCTGCATTGAGATTCTGGCCCCTGCTGGTTTTTAGATCATTATTGTAATGCAGGTGAAAATTACATGCATCACTTCAAGCCTGTTTCCACCAAAGCTGGCGAGCCCTCGGGTTTCTCCCAGTGTGTGTGTATAAGTGTAAATCCTAGAGTAGGGGGCTCTGAATGATACAGGTTTAGAGAGAATCTATTGATGTCTGATGGAAAAGACAGACTAGGTCATACCTCATTTGCATGTTGTTACCATCTGTATGTGTTTCAATAATTTTCATTAACTTTTAAGTTTATGAATTCAAAAAACATTTTTTTGGGTGTTAGTGACAAAAGGGTTATATTAGGTGTGTCCTGGGGAAAGAAAAATTCTGATCTTGTATGCTCAGTTTAGGCTCTGGACACAGAGGAAAGAGGACAGCAAGCAAGACTGCAAATACGCTAACACTATAGATGACTTGTTTCTGGGACAAAAACTTGGGGAGTCCTTGTTTCTGCCCGATCTAAGCAGCAGATTCTTCTGAGATGTGGAAGGAGCCAACAACAACAGAAACAACTCTGGCAGCCTGGCTTGGCTGTAGGAGTTGCAGAGGAGCCAGGTTAGGTGTTTGCTCCAGTGCCTTCAGGGTATGTTGGTCACTGGGACAAGAGGCACACCAGAAAAGAAGGAAAGGCTGTGGTGGGGAGAACAAGGTGGTGATGATGTGTCACCTGCAGGTGACCAATTTTTGGATAGTGCAGGTGAAACCAAGCTGATTCCTACGCTGAGCAAGGTATTGGCCAGAAAGTGATGATGAATTGATGGCTGAATCCTTACTGAGGTGGGGGTCTTGTGAGAAGATGCACTTTTCTTCTTTAGCTCTAGGCATACAGTCACTTAGATTCGACCTTTCACCATCACTAACATTTTCTATTCCAGACTATTGAAGAGTGTTTGGGAAGTGCATGAGGTAACCAGGAACAACTTGGTTTTGTTGAAAGCAGAAGTAACAGTAGGTGGTGTAGTCACTGTTTTTATGGGGAACCTCAACCTCTTGCGTTGCCAAGGCCCCCTGGCCATGGGATTGGATGTAGTTTTGGACCCCTTTGACCAACAAGCAATGTTCCTCCACCCAACGAGCCCTCCATCTGTGGGGCATGTGCTAGAGCCTGCTAGGTGGCCCCACACCAGAACCCATGACACTGCTTGGGCACAGTGGCAAAGCAGAGCGAGAGGGAGGTGGCCAGGCAGTGCAGGGAGGGCAAAAAAGGCAAAGAAAGAGCCAGTAAAAGAGAAATAGGGGGAAAGGAGAAATGCAATGGGCTGGAAGAACAATGACAATGGGAAGGAGAGAAGAGACCATAAATGCTTAAAAAGCTGCAGAATTATAATAAACAATTAAAATAGCATGAAGCTATTCTGACAAGAGTGGGAAGAAGCACTTAGAATAAGTAAATAAAGGAAGGTTAGAAAGAAAGATCATGAGATGGAAGAAGGCAGAAGAAAAGCCAGTTAAGGTAAAGCCAGAAACAGTGAAGAAAGAAGGCATGGCGGGTATGAGAAGGAAGAAGCCCTTGAATAGCTGGCGGTGGGTGAAGGAGGAGGAGCACACACAGAAAGCCCACAAGCGACCAGAGCAGGGCGTTGAGATGGGCTCCTGGTGGGGAGGGCGAGAAGGTATGGCTCTGCACCAGGGTTGTCACCTGCAGGCCCCTGCACCAGCAAAATTCAATGGGAGCCTGATTTCACTGGTCAGTGAGGGGTCTTGGGATTTAGCACTTTAAGTCATAACATGCTGATGTTACACAGCTGTCAAATTGTGTAATTTGCATTTATATAACCCCTGTTATTCCAATCTGGACTAAGAAAAGACTGCGCTGTGCCAAAACCTTTCCTACTAGAAACATGATGAAATATTACCTCACTAACACTGCGCGTACTATGAGCAACTTTAATTAATTAGTTGAGAGCCCAAAGGTTAAGTACACATGGATTACCCAGTGTAATTTTTTGGGGGGCATGCGTACAAAATAATCGATCTAGGGTTTCCAATGGGAACGTTTCCTTCTCCTTTCCTCAAGTTGCTCTTCGCCACTTCTTTGAAGCTGCATTGAGATGCATCTACCCAATTACAAATGTAACACAAATATTGCATATGCCCAGTAAATCCCTGTCTAGAAATCACCATGTGATTTTTGCTTGGGACTTTTTTCTTTGGGGACTGTTTTCTGATTTTTTCCCTAAGTGGAAGCACATGAGAAGAAAATGCAGAGTGAGATTATAAACTGACGTGGTGCACGGGCAGCTGGGGCTCGGGGGCAGCCTTCAAGTGTCTGCAGCTTTGGGGACTGACACGGCATCCTCGGTGCAGGAAGGCACAAGAGCTCAATGATGCACGCCGTTAAGTGATGCGGTCATGGCTGCACAGCCCTTTTCAGGGCTGCATCTGCCTTATTGTTGACTTATTTCCATGCAATTTTGTGTTTATATTCCTGCAGTTTATATTTCCCGTTAGAGAATTTGGGGGTCCATGTTGCTGTACACTGTACCAACTTGTAGAGAAAATAAGGTATCTAAAGTATCTATCCCAGAAAGCTAACGATTCACATGATTTATTTGGCAAAGAGGAGTAATTTATTTACTCCTTTCTGGTTCTTTGCTCCCTGCTATCCACTTGTGAAATGTTTATGTGAGCTCCTCTCTGCTAGCTAGTACTGCTTTAGTTGAATTATTTGAACTTTGAAAACGAATCCGTTCTTTCACTATTGGATTTCCAGTACTGTTTCTCCTTAACTATTTCTCTTTGAGGCATTCCCACTGAGAAATCTTTATGTATCTGTTAGAAGAGAAGGTGCTGGCCCATTTTCACCTAAAATTGCCATGATTTGAGCATGGGGGCATGGGGGACCTGGGAGCTCTAAGCCGCACCTTTCACCTCTCAGCTGATCCTCCTAGCAACAAGCCTGAGGGTTTTCCAGGGGAAAGAAAATCTTTCCAGGGGAAAGAAATCATAAGCTTCCTCAGCTAGCTTATTACTGCCACATACTAGGTGGGGCTTAGTCTGCCAAGTGTCAAACAGAAGGGAAGAGGCTGCTTCTCATACCTCTCTACCAGCCTTTTGCAAGTGCTTCACCATGTGTTGCCTACATCCTTATTTATGTAAATTATTTCTAGTTGCTGAATGCTGCTGTCTTTCCCTCATGTGCAAAATTCAGGATTTCACTGAGCATGCAGTTACTAATGTCTTGTGTTAAAGGGGGGCACAAGCACAAGTAAAACCAAGCCCCTTATTTTCACCACATTTTTTTTGCGTACCTGAAAAGCTCTTTCCCCCCATACATACTGTACGTAAGGTGCCTTGAGCAGGATACAAGTCCAGTCTGGCTCTACAGGAGCTATACTCTGCATTATTTCCACCTCTGTGGGCATAAAGTCAGACAGCTCCCAGGGGTCAAAGCCAACATCTCAAGTGCCACCTGGAAACCACTGAAGTTACCTGCTCTTGGAGAGAGGATGACTCTGCCATTGTGTGCTGTCGTTTCCCCATCAAACCCCGGCTCAATGGCATGATGCTTCCTAGAAGACTGACGTCACACCCTGAAGGAGGTCATGCACAGATAAAAGTAAGGACTTGTGAAGAAACAGCTTGCTAAATGGGGCTGGGGGAACTCCTAAAAGGAGTTTGTAGTGAGGTCGGTGTTGGTCTCTTCTTCCAGGTAACAGGAGATAGGACAAGAGGAAATGGCCTCAAGTTGCACCAGGGCAGGTTTAGGTTAGACATTAGGAAAAATTTCTTCACTGAAAGGGTTGTCAGGCACTGGAACAGGCTGCCCAGGGAGGTGGTCGAGTCCCCATCCCTGGAGGTATTTAAAAGACGGGTAGATGAGATGCTTAGGGACATGGTTTAGTGGTGGGATGGCAGTGTTAGGTTACTGGTTGGACTTGATGATCTTAAGGGTCTTTTCCAACCTAAATGATTCTATGATTCTATGTGGATGGAAATGGACTTTCACCTTATCCTAAGCAGAGCCTGGCACAGCTGAGGTCACTTTAGGTGTGATAAATTTTGTTCTGTTGTATGATGATGGAGTGTGCTTTCTTTGCTCCACTCTTTGCTCCACTCCTTTTGGTCTGTTTGATTGCCCATTAATTTTGAAGGCCCCTTTGTAGGCTTGAAGTAAATTGTGCCCTTCAGTGTTTGCTGAATTGGGGATACTCAGCACCTTTCAGGTCTGAGCCTTAGCGCGGAGCTGAAACAGATGTTAAATGGTAAAATGCAGACATTGTCTCAGTCCTTCTGAGTTTTGCATTATCATGATGTCTGCGTATTTCTCTAAAATGGTCATATGCAAAGGGATGCATTTGTCATTCTACTTATTCGCTGCTTCTCAATGTAGGAAATTGTTTCTCGGAAGTAAGCTTCCCACAGAAGACTGCATTTGATGGATTTACTCCAGAAATTTGGCCAAGATAAATTTTAAAAGTGAAGTCATAATTTACACATGAAATTTCAGATACAGTACCCTTTTTCAAAGCTTCATTGCCATTTAAAAGTTAAGTGAAGGTTTGTGCTTGTTTAATTTAGCTTTGATGATTGACGTAAAGGTATTTCTCTTTCTGGCTATTTTGGGTTAAGCACTGAGAAAAATGAGATGGAATGCCTTACTGTGATGTATATGTTTATTTAAAAAAAAAAAAAAATTAGGACTAAACCCAAAACCAACAACAAGACACGTCAGATAAGTTCAGAGGGAAATTTTTGTCCCATCATCCTGCTGGAGTGCATCATTCCACGTATGGAATAAGCTAGTTGAACAGCCTGGAAGTCCTGCAGGTTTCCTGGGAGACCGAGGGAAAATATACACAGAGCAACTTGCTGCTAGGAGGATTGGCACCAGACAGTCCTGAATAACAGGTTTTCCTTGCGAGATGAGCTTCACACAAAGGGGGATGAAGCTCTGGTGTGTGGTTTGCTTGGATGGCCTTGGACCAGCTCCCTGCTGTCCTCCAGACCTCTTCAGCAAGGCAGGGTGCAGAGATGCAAGGAGGTTGCTGTACAGCAAGTGAGGGTGCATCCCCTGATGTCTGCAGCTCTCGTGCTTGCAGGCCACCACAGGAGCAAGGCATGGAGAGCTGGGTAGCCTCTGCATTGCCACCAGTTTTCCACTGGGCAGTGTAGTGGTCTCCTCACTCAGCACATTGGCTACTGGCAATCCCTTTCCAAGGGACTCAACTCCCTTATAGTATTTTTGAGATCTGTAGACCCTCAGGTCAAGCTCAAAATGGATGGAATGGTTGCGGCACCTAGATGGACACCAGAATCCAATCCTCAGCCATGTTAGGTGTCCAACTATGCTTTTTCCTCCCTGCTGTTATGCTTTTGCCTCTTGCTAGGCTAAAGCATACATTCCAACAATAAGCATCTCCGTAGGCGGGTTGACACATATTACTCGTGAATTATTATGGGAAATATGGCTGTGTCCATCAGCAATACTTCTCTAGTGAGTCTGTGTTAAGATGGGAAGGGGAGCAATGTGCCCGACTCCTAATTTCCTTCTGCTGCTTCAGGTGCATGGTAGCTGAGACTGCTGCATTAGAAGTGCCTGAAGTCACTTTCCCCTGGGGACAGGCTGCAGTCCCCACCTTCCTCTTGCTCTTTAGGGCAAGGAAAAGTGAAGTTCCTGTTGCCTGACTTCAGGGAGTCCAACTTGCTGCTGCAGTAGCAATGTAGATCAGGAGTAGGTGGGTGCTATCACCGAAATAACTTCCCCTTCACAGACTTGAGCTAATCTTTGAAAGTGTTTCCTTTTCCTGAGGTCACACCTTCTGAATACTGACTTGCCAAAGAGAAAAATGACAGGGGAATATGCTCTGCATAATTTATGGGAAATTAACACAGAAGTAACAAAAGTCACATTTTTCCTGTGGTTTTTGTTACCGTAAAATGGGACTGGATTGGAATCCTGAGTACACTTTAATAATTCCCAGATAGTAATAAGAAATGATCCAGCAGCTTGTGGTACTTAAGATTTCAGGAAGAGCAACAAATGACTTTGACTTCTTCTGATCCACATCAACAAGACCACAAACCACTGATCTAAAAAATGGTGCATCCAGAAAACCTACTAGACAGTTTTATGAAGGAGTCATTGTTTTTCAAAACAAAATGAATGTGGAAAGGACAATTTTTGGCAAATAATTACATCTGTAATGGAAAACATACTGGCTCATTAAACTCCACTCTTAATCTTCCTCACTTATTTATCAGCTTTTGATGGAGCAGAGTCTGGGATTTATATTCTGTCCCATGTCCCACAGAACTTTTGTAAAAAGGTCATCTGTAAATCTCACATAGGCTAGTGTAACATTTTCCTACCATAACATCACCTTGAAAAAAGGAAAAAAAAAAAGGACATGGCATTAAAAGTTAAAAGCTGCCATAAACTTAAGAAAATACATTTGTTCAGCTGAGCCCACATTAAGCTTGATTTGCTTCATTTGGAAACAGCTGAAACTGGGTAATCTTGAGCTTGTAGTGAGAAATATCAATTTAACATGTATTTGGTGCGCTAAGGGCTGCCCTGTTCTAATTAAAAATCCACTGTGTTTTTATGGTGGTATTCTGGAGGCTGTCTTGATTTGCTGATGAATGCTGACAGGACTATTAAAGCTGTGAAACAACATCACTTGAACGTGGCACAAAATGAAAGGAAAAGCACTGCCATGCTGCTCTTGGGTGTTATTATCCTGATTAAAATTGGAGCCAAAGTGAAAATCATCCCTGGGCTATGCATTTATTTATTTATTTATTTATCCATACCTTCAAAATGACTTCATGGTATTGGTAGCTGTGCTTCCCTACAGGAACCCTTAAGGCACTGTGATTAAGTGAAGGACCATTTCTTATTAACCCCTCTTGTCTGTGCCCAGAAGTACAGATGAAGAATTAGAGTATGCTGTGTGTCAGTATGAATATGCAATACGGAGAGCTGGACGGGACCCTGACTATTAATGTTTCCTGACACTGTTGGTTATTAAAAATTCTTTTCTCGGTGCAGTTTTGAGAAGCACATTAGCAGGCCTTTGAAATTCAATGGAAAAAGAGTCACCTAGATAGAACACAGCCTTTAGCTTGTCCCCTTAAATTGCCCATGACGAGCTGAAAATGTCTGTATTATCTGCCATGTTTTCAAAAATTTAGGAGTCGCAAAGCAGCCAAGCCAGAGCCATACCAGCTTGGGGTTTTGGACCCACATCAAACATATCTCAGTCCTTTCTGTGCGAGATGGGGGAACAGGCAAGTTAGAAATAAAGTGGACTTCTTTGCACAAGGTCCCAACAACCCTTTTATTTTATATGCATGCATATAAAAATTATAGGGTGATTTTAATGAGCCTTTTTTCCTGTGGACTGCTGTCCTCAGCCAGCACACGAGCAGGGCACGTGGCAGGGTGGAGCACAGGCTCTGGGAGCAGAGGTCTGGGCATGGCTGGGGAGCTGGGGACCAAGGGGAATGCTGGTTGGAGATGGGCTGGCACCGGGAGTGGATGCTGCATTCAGCCCGAGGAGAGGGGGCCTCCTCCCAGCCTTGTAAGGAATGGGATGACTAGATTTGCCTGATAGCCAACATAGAAGTGGGAACAAAGGGGCGCTCGTTTTCCATCCAGTCAAGATATTGAGCTAAAATTAACCGAGGCACAAAGGGGTGTGAGGAAAAAGAGTATTTAGTTGTCTATACACCAGTACTCCGAACCTGGTAATAAATCCGGCTGTGTTGCCATGACTGGATGCTTCCCATAGGACTCGCATGCCTGGAATGCAAAAGTCCCTGAACGTAACCTATTTAGGAAGAGTCAAGAGGGGAAAGGGAATGGCAGGCTACGTAAAATGGGCTGTTATCTTTCTCTGAGTCACTGGACATCCTCTCCCTTCCACTCTTCTCCTCCCCTGCTCTCCCCCACGCAGTTTTCACTCTGGTTTCGGGGGAGTTATGGTGAGAGAACGTGGTGCTGGAAGAAAACAAGGGGGAGAGCGGAGCATGACAGCATGACTGGCTGCTTTGGTCCCAGCAGCTGGCGGGTTTCCCTGGATCGTGCACGCCTGCGGCTGTACAGCATGAAATGTCCTTCACCCAGGTACCGGCATTGGATAGAAAATTGTCCCAGCAGATGGGAGCTCCCGGCTGACACAGTTGCTTGGGGCCAGGCTCAGTATTTCTGCACAGTGGAAAACGGATGGACGGGCAGTGGTTTTATCCTTAGCATCTGCTGAAACTTTGAGAAAAGAGTTTGTGTATGTTGCTTGTCATTGTATGTTCCTGTGTAGAAGAGTGGATTGGTGGGGATATGACATCCAGCTCTGACGCTCATCTCTTAAAAGGGGCTGCTGGAGGCTGGAGATGACATAGAAAAAATCCACTCAAACCATTTGAGTGTTGTAAAGAAATGTCTTATGGCAACAAAAATTAAAATATGAGCCTGCAAAGTATTATGTGATGCGGCTGCGCATGGGAGAGTCTGGGTATGTCTCTTGCAGTCCCGTGTTCCTGGCATGGTTCACATGAGGTCATGAAAATGACAAAGAATGCTTTTCTGTGAGAAAATAGGAGATACTTTTTATTAGTTTTCAACAGAAATCACAAAATCACAGTAGTGGGGTTTTTTAATACCTGTTTTTTAATACTGTGTGCTGGAACAAAAAAACGCATAAGATGCTGGAAGTTCCAACCTGAACGACATGCTGGCTCGCCCATTCTCTCAATGTTAAAATACTGTCGACTTTTCAAGAAGTACTGAATTTTAAGCAATTTAGCAGGACTGAATAGTATATCAGATTTAATCTTAGTGGATAGAAAAGCAATAATAACAGAATGCCACAATTAGGTTATAACCATAGTAGGTTATAACCAGATTACTATGTGGAGATAGAATAAACTGTAAAACATATATTCTGTAGTATACTAACAGGCTTGATTTTAAATAAGAAATAAGAAGTCCAAAAGCCTGATAATAGAAATAAAAAAAATCACAGGAACAAATCGATGTCCACAACAGCCAAATACAATAAGAAAGAGGTTTGGAAGCTTAGGAACAAGAAGAATATTGACCATTGAGAGGAGAAATGGAAGAAGTGTTAATTATAATGGAGGAATAACAAATGTTAAGCGAATACTTCTGTTATGTATTTGGGGAAAAGCCACATGAATTAGTCATATTACATGCTGATCCTGATATCGAAACACTTTCCAGTCCAACAGTTTCTCAGAGGATGTTAAACAGCAGCTGCTAAAGCTAGACATTTTAAAATCAGGAGGTCCAGATAATTTGCATCTGAGAGTTTTATAAGGGCTTACTAAAGAGCTCTTTGGATGATTAATGGTACTTCTCAGTAAGTCTTGGAACAGTACAAAGTTTTAGAGGACAGAGCAAAAGTTAAAGTTATACCATATTAAAAAGGGATAAAATTGAAGCCCAGGTAATTTTAAGCCTTTAACCTTTACAGTGATCATGTAAAAAACCAGAATTGTTGATGAAAGTCTCAATTAATAAAGAATGGAAGAAGTTAATATAATTAATCCCAAACCCATAGTTTTCAGGGAAAAATCTCTGACACTAACCTGTGGGTTTGGGTTTTTACATATATATATACACATACAAATTGCTTGAAAAGCAAATCTTGTAAAATATTTGATTTAGTACTGTGTAACATTTTAATCAAGGACAACGTAATTTTATCCCTGGAGTGTACTAGCTGGATTAGATGTAATATCATAACAAATGGATTGCTGCTGCTGAACATGTCTATTTTTAGTTGCATCTTGTAGTTCTGGGTTCTGTCTTCTTAAGTTTTTCTAACTGAAGACCTGAAAAGAAGTCATTGCAGAGAAGGTTTGCAACCAGTGTGGAGACTGGGGAGGGGTAAGTAACGAAGACAAGCGGCTACTAAAAAAGACAGGTCTTCTAAATGAAGTGCACTGGTACAGATAATGCCACACTTCTGGGAAAACAGAAAACGAGCCTTGCTTATGAGATAGGTAGCTCTGGCTTGTCAGAAGTAACTCTCCAAAGGATGTTGTCCAGGCAAGGTAATCTCCTAAATAAACTGATTGGGTCCTTCAGTGTACAAAGAGGGTATCATAGGTAGGTACAGGGAGATCAGAAGCAGTGAAAGATTAGATCCTCTGGTGAAAGACTCATGGGGTTCAATCTGATTATTTTAATAAAGAGAGAAGTTAGAATTCAAGGTAAAGCCTTAAGGTACTCTCGCTACTGAGAATCAGTGGTTAAGTTGCGTGAAGGCTCCAGTTAATCAACGCTAAGAGGTGGAGCTCTGGTATGGTATGGGACAAAACAAATGTGGCACAAACTGTGAGCTGCAGCTCGACAGTTTTGGAGTAGAAATAGGGCTCAAATATTTTCAGACAGTGGTGTCAACCATTTGAGCTATATTACATGCATGTGGCACATTTCCTTCAATGGACACTTTAAAATCAGAATCTTTCAAAGAAAATGTGGTCTCATTCAAATAATTACTGCAGGGAAATTTTATCTGTTATTTTTATAGAGAAGATCAAAGCAGAAGAATGTAACAAACCGCACTGGTGTAATAAATATATTAATGTACTGGATGAATAGCTGAGGTTATAATGCTGTCTGGGAGGCTGGGACTGATAGGGAAAAGTCTAGGGGAAGGGATGAGAAGCTAAGGAATCTGGAGAGGCAAAAAGAATGTATCTGTTCTGAGCTGGAGACTGGATGAAAGGTTTTGGGTCAACTGAGGTTACGCTGAGTGTCAGTGACCACCAGAGTATGCTGTGAAGCTTCAAATGGACCTGTGTTTCCCACATTTTGCTAGTCCTCCCTTGTCCGGAGAAACTCTGAAAAGTGTGCTAGTTCAGTGCATGTCTGATCCCGTCTTGGTGCAGACCCGGTGGAACAGGTACATCTCATTCTTGCTCTGGTGTTTTCTTCCCTCATGTGATGTGGCAGAGCACTGACTCAGAAGCCTTCATTCCCACAAACAGTAGCTAACAGGGCTACTGATACCATGCTACTTATCTTTTTCTCTCTCTTAAATATCCAAGCCAGAAAACAATCAGTCAGCCTTTCCCCCATCCTAATCACTCACATAATTTTTATTGAAAGAACTGCACCTAAAGCTGAAAAATCAATTGCTCATAGTCTTGGAAATTCTGGGACTAATTTGTCTCCCTTGAGTCTATGTGAAATGAGGTGACCTATATTCGTCATTTCCCATAGAGCAGTACAGCATTTAGGGAATGGTACCGTTGTGCCCAAGAGGTGATCAGGGTTTTGCAAGGAAGGGGCCTCTTGTCTGTAGGGCACCCACTTCTCTGGCTGCAGAAGTTAGTAAATTGGAGTAAACGCTAACTGTAGGAAGAGAAAGGATATTCCTGTGGTTAGGGCAGCTGTGTGCTGCTCTGAAGAGCTGCTTTCTACCTTTGCCTTCGCTGCAGGATGTGTCTTAACTAAGTCTTTTGCAATCCTCACAAGACTTCAGGTGGCAGTTTGTAATCTACACTGGCATACAGCAAGAGGTAAAGGAGTGATTTTCAGCTAAGCATCAGGCAGATGCCTATGAAATAAGTTAAGCTACAGTGTTGCATCT
>NW_009259600.1:2911886-2923915 GCF_000687185.1 Egretta garzetta
GAGACTGCTGTAACAGCCAACCAGGTAGTGCTGAAGAAGTTCTTGTTGTGGGAGCAACCTGTGCTATCAACAAGATAGAGCAGGTGAATTATTAGCTCTTTCTATGTGCTTTGATTTGATTTTTTTAACTTTTTTTTTTCTTTTTGGTGACATGAAGGGGGTCTCCTCATGTGCAGATGGGCATGTGCTTGTATATGAAGACGATTGGTTAATAGAGTAGAGTAGAATAGAATAGAATAGAATAGTTCCAGTTGGAAGGGACCTACAACAATCATCTAGTCCAACTGCCTGACCACTTCAGGGCTGACCAAAAGTTAAAGCCTGTTGTTAAAGGCATTGTCCAAATACCTCTTAAACACTGATAGGCTTGGGGTGCCAACCACCTCTGTAGGAATCCTGTTCCAGTGTTTGACCACCCTCTTGGTAAAGAAATGCTTCCTAATGTCCAGTCTGAACCTCCCCTGGTGCAGCTTTGAACCATTCTCACATGGCCTGGCACTGGATCCCAGGGAGAAGAGCTCAGCACCTCCCTCTCCAGGTCCCCTCCTCAGGAAGCTGCAGAGATCAATGAGGTCGCCCCTCAGCCTCCTTTCCACCAAACTAGAAAAGCCCAAAGTCCTCAACCGTTCCTCACAGGACATGCCTTCCAGCCCTTTCACCAGCTGTGTTGCCCTCCTCTGGACACATTCAAGTACCTGAACACCCTTCTTAAATTGTGGGGCCCAGAACTGCACACAGTGCTCAAGGTGAGGCTGCACCAACGCTGAATACAGCAGGATGATCACCTCTCCTGACGGGCTGGTTATGCTGTGTGTGATGCCCCCCAGGATGCAGGTTGCCCTCTGGGCTTCCAGGGCACACTGCTGGTTCATACTGGGCCTGCTGTCGACCAGCACCCCCAGATCCCTTTCTGCAGGTCTGCTCTCCAGCCACTCCTCTCCCAGTTTATACTTATGCCTGGTGTTACTCTGTCCCAGGTGCAGAATCCGGTATTTGGACTTCTTAAATCTCATGCCATCAATCATTGTCCAATGCTCCCATCTATCATGATCCCTCTGCAAGGCCTCTTGTCCTTCAAGAGAGTCAACAGCACCTCCCAGTTTGGTATCATCAGCAACCTTGCTAATGATGTATTCAACTCCCGCATCGAGACCATTGATAAATATGTTGAACAGAACTGGCCCTAGAATTGAGCCCTGAGGAACACTGCTGGTGACAGGTCACCAGCCAGATGTAGCCCCATTCACTACAGCCCTTTGAGCTCTGCCCTTCAGCCAGTTCTTCACCATGAACCTGCTTATCCCACAGTGGGACAACTTGTCAAGAAGGATGCTGTGAGGGACAGTATCAAAAGCCATACTAAAATCCAGAAAAGGTACATCCACCTTCTCTTCATCCACTAGGCAGGTGACCTTGTAGAAGGACATCAAATTAGTTACACAGGACTTTCCCTTTGTTCACCCCTGTTGATAGTGCCTGATGATTGCGTTATTCTTTAAATGACTTTCAAAGAGCACTTCATTTACCCTGATGCAGCTCTTGGCATCCATGGGAAACCATCCATGCTACCTGCAGCACTTTGAATACCCAGCTGTGCTGGTTTTGGCTGGGGTAGAGTTAATTTTCTTCACAGTAGCAGGTATGGGGCTGTGTTTTGGATTTGTGCTGGAAACAGTGTTGGTAACACAGGGATGTTTTCGTTATCGCTGAGCAGGGCTTGCACAGAGTCAAGGCCTTTTCTGCTTCCCACACCGCCCCACCAGTGAACAGGCTGGGGGTGCACAAGAATCTGGGAGAGGACACAGCTGGGACAGCTGACCCCAACTGACCAAAGGGATATCCCACACCGTATGAAGTCATGCCCAGCAATAACAGCTGGGGGCAGGAGGAAAAGGAAGGACGTTTGGAGTTATGACATTTGTCTTCCCCAGTAACCGTCACGCGTGATGGAGCCCTGCTTTCCTGGGGATGGCTGAGCACCCGCCTGCTGGTGGGAAGCAGTGAATGAGTTCCTTGTTTTGCTTTGCTTGTGTGTGCGGCTTTTGCTTTCCCTATTAAACTGTCTTTATGTCAACCCACAAGCTTTCTCACTTTTACCCTTCCAATTCTCTCCCCCATCCCACCGGGGGGAGTGAGCGAGTGGCTGCGTGGGGCTGAGGTGCCGGCTGGGGTTAAACCATGACAACGGCTCATGAGAAAATTTAAAATAAGCTGTTAGGGACATAAATTTAGATATCAATGAGAAAAATAGAAGCGTCAGGCTCTCTTTAAGAATCAGCATGCCCTTATACTCCCAGTTGGCCTACAGGATAGCTTTTCACTAAAATGCCTGAGGCTTCAATAAGATGATAATCTAATCCGATAAATAATAGATTTGTTAATTTAGTCTCCTTCCTTCCTTCTGTGGTATAGTATCTAAATTATTATCCAAGGCATTCAAAATAGGTTGAAGATGTATTTCTGTATCTTAGCTCTTTTGTGACTTTTCTGTTTTTTGGGTTTTTTTTTTAACTTGGATCACTGCACAAACATGGAACAATAATTTAAGAATCTTTTGGTTTTCTCCTATTAAGAGTCGTTTTCCTCCCCTATATCTTTCACAGATATTATCAGTGGATTCTATTCACAGTGAGGATACGACAGTGTATCCTGGGAGTCATTCTGGCACCCCAGGAGATGAAGTCTTGCCAAGAAATGCAGCCATGGATGAAAGTGGAGACAGGAAACGATTTGCCCACAGCTCCCATGAGACCCTGTTACAACAGCTCAAAGTGGGGTTTTTATATATGTTTTGTATTTTATACACTTATTAACTTTTTTGTTTTGACAGATTGTCCACTTGCCCGACTTCTTTTTCTAATGCTTTCTTTTATGATTAAAATGCGCCTTTTCTGTAAATGCTAATTTAGTCACAACCCCCAGACTTGCCACTGAAATCAGTTGCCTATTGGTGAAAGGGAAGGGAATGCTGAAAAGACTGGACTGCAGAACCAGGTCCTTGGTACAAAACTACAAGCCCAGAATAGTAACTTAGAAATGTTTTTCCTGGGCTTTTCAGGCAAACCAACCCCTTCTTAGGAACTGGGAAATGCTCCCAGCAGCTGCAAGATCGAGGTGCCCAAGCTTCATGCCAGGGGATAAAGACGTGCTCTGTCAATACACCAGTAGGTTCCGTATAGGCGCACCTATATCAACAATAATCAGCGAAGTGAAACTGCCTTTGGAGATTATTTAGAGAGGTCTGCGCTGTGCCCTGCAATGCTGAGTTTATAGAAGGGCCCAGCCAGAAAAGCACTCTACACCCAGATATCATAACAAAAATGACACCCAGGGTAGTAAAATAAATATTTAATTTCTTCATCTTCCCATATCCATCTCAGACATCCAGCTAACTCTAATAATACTTTACACTATAATACTTTACATATATGAGTATTCTAAATTAATATAAGTGTTTTGACAGATATTTGTGAGCTCATTTTTCATTCTTTTAATTTTTCACTGATGGCTTTCCAGCTACAGGACAGAGTACTGGGAGATGGCATACTATAAATGTATCAAACCTAAAAGCCAAAGCAGCTTTTGAAACACTAATAATATCACTCAGTGCTTATATTACTCTTTACACCTTCAGAGCCTTTTACAAACAGCTGTGAATGAAGTATGGTAATAACTTTATTGTACTGTAAACCTGCTTTGCCGTTCCTCCAGCTGCTTCAGCAGGTTTCATCCCCGTGCCCGTGAGAGCAACACACTGGTGCTTCAGATGACCAACCACTGAAACTGGGCTGTCGAGAGTTATGGTTTTCCCTGTATCTCCCCCAAAGGCAGGTTAGGCATCGCATAGTAAAAATTTGGAAAGGCTCTGCCAGCAGATGGAGGCTCAACATGGTGAGATGCCGCGTACCCAAGGGGCCCCCTCCTCCACCTGTGCTTGGATTATAAGGTCTTTGGGTGATAGCCAGCATCTTTCAGCTTGGCAGAGTGTCCAGGGAGGTCTTGGTGTATGGCTCGGAGCTCGTAGGAGTGTAAACATGAGTTATTATAAATTGCCATCAAGGAAGACTTTTCCAGATGCTAATAGTGGCAAAAATTGTAATGCCTTACACAGCGGGGGACACCTGCATGGTTTGGAGCCCACTTTGGGGCTTGTCTCTTCACCATCACCCCTGCCCTCGGTCTGCACATGTGTCCCCTGCTTCTGTTGTCCAAACCATGGATGAGGGAAGCAGAGGTCAGCTGGAGCAGGGGAGAAGCAAGCAGGGTGGGAAACACACCAGCAACCCTTCAGTTCCCCAAAAGCTCCCTTCTGAAAGGGGAGGCTGGGATTCACCTCTGAACACAGTTCCCTGGGCTGCATCCTCCTCCCACTTGCAGAAGTGTCTGCTCACAGGGGACGGGAACTGATTTCGGCTGCTTTCTCCTCCTGAGGTCCACAGGTGCCTCTGGGACATGTCCCAGCCAGCATTGCTCCTTGGTGACGAAGTGTGGCAGCCCAGGTCCTGGGGCCATGGTGCCACCAGCCCCGGCAGGGGCTGTGCTCCGCAGCAGGCGCTGCAGGCTGCTCTGTACGGTGTGAGCACGACGGCGAGGCCGCTGCGTTCGCATCGCTGAAAGTAAACTGGATGTCAAATATATTTCCCATCTGGCATCTATTAAAATAATATGTGTGTGTGTGTGTGTGTGCGTGCCCTATGTGTGTGTATAAAATGTGGACACACTCTCTGATTTCAAATATAGAACAAAATGCATGTTTTAAATTATGTTTTAATTTTGGCTCTTTTGTTAACTGGAAAGATCCTTTATTTTAGAGTTTGTGCAAACTATTTTACTTAACATATTATCTGTAACAGATTGCATAAGCATGACTGTTATCTGCTTTAGTGATCACTTTAGACCATGGAATATAACTCATGGCAGTCTGGATTTAATGAATGTTTGAATTAACCTATACCTAATTTCTTGTGTTTTAAAACCTAAATCTCATTGAAAGCTGAGCTTTGTTTACTTCCCAAAATTGATCTGAGGGCCATTTGGAACACTTAGTGTATTCTAAAATGTGATCGTATCAACAATACATGCTCGAGTTTGTTTTAAAGTGAGTTTTTCTTTCCTAGTTTACATAAATCATTTAAAAAAATCGTTCACTTTTTTGGATCATAATGTACTCACTTGGCTTTTAGACCTACATAGCTCACAGGCCAATTTTTCAAAAAGGATTCTAAAGCTATTTGTGGATTACTTTCTGTTTGCTACTTGTAATGTGCATTCCTGAGGCGAGCATGCTAAAATGACTGAGGATTTTCATCGAGCTAAGTGATTATACTAAATAGGGCAATTTTGGGCACTCTTAGCTTCTGTGTTTAAAAATACAACACAGAAGAAACCAACACCACATCTTCTGTTAAACCACAGAGGGCACTCTTTGTTCTTAATATAAAATGACCCTGTTACATAGATTCTTGTCACTCTTCATTAAGCAATTAATGTTAAGAGCTTAAATTTAGGCTTTTTTTTCCTTTTTTCCTTCTTTGATTTAAAAATTAACCAGGTGTACGACACTGATGCACACTCTTGTGTTCTTTCAGTGTTTGATACCAAATAGTGCCTTGGAGCATCCCTCCTCTCCTTACTGCTTCGCCACACTACATGGAGCCAGATAATTTCCTTTACAGCAAATGGGTCTGGAGATGTAGTGCAAGAAACTGCCTCATGATTATTTTATGACTAATTAGCACTCTGCATTTTGACTTGCTCTTCTGGGTTAAAGCATTGCAGAAAGGGAGGCAGGGCAGCACTGGCAACAACTGGAGTCCTCGCTCTTGATATTTTTCCTCCGGTGCTTTCAACCAGGATGCAGTAGAAGAAATACAGTGACAGAGTTATGTGAGGTTGAAAGTCAATTAGCTATATCAGGTTTGCATTTATTGTTTATTTATCTACTACTTGAAATATTCTGCACAAAACATCATGACATTTTCAGTTTTCCCCAAAGAAAAAATCTTCCAAAGCACCTGACATGGAAAAAGCAATAGCAAAATTTATGGTTTTGATAAAACTAAAGATTGCATTTTTTAATTCCGTGATTTTTTGTTTATTTGTTTCTGTAAAAAATGCTGAAAAAATATAATTCAAAATGAATTTGGGATTTGTCTTGTCTTGGAGTTGTGTTGGTACATAGTGGCCCTAGATCATTGTGCAGAGCATCACACACAACACAATATAAATTGATTATAACGTAAAAAATCCTAATAGATTGAAGGAAAGGAATAAAAAGCAGAAATTAAGTAACAGGTGAACATCAGATTAGCAGAAATATTTTTGTTTGCTTGTGCTGGTGTTAACTGTTGTGCAAGTCTGGGACATCTCAGAAGCCTATGAAGCTTATTTTACTGTTGGTTCTATCAAAGGTGTATGAGTCCTTATTTATCCTCTCTCCTTCTAAGAGGTATCCTTATGAAATTTGCTGGTTAATTTAATTTCTTGTTCACTTGAGGCCTGCATAACTTCTTAGATTTTTCCATTTCACTTCCCCAACCTGCGCATAAGGCTGGTGCCAAGATCTGTGAGATGCTTTGCAGCTCTTGATGCAGCACTGCATGGCCTTAGCCTGAGGTAGCAGGTTTCTCTTTCTCAGTGCCTGGCCAAAGAGGGACCCAGATCAGTTAGGACACAAATGGTATCACTAGGAAGCACTTGGAAAAGATTGCAGGAATTACAGATGTCTCCGGAAAACAGGTTTGCCCAGGATCCCCAGATGAGGTTTGGGCAACTTGTGAATTGGTCCCAGCTCCCAAGCTTGTAGGTGGTTGTACAGCACCAAAACTTTGGGTCTTATTTGTTGAAGGGGGCTAATCACTGTTTGTCACTCTATCTGGCACCACTTTTCTTCTTTGCAGAACTGTAAAATAACTGAGGTTGGGAGGGACTTCAGGAGGTCCGTAGTCCAACCTTCTGCTCAAAGTGGGGTCCCCCATAGGGACAGACCATGTTGCTCAGATCTTTACCCAGTTGGGCTTGGAAACCTCCAAGGGTGGAGACTGTACAGCCTCTCTGGGCGACCTATTACAATGGTAAATTATCTGAGGGTGAATTTTTTTCCTTATATCCCAGTTGAATCCCCCTTGTTCCAATTTATACCTGTTGTCTCTAGTCTTCCTGACCTCTTCCAGGATAGACCCTTGAGGAGCTCCGCTTCTCACCAGCCACTATTTAGGGTACTATCCAGTAACCACTACCCTTTAAAATGGACAATCCAGCCAGTTTTTGCTCCATCTTGTAGTCCAGCCATCAGGACTGTAGAGACTCACCTTGGACATAAGGATGCCATAGGAGACCATGCTGAAAGTGTTGCTAAAGGAAGCCTTTCCTCCTTTGGGAAATGACTCATGAGGACTCATGCTAATGGGCACTGTCCTGAGGAATGGAAATTACTCTGCTGGTTTCTAGGGTTTTTCCTTTTAAAAATGAGACAGTGTGTTGAAATCCTCTTCAGAGAGCAGTTCAGTCAACTCATGCCTTGCTATAAGGTGAAGGATGATAAATTTTTGGAGGTTTCTTTTAAAGTATGCAGTAGTAAAAGCCTGGACTCTTTTTAAACTAACCTGAATATGAGATTGCCCATACCAGCAAACAGGCAAACTCTGCTCCACAGCTGGAGCGTTGCTTTCCTTGAAGGCACTGCTAGAAACAAGGGCATTACCCTGCAGGTGAGGTTATATGCTTGTGTATGGCTTTTAGCATTGGGTCTGCATTACCATGGGATAGTTATAAAAACACATAGATAGCTCTGCAGAAGAATTTGATTTTTCAAAATGGTTTTCACGTACTTCTTTGCCTGTCTGATTTTCAAAAACTGGAAACATAATATGGGAAATAGGGCCACAAAGTCATTACAAAAGCCCTGCACAGCACAACTCTTGCTGTTTTTGGCTTTTCTTTCTCCTCCATATGCCAATTCATTCCTAGCTATGCTTATCAAGGGATCATAAGCATTTTCCATCTCATTTAATTTTTGAACCTGGAATTCAGTATTCTTCAACATAGAATATTGGAACTGCTTTAATTTGCTAAGTTTAGGCATATCCTGAATATCTAAATATTATTAAACATAAGGTTCCTTTGATTCTTCCTTTTAAGTGACATAGAATGAATTTGTAGAAGAGAAAGCAGTACTTAAGTTATCCATAATGTATCTGTTTATGTTTCCAACTGGTGTACTTTATCACCAAGTCATTGGTTTATATTATAAAATGATGGTTGTGTAATAAGTAGTTAGCAGAAACCACAGGCACGTCTTTGAAACAACACTAATGGCCATTTTTGATGAAATATATGAGACTTTGTGAAAATGATTTGACGAAGAAATGTATTTTCTTTACTTCCTGTTAACAGTGAGCATGTTGAAGCCCTTTAATCTCTGCTGCATAACTAAACATTTTTTTTTCTTATTTGTGATTAGTTTGAACTAACGAGCACCATTTAATAATCAAGAAGCTTTAAAGCAAGTGAATATGATCAGGGAAACACTAATTAACAGTACAAAGTGAAAAAAAAAGGCTATATGTAATGGTTTCAAATAGAAATACAGTTATCTGGTAACCTTGGGAATTAGTCATTCTGCCTCTTTCTATACTCATCTAGTTTATGGTTCTGAGGATCCTTTTCTGCTAGCTGAGTTTGTATATGTAAGAATCAATAAATAATAGTAAATGATAAAGCATGCTGGAAGGCCCAAGCGTGATGACATTTTTAAGACTAAGGTTTGCTCTGAAGGGATTAAAGCTCTGGGTTTATGCGAAAGACACAGCCAGTCCTTAGCAATTCACAACGCTGCACATTGGATAAGTTTTCTGGCATTTCACAAGTAAATCTTCTAACCAGTTTCTAAGCTAAAATTAGATGTAAATTCGATCCGTAGTTAAAGATGTGATCCTTGGACAAGTTTAACGTCTATGTCTGTTAAATGCTCTTGCTTAAAAAAGACACTTCCTCTATAGTTCAGCTGTAATGCATTGTGCAAGATGATATTTTGCACAGGGTACATTTGAAGAAATAATTTATGATTAAGCTTTTCTGCACTGTTGTATTTAACTGCTATTACAAGCAGTTTTGCTGATGCTACATATTTTCAATCTTGTTCTCAGAAAATTTCGCTAAACTTTGACTACTTTTTCATGGGACTTTTTCCATCCAAATGAAGATTACTTGCATAATACAGGGGGAGGGTGGTTTTGGGAAAGTTCTTACTAAACACTTTCAACTTTAAGAAATCAGTTCATTAAAATATATGCTTGTTAATATTTTTGACATTTTGGAAAAAAACCCCTTCACTCAGAGTCCCACCAGGCTTTGGTATCAGGACTGGAAATATGGCCTTTGTTTTCGTGACTGTATTCTTGGTTATCTTCATGACATTAAATTTGGTTATATTACAAAGTTTTGGAACAAAACCAGGTTTGTGTATGCTCAGCAGAGATTTATGTGACATAAGGAGCTAAAAAATAATTTTTGACTGGACATACCTTGATTTGCCTAGTTTCAGCCACGCTGCCTCGGGCAGGGCACATGAAGGCTGGGGTGGGTTCAAGTTGGACAGGGAGTCTGGATGAAGAGCTGGGCAGCAGAACCTGAGGTTGTCAGGACAAGGGGACAGGAGCCCTGAGCAGTGCAGGGAGTGCACGGGGTAGAGGGACAGTGGGAAGCGGTGGTAGAGCATGGATGGGGCACTGGGGATGGCAGGAGAAACCAAAAAGCAAGAGCTTGGGATGAGTGTTGGGAAAAAGGATGAAGAGTTGGGTAGAGAAGAAAGAGGAGTAGGCCAGGACAGGTCTGAGGGAGCAGAGAAGGACAAGACAAGCTTGGAGCTGGACAGAAAAGTCTACACCAGCTAAAATACTCCAATGAGACAAAGATCCCAAGACTGGTTTTTTTCCCATGAGGTTTTTCACTTCTAGTTTCATAGGTTTGAAACAATTCATTCTTCAAGCAACATCATCAAGACTGCAAAATGAAGCACCGAATAGCCAGTATTAAATGCAAGTATTAAGGTCACATAGCCTTCATTTGGCCCCCTTTTTTTCCATATACAGGGCCAAATTACTTGGTCAAATGATCTCTTTTCCACAGAGCAGACTCTTCTTTCTGTGCACACAGTAAGTGCAAACTCTTAATTACTGAGCAGCTATTAACACTGCCGTGTTCCTTCGATGCTCAGCCAGCATGTCCCACGCCTGATCTACTGCACCCCATTCAACCTCAGCTGTGGTGACAGGCAGATTTGTTAATGTCTGTTTGTTTTCTAGGGATGGTAATGGGTGTGATAGAGATGTTTTTCTTCATATTAATCACTGCATCATTAAAAACGTGGATTTTGTGATATGAAGGGGATAGTAATCCAGTTGTAGAAGTGGGCTGATAAAATATTTAGGAGCTGAGACCAGAAGTGGTTATTTATATTGGTCACCCTTTCTGAGAAGGCAAAGGTCTGCAGAGTGCAAAACGTGAGATGGACTTAGCTCCTGGGGACTTGTATCTGGGAATGCTTAGGAGCCGAGTCCCAAGGTCTTCTGCCAGGCGTTCAATAGATGAAGTCTTTGCAATTAGTGACCGCATGTGAAATGTCTGGCTTTGAGCTCGTACCCAAGTTTTCAGAAGCAGCAGGCATGAACTTCTCCATTCTCCTGCAGTTTCCTGCCTCATTCATTTTTTAATGTCTTCAGGTAAGGAAGGAGAAGTCCTACAGATAACAGTCTTCCTTTCATAATTTGGATTCATTGCTAAAACATGTTTGCCCTGAGAATTAAATGGGATAGGGATCCTGTGGTAAAATACCCATATCTAATAAAAACCAGTAAAATGCTAGTGAAATGTTAGTTGTGCAGGCAAACTTAATTTCGATGTTTCCTGACTGTCAAATGCTTCATCACCTTAGTTTAATTTTAGCCAAATTAACCAGATTTGGGAGAAATAGAAGCTTCCTACAAGTTTTGTGAAGGCATTTAATTTTAAGTGAATGGCTCAGATCGATAGTCCTGCCTCAGGAAAGCCCAGAAGGCCTGGGCTGCCCAAATGGCACAAGCAGCTTGCCCAGATCATCAGCCCCTGTCGTTCCTTGCTCTCTGGGCTGTCCCCCCCAGCAGAGAGGGAGGCTGAGGTTATTTTGGTGTGGAGGAAGGGTAAACAGGGGACAAAGGACACAAGGCTGCAGAAAACCAGACTCATTAATTCTGTTGCCAGTGGAGCAGTGCGCATGTAATGACGACTTAAGCTACAAAATCCTTAGGGTCTTAGAGGTGACTCTGCCATTCACAGCCTTTCATCTGCAGATAATGTGTATATAGTACTTTTGGGAGGGCCACTGCTAGAAGTTTCTCTTGCTTGGCCTATATGATCCCACTGTGTTCAGAGAACTGATGCAGGGACACAGTCAAAAGTTTAGACGCTGAGATTCAGGGCTCTCCATCCTATCACACACTCCATATACAATAATAAAGGTCAGAACTACAAGCAAGCTCCAGCCACTTTACGCTCTTCGAGTGCAACTGATCTAATTCAAAGCCACATCAACTTTTTGGCCAGGTCTGGAAGTTTTGCGTGCCTTTAATGCAGTAGTAAACCTGCTTGTAAAAATGAAATTAAGCAAAATAGGTTTTAAATGAGAATTTTTACAGTTAAAGCATCCACAGAGCACTAACTCTATCTTTAGGAGCATCAGGATGTGAAAAATTAATAAAGTGTCTTTAAAAATAATTTTAGTCTAATCTGGAACCAGGCCATTAAAATCATTCCATCATAACTACATAATTATTTTGTCACATTATGACACCTTATTATTTAGAGTGCTTAAGTATCTTGACCTTGCATTTCTTACCTGAATGAATGTGACTTGTTTTCCCTAAGTACAATCTTAACTCCGTTTTCTTCTTAGTTTTTTACCTATGAAATTCACGGTCGATATTTTTAATTTTTCTCTAGCTAATGAGTGTTTTATCTGAGAATCCAACCTAATCTTTCTGTTCTCAAGGAAT
>NW_009259600.1:2923947-2926906 GCF_000687185.1 Egretta garzetta
AATTTAGGATTTCTTGGATCTTGTTATGGACCAGGAAATAATATGAATAATAAACCCAAGATGGATATTACATTTTTAAACAGGGATGCACTGACAGCATTTCTGTGTGTAGCCTTTGGACTATATGATCTGCTCAGCGTGCCTAATGGCAACAGAGGTTTTGCTATTTGAATTCCTTGCGTCCAGGGATTTTGCCCCATGTAATGAAGCATTTGTCATCCATAACTACTTCATTACTGTGAAGATTCACATGGAGGAGTTATAGGGACCTCCCTTCAGAAAGCTGCGAGGTGGATGTCGAATATCTTCAGGGGAAAGAGATTCACATTGAGGGAATCTCGTCGGTGAGAATACAATGCGGGCACTCCCTGGGGTCTCTACGCTTGCATGAATAGGAAGGATTAAAGGTTCAGGCTTATAGCCCATTTGTCATGAAATACTCTAATGATGACAGAAACTGTAGACTAGCCTCATATAGAATATCTATAAAGAGCAGAGTGAAAAGGATATAGTGAGGCAATGGTGCATGGCCCTAATTTCAGAAGTATTGAAAGTGGGAGAATTCAAGGAGTTTACAACAGTAACAGAATATTTGGGTTCGGTTTCCCTTCCTCCCACCAGTGCAAAACCCAAGCACTAAAGCCTGAGTCTTGAAAAGCCCATACAAGCATCTGGATATACTTGCCCTCCCTCTGTGTCCCCAGCACCCTCTAGGAAACACAAGAACATTAGTCCAAAACCCTAAAATAGCCACAATATTTAACAGGAAGAAAGCAAGAAAGCACTAATGCCCAGCAACAGCCGGGATGCAGCTGGTGAGAGCACCATGATGCTCCTGCCTGTCTGCCTTCAGCCGGATGGGGCAGCAGTGGGATGGCTGAGGCGCTTGCCAACGGTGCCTGTCTGTTGGTAACCTGGGGCCTACTCGGGTGCCCAGCTTGACCCCCATCCCAAGGTGTTGCTGAGGCTGTGGGACTCCTCGGATGGTCCAGGACTGGCTCAGTCAGCTGCTCTGTTTCATTTCAGATGGAAATGTTTTGCTTTTTCCTTCACTGAAAAAAATGTTGAAAATTCCAAATGTGTATTTCATATTTCGTCTGGAACTCTATGTCCCACAAAATGGAAATCCCCTCTCTTTGTCCAGCTGCAGCCTGGAAGAAAGGGCCCTCGAGGAGATGCATGAGAGGTGTATCCTGATCTTCAGAGGAGCAAATGGGTGTGGGCTCCAGGGCTGCAGCTCTTCTGTACAAATAGAGATGTATTTCTGAAGCCGAACATTTTGTGGTTTAGCCAATAAAAATATGCTCTTTGCATCTTTTTGCTGAATACCTGGAATTTTTCAAAGGGATATCTATGCCAACCAGGTTTAGTTACAGGTCTGCAAAACACAAGTGGCAGGCAGGGGTGAGGGAGGGAAAGCAAGGTGTTTTAGGACACGAAGCAGCCCTCCTCTGCCACGACGCCTGTTTAAAGTATAAGCTCATATGAGCAAGGTTAATCCTTTTCTGTATGTATGTAGTGTGGTGTCCGGCAAGCTGTTGCAAATCAGTAATAATCTGTGTATGCCGGCTTGCCAGGCACAGATTTTTACACCAGATTCTTCCCTGTGAAATCATAGCGTGGTGTTATGTGTCTCTATCCTGGCGTTGCAGTGAAGTGTTACCTGCTGCCCGTGAGGGAGCGTGGTTACAGGGCAGGGACATCATCTGCACGCAACTGCTATGCAAGCAAATGTGAGTGGTACCCCCATGAGAATCAGTCTGGTAAGAAAAGAAAAAAGGCCACCAGTTTGCCAAGAAGATTAAGCACAATGGCTGAGATGGGGCTCATGGGTATTTATCAGATTATTTACCACGACAGGAGGCATACTTGACTTCTTGTGTTCTCAGATAACTCATGTGCTCTGAAAAATATGACCCTTCAGGTATGGAAATTTTTAAGTACCTCGTTTAAAAATGGTCTGAAGGAAGTTCATGAGCAGAAAGAGTAAAATGTTTGTTCAGTGGGCTACGCGGTATGCTTTGCGCTTCTGTAGTTTTTTCCTGTTTCTCCTAACAGATGTCTTGCTGTTTCCGAAATCTCGGAATAGGAAATGCCTCCATTAACTTAATTTAGATAGTTCAATTTCAGTGGTACCCACTGCACTTTGCGTTTTACAGTTTGCAGTTAGGAAGCAACAGCTGGCCTTGTCCCAGTGAAAATGGGATTTCCCGCTGTTAATACATTTATTGTATTTCCTTATATAAATATTGTTTTATTATAGAAAGGAACGATGTTATTAATCTTCACTGTGTGTCTGGGCTGTTGATTCAGACATGGAAAACAAGGTCATTTCCAAACACCTGAGGTACCTGAGCCCAGAAGTTGCTGTTCCGTGGCATCAGTGTGTTGGCTTTGAGCGACTTACAGCCATTTATATGTGCACGAGTCTGCAGGAGAAATGGAGCTTAGAGTGCAATATCTCAACCTCATATTTGACGTCACTGGGAATCCAAATCTCTCCGGCTTACCACTGAAATATGGTACCTGTGGGTTTGCTGACTTGAAACATGGGTATTTAGTGGAACAAACGTATTGGAAATCAGATTGCTACTTGCGCGGTTACTTGCTAGTCATGTTTTGCTGAGCAGATCATCAGTGCTCTTCGTGAGCAGATGGCTCTTTAAGCAGCTATCCTGCCTGGCTTTAGGGGACTGGATTCGATGCATTTGTAAGGTTCGCTCTGTAATCCAGTCCTCAGAAGTTTTACTTTTTTACAGTCACAGTCGATTAAAGCTGACCTGGCAAGGGACCAGGAAGCCTTTGGGAGGATTAGTGGTTATTAGTGTCGTTGCCTCTTCTACTGTACAGGCGGTGGCTGGGTTATGATCGGCCGAGCAGGCATCGTCCCGGCACAGCCCACCCCTCAGAGCGCAGCAGGGAGGGGGAGGCTGTGACCTGCCCCCGCAGGGCTGCCTGG
>NW_009259600.1:2926990-2981130 GCF_000687185.1 Egretta garzetta
GGCCCGGCGGCCGCCCCCCGCCGGGTGTCCGGAGTCACCTGTGTGGCAGCGGGAGGCAGGGACATCACTCAACGCCTGGCTCTGTAGCGCTTTGTCTCCCTTTCTTCTCTTTCTGCTTTGTATGCGGCAGCGGAGAGGTGGCTGGCACTGGACTTTTTACCTTCAAGGCTAAAGTATTTTGTATTTTGGAGAAAATGGCCATTAAAATGATTTGTGAAATAAATACTATCACTAGGGCAGGTGTTGGACCTGTAAACAGTTAATTGCCAGAGCTCTGCAGATGTCAGCTATTCCTTTTGAGATGTCTGCCAGCTAATATTATCTGATAGCAGCTCATTCCGCTGATGAATCTGCAATTTTGCAATGTAGCTACCAGAACGCGTGCTGGGTCGATCAGCTTGCATGCCTGTATTTAGCAGAGCTTCACAGTCTGCTATCATCTGGAGACATTCAAGGTATAATGCAATTAATATTTTACAATCATCCTTACAGGAAAGAAACTACAGTAGAAAAATCAAAACATGTTAGGTTTCTGTGCCTTTGAGACTCATGCTAAAGTTGTTCTTAAATCGTACCACGGGTAATAAAAGCCTGGTCCAGCCCAAGGGTCAGCAAGCAGCAGAAGATGGGGCACATTCTTCAGAGGAATTTAGCCAACGCTTGTTTGGAGAAACCTGGTGAAATCGTATTTGTGTTTGCCATCTCTCTTCATGCACTTTTCAGCTGGTTCGTGCTTTGATAATTATTGCAGAAGTTTGCTTCAGCTAAACCGACTGTGCTCTAAAAGGCATACCTGACACTCAAAAGCGGATCCATGACTAACGACGAGAAGAAATAGGGGAGTATGTCTGAAATCGTTAGAATTGTGCCTACTTTTGTACTGATCTGCATTTTGAACTATTCAAATTAAAACTGTTTTGTAATTGAAAATACTTGTGAGCTGGTCCACGGAATATTGGTTTTTTTCTATTGGTCATGTTCAAGTAGATCTTAACACCCTCCATCATAATTTCAGCTATGTTTAGTATTTTTGTTATTTGGTAGAACAAAAGATTATTTTTAGCCGAGGAGAGTGCATTCACTCAACAAGCCTAGAAAGAAACCACAAGTTTTGAATGGGAAGTTATCTATATAAAGCAAAAAAAAAAAAGAGAGAGAAATGTGTTGCTTTAGAAAAGCATTAGCATCCAGGAGTTTGTGGGGGAATTGCATTCGAGTCGTAATCTTTTAAAGCAGCCCCTGCTAAAGCAGGTAACTAATTTGCTGTGTAGTCAGGCTGCTCAGGTTACCCCCTTGATGTTTTGGGCTGTGGGGACCCTCCTTCAGGACTTTGTTGCTCTCGGTGGCCACAGCCGTGGGGCCACGGATGAATAGGATGGAGTGGCAGGGGGGTAAATGTGAGAGCTTTGTGTTTTTAGACAGTTCTTTTGTTTCTAGGAAAGTTAATTAGGAAGTGAAACCTTAAGCAGTTGACAGTGCACATTGTTGGCTGCTGGTGCTCTGTGACAAATACCACTGCAAGGTACTTCACTTTCTTTTGTAAACAGAAAGGTAAGGAATTCGCACAAAAATGTATTGGTGAAGATCTGCTTTTCATCATGGCCTAACCACATAGTAAACAGCAGAAATAACTTGTTTTAATAAAGTATGGTGTTGAAACATTTATCAGCAAGCTCTTTCTCTCTGTTTCAAAGACATGTTTAGGTAAGAGGAACTGGTCCCTTGAAGAAACCCAATCTGAAATTTTGTTATAACATTTTCTTCAGGTCAAGGTCAGGAAACTTAAGGAAAAGTTTGACTTTTGGGCCATCACACAATTACGCCTGAGCTGATTAATACAGTATGCTGAAACAGCCATCTAAGTATTTCTTAGTATCTTAAATGTATCCCAAATAGTAGTTACTCACATAAATTATAAAAAAAATTATGACTTCATTTTTATTGTCATTTTTTGCATGTAGCCATGCACAGTTATGAGGCAAATGTAATAATCCATGTATTTTAATTTCTCTCTCTAACAATAAAAAGATTAACATGTCTTTCTCTTATGGGCTAGGTTCCCTTGAGTGGCACCAATATAAGTCTCTGGAGAATTAATAAACTAGGCCTGGGGACGTCAGAGTTAAAGCCCGTTAAAACCGTTTGGCATAGTACTTCATAGTACTGCTTCAATGGAAGCAGATTTCGGCGGTCTACTTGTGAAACCAAATGGAGAACAGTACAGAGGTGGCTTAAACCACGATCAATGCCCATTTCAGAGTAAAGGTAGCTGTGTTTTGCCCCAGGTGCTTCCAACCTCTGCGAGTGGAGCAGCTCACAGGCTTTCACAGTGGGAGCAACGCGGAGAACATTAATTACATGAAGAGCATGTAACGGGTATAGCATTTGTAGAAGTAGGATTCGCAGCTCAACAAGCAGTCACAACAGAGGGCTGCTCCAAGGGGTTGGAAAACAGGGAGGAGGGAATGGCACTGAGACTTGTATGTCTATGTCTACCACGCACGCAGGCTGGTGCTTAGTCTCATGCAGGGGATGGTGCAAAGGATATTTTCTAAGCCAGACCCAGGCTCCCTGCAGCCTCTGTCCCCCTGGGCTGCCCGTGGTGGAGATCACCTATGTCTGCAGCTCACTGCTTATCCATGCTGTCCCCTTGCTCTTGTCCACTAACCTCAGTCCTTGCAGAAAGGCCACAGTTTCCTCAGCCACACAGATATTTTACAGTGGCTTTCCCTTTTGCTGAAGAGAGAATTTAGTTCTCTGTTTATACATTCCCACAAAGTGTTGCTCTAGCTGTTTTTACAAGGCTGTGTAATGCCATTCAGATTTAGTTCACAGAGTGAGCTATTTTTGAAGATTTTCAGAGGATCATTTTAAATATCAGATCATTCAGAAACTTCCACACTCTTCCATAAGAAACTCCCCCAATATTATTAGACTTAGCTTTTTTTTTTTTAGGTTGCTTTGAAAAATGGAGTAGGAGGATTTTCAAAAGTCCTTAGTATTGGCCTTAATTTCTTCCTATTCCTTCCTAACATTCTGAAGGATATAAATCCAACACACCATGAAAATTACAGTGATTTAATAATAATTATCTTGTATAGGATAACTATGGGATAATGACACTTGAGTAAGGTGAGCTGAGTAAGGTAAAAGCTCGAGTAAGGTTAGGTTACTACTATACATCAGAACAGCTCTTCAGACACTTTAAATGATGCCAGGGCCAGGTGATACAGGGCTGAGGATGTGCAGAGAGTGGGGAGAGATGGAAGAAGGCCGAAGGACTGCAGGGGCGTGGGTCTGCCCCCGCCTGTGGGTGCATTTGGGTCGGGGAGGAGGATTCCACCCTTATCAACCCCGTCGTGAGCTCATTCCTCATCTCTTGAGCAGAGAGGAATGTTTATTCAGCTGACACAGTTTCTGGGAAAGAGGCTAGAAGGAGAAACTGCTGCGTGACAGTCTTCCTCCTTATCGCCTATAGCAGTGATGTATCCGTGCAACATGTGCAGTGTGGGAAGGGATGGGGAAGGATGGCCAGCTAGACAAGGGGCGGACCTAGGAAAATGAAGTACTTGGATGCCCAGGGGATTATTACCCCATTTCTCTGTATCTACAGTAATATTCATCTGAACTTAACCCACCAAACCTAAATCAAAATAACCTTTTTCGCTTGAGCGGTTGATTAACCCCCAAAGGCTCCATCTTTCAGTGAGTTTAAGCAAATTCAAATAATATGTGTGGAGTATGCAGTGCTGATTTACACCAGAGTATATATTAATAGCGGTGTCATGGGCTGGAGGCACGGGGAAGGGCTGGGGGAAAACCATGCATGTGGCTGCCCTGAGTCCAGCACGGGACCATCAGGGAACAGCTAAAAGCATGGGACTGCCTTCCTACTCCCATAGGACTTTGCGTGGGCGCAAGCAGATTTGGAAGGGTGTGATTAAACTCGCAGGAGAGGCGTACAAGGCAGGGTGCAAGCGGAGGAACAGCCCCTCATCTGATTTCTTCTGGGGACTGCTTTTCCCTTCGCAACATCGGACCTCCTAGCTGTCCTTTCCGATCCTGTGCAGTGGGTGTCTCCGAACGTCTGGGTGGCCATCGGCTGCATCTCCTTATGGAAATTGCTTTGACCCTTATTTTTGTTTGTTGGCCTGACTGCTATCCTGTCCCCGAAGCGGAGTGTGGTTACACCTTTCTACTCAAGCTGGCATGTTTAGTTTAAAACCAGAAGAAATTAGAACTGCTCAGCTTTCTAGAAATAACTTTTCTTCCCTCTTTGTCACCTACAGAATGCCTGGAGAGTTTCAAACTAATAACAAGATTATGTAAGAGAATAGGAAATAAAAACACACATATATTTTATTTCTGCAGAAACACCCCTGTTGCATTTACTCTTCCAACACAGTAAATGAGCCTTCTATATACTTTGGCACTACAAAGCACTTCAAAGATACTTCTGGTAAACACCAATACCATACCTATCCTTCTAAACCTCAGTCTTCGGGAATGTATATATTGTATTAAGTGGAACAAAAAAGTCAGCTTCAACATTTTAAGCAATCAGTTTGATTCTGGTCATGGCAATTACTCTTTCTGTCAGCAGGAGTAAAATTTACAATCAGGAAATCAAAGAGTCAGATGTATTCCTGTATAATGCAGCATAAGCTGCACGTAAATTAGATCACCCCGCTGGAAAACCTGCTTCCTCTCATTTGCCTGAGCTGCGCTGGGCGGCCTCCGCACGCCGCACGGCAGCATGCAGCACGCCCAGCCCCGACCCGACCCAACCCGCAGGCAGGTGGAAGGTGCAGAGCCATGGGTAGGACCAAGCTGCCATGCCAGGGTGAGATCCTGCTGTGCCCCCCAGGGTGGGATTCTGCTGTGCCCCCCATCCATCTCCTCACCCACCCCGTGCAGTGCTGCTGGAGCTGGCCCCCCACGACCCAGCCTGATCTGCTTCCCAGCCCAGCTTGCAAACGCGGGCTGGGGGAAGAGGTTGGCTTCCTGCCCCGGTCATGGCTCAGTCAGTGCTTCTGCAAGTGGAGGGTAGGGAGAGCCCTCTGAGGATGCAGCCTGAGAGGGGCTGGTTTCAGCCCTGGGGGCAACCCTGGCTGCTTCTCACCCTACACCTGACACCGGGCTGTGCGAGGCTGTTTCATGGCTGTGAAACAGGCACGGGCTTGAGGAAAAGGGTTGCCTTTGCTGAGCGTGCTGCCTGGGCCAGCGCAGCGAGTGAGGCAAATTGGTCTGAACAGGGGACAGCCGGGACTTATCAAGCTGTAGCTGATGCAGACCATGGGCTGTGTAACCTCTAAATGCTGGTGCTTTGGCCATGGGAAGAGAGATGCTGCTTGGCTTTGCCTGCCAAGGACAAGCAAGGAGAAGCATGTGCATCTCATCTGGGCATTTATGAGACCTTGCTTGAGGTCTGGCTTGATGTCTCAACTACCAAAATGGGGAAAAAAACCCTGAATTGCTTGGGTTGCACAATTGGTCCTTCCCCAGTTGCAATCACCAGTTTAAGCAGATGGGCTTGAAGAAACTGAAACCCTTGGGATGGGAGACTTGAGCCACTCCAGAAAGCTCCTTTGGCTCTCCTGCAGACACCAACCATATGCTCCTACCTCTGCAAAAATAAATTAGTGTTAACATCCATCTCTCTTCCAAGTGGGATTGTGCTTTGTGGTGCAGAGTCACAGGGCTCCAAGGTCTAAAGGCTGGGCAAGAACATGGCCAGAGCTGGGAAGGGCCAACACCACGTGGCCCCGTGCAAAACCCTCCAGACCTCAGTGAGGGTCCGGCCTTCAACGGGAAACAGAAATGTGCTGCATACCAGGTATCTGAGTTGTTCTCGTGAATTCAAAACACAAGGCATAAAATATGTGAAAAATCATCCCTGCGTATAGTTTGGAGTAGCAAGGGAATGAAGAAGCAGAGCAGTAATCACGCTAGCGCAATCAGTCCTGAGAGCTGCTCTCAGGGCAGGACGCATGCCTGGCTCCCTCTGAGCCCTCTCCCAGCCCCCAGTCCCCTCTGGTAGATGGAGCAGAAAGCAGAAGAGTAGCTGGCCCGGCCAGAGCAAGGCAGAGGTGCCCGTCCTCCTCCACATTCCTCTTCTGCCACCCTGGAGCAGCACATCAGTCCCAGCTGCATTTCTCCCCTTTTCTGTCATCTCCTCTTCAGGGGGCATCCAGCTAACTTCAGGCCTTCACGTCTCTCTTTTGTTCTTTTCAGGAGTAAGGCATTGACAGTTTTCCCCTTTCTTCCCCATGGGTTTATTGGAAATGGCCGAAGAAAACAGCGATCAGCCAATTTATGTGACACTCTCTCAAATAAACGAATGGGAAAGTGGGACTTTTGAGGCTGGCCTGGACAATGTAATTAAAATTATCTTTGTGTGGCAGTTGTAAGCTGACCCTTGGCAAACCACTTGGCTGGTCAGATCAGGTTTTGGAAAGGGCTTTCTCATTTCTTAACATGGGTGATTCTGCATTTTGGTGATTCTATAGTATTTTTTTTTCTCTTTGGAGAATTCTAGTGGTTCTATTTATAAAATAGTACAGATTTTGAGACACCCACTTCATCTTCTTCACTGAATTACCACCTTCTACAAATAGTTCAGAATCAGAATTCCTTTCCTAGGGAGTTAAAAAAAAAAAAGGAAAAAAAAAAAGAAAATAGATCTCATTTCAGTTGACAAGAATCAGTAAACTGGTTCCCAGATCTGGGAACTTTTCCTTTTGGTAATACATAATCCTCTCTGACTACATTCATTTAATTCTTCAAGCCCACTCTGCACTTTAGTGTGTTCTCAGGTTTCTACCTCTTCATAGCACATTTTTAACACATAGAAATAATGTCTGAAAGCTAATTACATTGAACAACTTCAAGGTAATTTCAAACATACTTGGTCTTCTAGAAAAATGTATGTTTAACTTTAAAAATAATTTCTGGTAACAATTATACAAGGAGTGTCATAAATATTTCTGCTCTGCTGAGCAGGATTTTGCCTTTAGAAAAAATAACATTATCATTAACTGGTTTTATCACAGCAGCAAAAAAAGAACCAGGTGAGGTTGAGTCCTGGTGTGCTCAGTCTCCCCACTCAGAGCCTGACCTTCTCCTCTAAATACCTATAGTCCAAGTGGACGCTATGGATAAAGATGTCAGGGATTCAGCACAACTGCACAGTAGTTGCTGGAGAAGGGGGGTACCTTGTATTCCTTCTCCTCCCTTCCTTCGTTCCTTCGTTCATTCATTCGTTCCTTCGTTCATTCATTCGTTCGTTCGTTCCTTCCTTCCTTCCTTCCTTTGTTCCTTCGTTCATTCATTCGTTCCTTCGTTCGTTCCTTCCTTCCTTCCTTCCTTCCTTTCCTTCTGCCTTCCTGCCTTCCCTCCTCACTGCCAAGACATGTTACAGAGGCTCTGGGATCTCCCTGGCACACTCCCTCTCTTGGAAAAGTCATGTTTGGGAGCAGGATCAGACTGACCAGGGGCAGCGGGGCTGTGGGGCAGAGGAAGCATGGGGGTGAGCTCCTCCTCCTCTTCCCACGTGCCACACAACCCAGATGGTTCCTGACCTACAAGGTTTGTATGAGCAACCCATAGGTGGATTCCTGACAGTATGGAGCCCTTCAGTACGCAAACGTTGGCAACGCGCTGCTGAAGTGTAAAGCCTCGAATCTGGGGGATGGATGGGGAGCAGGGATTTCTCCTGTCCATTCCTACCCTGTCACTTGAGATATTGCTGCCTTGGAGAGGAAGGAAAAGTCTCACCTGTAATAGCACCGAGCATCTCCCAAAGGCATTGGGAAATGCAGTTTTCTTCTGTTCACTGTGCACGTGTTAGTTAGTATATTTTAAAGTAATTTTAGGTACTTTTTCTCAAATTCTGTAATAGTATGGCTTTCTACATCTATCTTCTGTGCATTTCATTTATAGCTATGTTTTGTGGCATTCAATATTCTCCAGTGAGAATGAAGTTTATTTTCATGTTTAGAGGTCTGTACATCTTGCCTCAGCAAAGGGAATCTGGTATGATGAATGCACCTGACAAGGCCTCATTTGTTCATATATATTGAAATTAATCATTGATGCAGTAGGTTAAAAAACACAACTTGAGAACATGAAGAAATGTGTGGGAAGCATATCTGGTCTTACTTATAACTTTGGAAGAATGTGAGAATTCACATTTATTAAGCCAAAATATAATAAATTCACAATGTAAAATACAACTCCAAATAGGCCAGATGATAAACATGTTTTAATGCAATGCATGCAGCTGCTCCACTCTGTTGTTTCCAGTCCTTTTCTGCCTGGTTTATTTACTTCCCCTTAAGAGCTGCAGGACATATTTATTGGGACCAAAATTTTCCCTAGTCGTTTGCAGCACGACTTTCTGGTCCAAAGAAAGGCTCATTCCTTTGAACTGTTTTTCTAATAAGAGCAGAAAGCACAGCAAATACTAAATTAAAAACTACATAAGCACATTGCAAAGCAAATTCACTCGGTTCCTGCTTTCTGGGGAGATGAAGAGGGGAAGTGATAAAGAACTGTATGTGATGTGTGTGTACCACTTGCCCGAAATGGCTGTGCACCTCTGCAAAGGGCTTGGGGTGACCCCAGGGGCAGGTGAGGAGTGAGAATGCCAACCGACCAACGAATTGGTGTCGGAGGAAAAGCAAGACAGTGAGGGGCAAGCCGGAGATGTGGAAGGTAAAGTCAGGCAGTGGCTGAACTGGGTTTGACTTCAGCAGTAGTTGTTCCTGTCCTGTACAGGGTGATCGGGCCCCAGGTTACAGATGTTTCAGAAAATGAAGCCAGTCGTTGAGGGAGTATGTGTGCAATATTAAAAGTTGTTCTGGAGCCTCTCTCACCCAGGCATATGAAGACAATTTTTATGTATGAGGGAGCAGGTGAACAACTCTGCTTATTCAGCAGCACAGAAATAAAAGTAACATGACAGAAGCAGGGAGACCTTCCAGGGTATTTCTTTAAAGTAAAATGAAGGGCTTTGGACACGTTCCCTGCAGACAGTTGTATGAAGGGGGTGTGTGACTCTCTTGTAGGTCTATGCGATGGGGGTACACCCTTTGCAATGCAGAAACCTGGGGCGCTTGCCTTCACCTCTCCTGGGGGAGGGGGAATGAAGGGAAAACAAAGAAGATCCCATCCTGGGAAAAAAAAAAAATGCATAGGTTTGGTTGTCCTGTATGTCCGTTGCAAATGTGGAGAAAAATGGGCATCCTGACAACTTCTTTTGGAGCAGCAAACCAAAGGTGTGCACGGTGGGAGTCTCTGGCCAGCTCTAGGGTGATTAGTCACCCTACCATGTCTGGGAAAATGTGCTACATTTTAATTTGTGCAGTAAGGACAAGAACAACTTACTGCACTTTGCACAGTATGCCGTCCTCTGTTTTAATAACACCATGAAACTTTCATACCAGGAAAAGCACCCTCTTTGTGAAACCAGGGGGCCCAAATACTGACCAGTAACAATAAAATACTCTCCATGAAGTGCAGAGTGCGAGGGAATTAGTTTTAAAAACACTGGCCTCAGTGGAGGGTGGAGAGGGAATATGATAAGACACCGGACTTAAGTAGGGGTCAGGGCACAGGTATGCAGAGCTTTGAACGTGAAAGTGGAGAGCGCCAAGGTAACATGATCTGCCTCAGATGAGAATATCTGCAGCTCAGCAGAAATTTCAGCCATCTGTGGCCGTTGTGCCCCCACCATAGACCTGGAGCCCCTGTGTGAGCAGATGAACTTGAGGGAGCAGCCCCAGCTACTGCCTGTACAAAGTGTGTTTCTGATATGCTGATGCCAACAAGGCACAAGTGATTTGGACATGTTCGAGTGGCAATCCAAGCTGTAAGGCACACAGCCACAGCCCTGGCTGTTTTACTCCCAGCTCGTGTTGGTATGGGTCTCTGCATCTCAGCTCTCCCTTGTGTTCCCTCCACAAGCCACAGGCACCGTGATGCAGATTCTACACTGGCTTCCCGAGGTGTGAAGTTCTTAAGCAGCCGGTCTTACTCAGTATGGCATAATTCATATGCTCAATTTTTTGTTATGGATGCATTTTTTTTTTCATAGGTGTGTATATTGCATGGAACAAAGACACTGATCCGATTCACGTGGTTCCAGGAATGTTTTCACAAGTTTTGGCCAGGACTCTTGATCTGTGATGACTCTGTGGCCTGACACATCATTGAGCTCATTGATTGTGGGAACACATGGTGAGACAATCTTGTGGCTGACATGCCTTAACCTGCATATATGTGCCATGGGATGGACCTGCAAGGTCTACTTTGTGAGGGAGAGGGAATTAGCTTAATCACTCCCCAGTGGTACCGATAGGATTTTTGACTTGTACTTTGCTAGGGACAAGTTGAGCCTTTGCCTCATGAATCCTTTTATCAGACAGATTTGAATAAGCAGATCAAATATTGGAGATTCTTCTGAACTGCCGCTATTTTCTGCAATCACTAGATTGATAAAGTAATTTCAAATCATTGATGTGTCCCATATATTGCTGAAATGAGTGCAAACCAGAAAGTATGCGATTTTGTGGCTGTTGGAGAGCTGGGTATGGCTTATTACATATATCCCTGTCTCCTGTTTATTTTTATGGAATGGGATGAGAGGGAAAGGTTAGGAGACAGGATGGAGCATTTATCTTGAAAATGAAATATCCATAACAGAGAGGGTGAATATAGAGCATCCCAGGTTAGTACATTGTCAGTGCTGTCTATCATCTCCATTCGTATACATTCCCTCCTTCCACTTCAGATTTACTGTTTTCTAATCCACGTGCTTACTTGCAGGGTTATGACTTCTCGTAAAACACATCTGTATTGTCTCATGCCTTTTTCAAACTCTCTCTCTCTCTCTTCTGCTCTGCCTCTAGTTCCTTTTATTGATACAGAAAGTGGGAAAGGAAGACATTTTTATCGCTTGGTTTGGTTCTTTGTTCAAATAACAATGGAATTGTCTGAATATGATAGCTCAAAACTGTAATCCAAATTAAATTTCTTAAAAAAAAAAAAGAAACAACAAAGAAAGGCTGTAGAGGAGCAGCCAAGTTCGGCATGGACGGGGGAGAGGACACATGCTGCTATCATTCCTGCAACACTCAACATCCAACACACTTACTGCAGGGCGGGGAGGAGAAGCAGACCTGTTTTTTTGAGCTGATACTTAAGTATTCGTATGGATTTTGCTTAGATTGGCAGCAACACTTAAATGAACAGTTTTGTGAAGAAATAGACACTAAAGATAATGTTATTCCTGTTGTTTCCATGGCAACGGACATGCTTGATGGAACATATCCATCATGTGTGCTCTGTAACCATCTGGTTTCACAGTCCTCATTTCAGACACTCTAGGAATGAAATGTAGGCAAACTTTAATCAGGTTTGTAATTACTGCTGTCCTTACAGAAATTATTTAACATGGTTTTGCAGCTGCCTCAGCATAAGGCCCAAAGGTCTTTTTAGGGTTTTATTGCCACTTTTAAGGAATAGTTTAAGAATTGTTATTGTACTTTAGCCACAGATGCCACTGTTTCTTCTTGGTTTCTGAAACTGTGTTATAATGACATCACATTAAGATATTTTTTTTCCAGGCTCCAAAAAGGTCACAGTTATTTTTTCCAAATGGCTCTGTCAAGCATAAAAATTAACCATACTTTGAGCTGGATTTTCTGTATTTGTAATGTATGTTTATGTTAGAGTTTCTGTCAAAACAGGGATTAAAGATAAATGTAGCTAATTAAAAGAACATTTGCTTAGAGCTCCTGGTAATAGATACCTCATTGTGGGGTCTTGAGGTAAAGCTTACTTTAACAACTGATTCAGTTTATGGGATTGTGTTTGAACATTATAGAAGGCTATTTCAATTTTCCAAATTGTGCATATTAGCCTGAGAACAATCAAGTTAAGTCCATAAGTAAATTGCAGAAGAGAAGTCAGGGTGTACATGCTAGCTATGTAAAATGTTCTTGTCGGCTCTACTTCCTACACTTCATCATGTCGAATAATGCTTCCCAGCAGTATATGTAAGTGAAAACTGGTTTTACAGAAGGGAAAAAATCTATCTGGCACTGGATGAGTCAATAAGTTGCAAACTGTAGCCTAAGGTAAAGAAAAAAAATTCAAAAAGTTCCCATATCAAATTAGGTAATTGTTTCTTTTTATCTTACTTTATTTTACTAAACAGCTGTGCCCACAACATTAATTTCATTGCACATGACATCTGTGTTATCCTAGGGACTCCTGTGCTGGGGAAAAGGTCAATGCCAACTGCAATTGCATCAAGTTTCCATAAACTTTCAATGGCCAATAATATTTTGTGCTTTATAAAAAGCAAGTAAAATAATAATGTATTTGTGTAACGCTTTTCATATTAAGGGATTTCAAAGAGAACTACAAACTGTAGGCCCAATCCTTTAGTTCTTATATAAACAAAACTCCCATTGATTTCAGCAAACTTATGCCAAAATAAAGAGGACAGAGGAAAGGTGTCAGGATTTGGCTCTACATACTGCATGCAGCAATCACTTCATCCACTAATAAAGTTCAGTCACTTTTTGGATGAGACTTGGCAGTTGTTTAACATGAGTGGTCTTGAGCTGACTCAGTTTAAATGGAAGGATAAACAAAAAAATAGTTCTCTAATTAAGATTTTGGATTTCAGTGGGGCAAACTTTGATAAATTGAGAGAACTGGTTAGGAGAGACAGCTGGGGCTGAGGAGCTCAGGGTCTTCAAAGCGGAGAAGGTTTGGAATTGCTTCAGGTCAGAGATGCTGAGGAATAAATCAAAGTATCACAAGCAATGGAGAAAACTGTGGAAAGAGATGTTTCAGACCTGGCAGGGGGAATTACTGCCTCAGGAGGGATCTTGGGAATCAGGAGGGAACCTACAGGAGCTGAAAAAAAAGGACTGCTCTACAAGGAAATCCTTGATGTAAAAGTCAAAAAGAGTGGGAATAAAATGAGAACTGACCAATATCACACTGAGTTTGGCATGGCAAGGAACATCAAAAGAAACCCCAGAATTTGTCCGCTGCAGGTAAAGAGGAGTGAGACTTCTGTGCATTGATAACGGGATAGAGATTAAAGGTATTGCTGACCTGGAAACAAAGTGTGCTAAGCTGTTCAGCAAGGATGACAGTACTGGTCACGAGGACAAATGGGAAGGGATCAGTGGGAATGTGGCATCCAAGTGCAAATTTCAACTTGAAAGTTCATCTTGAGTGGAACATGTTGTCTGTCTCCCTCCCAAGAGACTGAAAGATCTACTGTTGAGAACTGCAAGCTCGGTAGCATGTTTGGGTGCAGCATTGGCACTTCAGATCAGGAGAGTTGCAAGAAAAAACTCTACATTTAAGTGCAGGAAAAAGTATCTAGACAGCCATGGGCATATAAGTCTGACTTAAACAGTATGCAAGGCCCTACAGCAGGCTTTGAAAGAGATCATGTACAAGCACTAGGAGATAAATTAAAACCAGTAAAGTACAAATAAAAGTTCAGCAATGGTAGATCATACTGAACCGTCATTTCTGTGTAATTACTGATTTTCTGAACAAAAATAATGTGGAAAATATAATCTCAGTATTTCAGGAAAACATGCTCTGGAATCAAATGGGCAACTTTTACTTGTCATAACAAGAGGAATCAGGAGAGGAATTGTGAAGTAGGTAACGGGAGACGTGATGGTGGACAGCAGCAGGGTCTGTGGAAAGGGAAGGGATCAAACCAGACTGGTTATCCGTACTGGTTTTGTATAATACCTTCTCAGTGACTTGATGCAAATATGAATAGAGTACTGACAAAATGTACTGATATACAGGGTTTGGAGTCATAGCCAATACTCATCTTTTAGAGAGAGCAGAGTCTAAAAGCCCAAGTAAGAATGGAATAAAATATGATAATAGAATTCATAAAAAAACCTCTGCTGGAAGCTCAGAACTCATCCATTAGTAAAAAAATTGGGAAAGAGCCTCTTTTACTTATTGATCAAGGAGTGACTGAGAGCTGTCAATGGGATGTAATCACTAAAAGACAAATGCGGTCCCAGAATTTATAAGTGAAATTATTGCCAGTGGGGACAATGAAATTCTAGTATCACCTTGCAGGACTCTGGCTAGACCTCTTCTGAACCACCGGCTTAAGAACGCCTTTTGAAAGCCATTTGAAAGCCTAGGAGATGCAGGCAAAGACTCAAGCAGGTCCAAAAGAAGTGTTCTTGTCCTCGTAAAAGGATGATAGAAGAACTTGTCATGCTCAGTTTGGCAAAATGAAGATAAGGGGGAGAGCTCAGGGGAAAGCAGCAGGGAGAAGAGAGTAATTTAAGCTAAATTAAAATATTTTTACACGTACAATGGGTGTAAACCAAGCAGAAACAAGTTTAAGCTGGAAATTAGAATGCAGCTCCTCATTGTTAGAGCAAGTGCATTTTGGAATATTCTCAGAGGCCAAAATGCAACAACTTTTATGTTAGAGCTTGAAGAGTGTATGAAAGAAATTATACAATGTGTTTGCTTGCAGTAACAGGGGAATTGACTTAATGGCCCAGAAAGTTCCCTGGAGCCCTGTGTTCTGATATCCTCCGCAGCAAACACTGTTGCTGTATAAGAGATTTGAACAGAAATTAAGTGCAGTCCTGTTGAAATTGAAGTGGGAATTTAAGTTCCCCGAGAGTAATTAGCCTTGCTGTGTGTGGTCGGGCCATGGAAGAGTCATTTAATGGCTGTGAATATCAGTAGGTCTTTAAGTGGTGGAGGAGATTATAAGTGATTGGGTTATTCATATACTAATATTCACTTAAGTTCAAGGGATGTGTCCTTTTGAACAGCACCTATTAATACAGTGTTGAGACACTGGTTTAGCATTCACTGAGGTGACAAGCGGCTGAGTATATCTGACTGTCCCTGGCTGTCTCCCAGATGTGGAAGAACCAGAAAATAACTTGTCTTTCATTTAGCAATAGAAAATGCCCTGTTTGTCGAGATAGCTTTGAAAGCACAAACTACTATAAAATTAATCCACCTGTTAGGATTAGAGAGACACGCAACAACATGGCTTTCATGCAGTGGGATGCCAAATATAGCAGAGAGGGGAACTCAAGCTCCATTTCCCTAAATGCAATCCACTTTTCAGCAAAATGAGTCAATTAAATTGGAGAATGTTCTTAATCTGTTGTCTTAATATCACAGTTTTAGCATGCAACTTGAACTGGGGCGGGGGGCAGAAGTATCTTGAACATCATTCTATGAAACATCCTGAATGTAGGCAGAAGCTTTTTGCCAGCACCAGCACTGCCTGGCTTATGAAATTTGCTGAGAGTTGTTGTCTAACAATATTACAACACGAAGCACTCAGTGATAGGTCTCTTTTTCTAAACTACTAAAAAACATTAAGAATGAATTATGTTAGAGGCATGCCATTAATTGTGGTGTAATTTTCACCATGTGTATAATATTTAACTGCACATTTTGTCACAGTGCAATTATAGGAAATGTTTTTCCAAGATGTCTCTCTGTCTATATATACATTGTGGTTGCTCTAATTGTTTTCTCCAGTGATAATGTACAACATTCCCAGGGTCCTGTCTTATAAAACATTTGCTGATAGACAGGATACATAAAGAGTAGTGTACTGTAGCTTTCTCCTAATTTATACTTAGTTGAGAAAGAAGTTTGAAAAAGTTTTATGGTCTGTGCACATATATTTGTCTCTGCCTTTTCATTTGTATTAGACACATGTCCAGTACATTGTTTTCAGTGCTGTGATGCTCTAAGTCCCTGAGGACCCTAGAACAACTGAGCAAAATTAACACTGGAAAAATATATAATAATTTGCCTCAAAATGCCCATTGCTATTCAAAGTATGCTGTGCAGTGTGGTTCTCCTCTGAATTTTCCCCCGCATTGTGTATGTGGATGTAGTAACGATGGGCATGCAATTAGTCAGCAGTTGGCAGACACTGCACAAATCACTGCTCTACACTTAATCTCTTCCTGGAATCTTGGGAGAATAATATTTGCATTGGCCTATAACCAAAAATCATCTTAAATACAACTTGATTTTGTATATTTTACCCAATTGTATAATTGTATGGACAAAATGTGTGTATGTTAAATGGCATATGCTACATAGAATTTTCCCAAGTATAGTATTAACTGTTTTAGAAACCATTTCTCCTGACATATGGTAACATAATGTGGCCAGCACACCTGTCTGGCTGGATAGAAAAACTGCAAAAAAGAAATAAAAAATGATCTGATTCTCCTTTTACTTCCACCTGGCAAATCAAAAGAGATTTCACTGATGTCGTTATTCTTAGACCGTTATACATTTAGTGTAAATTGGAGAAGTATCCTGTCTGTTGTCTTATGAAGGTAAGAGTAATCTTTTTCTGACGTATCTAACCTCCCTCCCCATCAAAAAAAAAACCCTACACAAAAAATATCTAATGCTGTGGGTCACGTTTCTTTAAACATGATTTTAGAAAAGCTATAAGATTAAGAATTGCTATCTGTATCATTGCATCACTGAAAAATTAGACTTTGAATTTTAGTATTGTTACACTTTGAATTTTAGTATTGTTACACTTTGAACAAAATTTTCATTCAAAAGCTTTGAAATAGCAGGCTGGTACCACATGCATTAGGTTAGACCCACTGGCCGAGCTCACTGGGAATTTAAATTCTGATCTCCCACCATAGTAAGCATCAAATAAGTCAGATTTAGTCAGTCCTGTTGCTTGGGCTTTATAATATGCCGTAGGACATCTGAATCAGGTCCTTTTCTCAGTCGTATTCAGTCCCCAGGTGTATTTTGAGTCCATCTAAATATGCAGACAAATAAACTGTAATGAAACTGAGTCTGGGTGTACAATGAAACATTTAGAAGACTTGAGACCTGTGTAGCTGAAGTCCATGGAGACTTTTTTGTTAGTTTTGACTGGTTCAGGATCAAGCCAAGGCACAGGCTGCGCAGTTCACTCTCCTCCAGGCACAGATTTACCAAACATGGGGGAAGGCTCCATAGATCAACGCCATGACCACATCCAGCCTATTTGCCTGTGCCCCATGGCTGTCATCTTCACCCAAGACACCAGCATGAGAGACCCAGTCGTTCTGAGGATATATGATACAGCCATAACTATCTAATCTGAGGCAAGTAGTTGAGGGTTTCTTCAGTCTTCGTATCTATAGAATTACTTAATGGGTGAATTTTTAGAATTATTTGTTATTATGAAATCAAATCGTAAGGGTTATAAAATTGCAGTAAAACTTGTAACAACACACATAACACAACATGACATAAGTAATTTCTGAATGTATGAATAAAATTTATTAAAATCAAGCATAATGGACTTTGGTTTTCTGCAAAAATGGTGTATATGAATTTGTTAACCTCTAGATTAAGACTTTTTTCATATAAGTGCACTCATTTCAATTATAGAAAGGCAAGAGTAAGCCAGAGAATCAACCCAGTGCTGCAGTGTTCAGTGTCAGCATCCAGAGGCCACCAATAGCAGCAGATCACAGTTGTTTGTGAAGTCATATCATTTTTTTCTTATTGTTTTTATTTATAAGTCTTAGTTTCAGATATTAAAAGGGTGAATTGATATATTACCAGGTCCTAAGAGCATTGCTTCAAGCCAGTGAGTCTATGAAGAAGTCTAAATGTAAATAGAGCTAGGAAGGAGGACATTTAAACTAAGTTTCAGAAATATTTTCTAGATTTGAGCTCTTTGGAGTTTTTTCCCCAGGAAAAAGAGAATTGTTGAATCCTTGGGATTTTTAAAGTTAACCTAGATGAGACATTAGAAAGTACAGGAAAGAATCTTTCATTGGCAGGAAAAGGGCAAGATGACTTTTTCTTTTCTAGTGACTAATTTTATTATTTTAAACAGTTCTGCCATCCAAAGGGTACAAAAGACAGCAATCATGATTAGTTGCAAGATAATAATACAGGCTCTGTTTTATTTCATGGTGTTTTTTCTCTAATTAATAGGAAAAAGAAAAGGATTGAGAAAATGTTGTTTTAATGCTTTATTCATGAAGGACTTCCTGACGAAGAGCTTTGCGAAGAGCATCCCCTGTGCTGCAGAGACAGATGTTTTCCGTGGCCCTGATTCAATAAAGCAATCCTGTTCAGGAAAGCGGTTAAGCCAGAGAATATCCCAACAACCTGAGGATGAGAACATGACAAATTTTCAGTACTAAAAAGATCTAAAAACGTATGCTTTAATGTGACTTCTTTGACTGACATTCTGCCTCCCTCAGATTATCCAGGGAGGAATTGAAACCAGGTTAACTGGGAGCCTGAATGGATGTACAAGCTTTTACAGACCTGATTTTTCCATTACCTATAAATGGCTCTGAGACTCAGACTAACTTCAAGTCAGACTGTTCCAAGCTTGGCAGTCATTTCTCCTTGTCCAGTTCTAAATCTCCAACTTGAGGCCTTCCCTGAGACAGAAAATCAGTGTCCAAGTGGCATGTGATGGCAGAGCTTCTTACTTTATGTTGACCCTTATGAGTCCAAAATCAAGAGTTGGATGACAACACACATTTCTGTGATGTCCTGATAGTTTGTAATTCCAGAACTTGCGTATGGATCTATACATATATCTATATGTTTTTTACAAAAGCCTTGTCAATTTTTTCTTTGCAGTTCTGAAACTTTTGGCCATGTTGCCACAGGTGCCCTTCTAACCAGGTCAAATCAGTTCTTCACAGTTACCTTTCCAGCAGATTGTGCCATGAACTGAAAGACCTCGTGATGCAGGTCTATAATGTGAGACTATGGCCAAGGGAGGAGGAGATGACATAGATGAGAGTCAGACCCCACAAGTTTCTGAGTACCTGCTGCTCCCGGTGACTGCTCTGGAGGATGAAATCATTCAGCACTAGATGGGATCATGTCTTCTTCACAGCCTGCTTGTTGCATTTTCATTCTTATCACTGTGGACTACCTAAACCACACACTTTACCTGCCTGAAACACATCCCCATGCTGCTTCTGTTGACCAGAGCTGATGCACTTACCTCTGCCAAGCTGGAAACCTGCTGGCAGTGGCCAGTCTTGATGACTGACCTCTTTTCTGGTATAAGTTCCATTCATTCGTACGGGGTCCATATGGCAGTTTTTTCCCTCCCCTTCCCTCTTCCCTTCTTCTGATTCTCCGAATGTCTGGGGTTTTGTATGTCTTTTGCAGTGTCTCCCCATGAGTATTTCACTTCTGTTGGCACTTTCCATAGCAGTATTAATAATGACATTTTGCTGGCACAGGGCCATCTGTAAAAGTTTATGGAGTAATTTTGTAATAGAGCTGCAAGAGCTTAGCAAAAACCCAGCAGGTGAACAAGCTTTCTCCCTCACTCCTTTAAAATAAAAGCTCTCCCATTCCGCAAGCTTTGCAAAGCCTTTGCACCAGGGTTTCTTGGAGGCAAGACGTGCATATTTTAACGTGACAGGTCTAGGAACCAGCGTTCTCCTGTGGCACTCCCACCTCCAGCTGCAAGGCTGTACCCCTGGTCCCCATCCCAAGCCATGCTCAGTGCAAACATTGAATATAAAATTGCTTCTTTCCCCTTGCCCTCCACCTTCCAGCTGCATATTCCCACCCTGGTTCCCTGCTTGGAGCAATGATTTAATAAATGTATTTACAATAATCATCAGCGCCTCTGTCTGCCCTCCCCCTCCCAGCTGCAGTTTCCCACCCTTATTTCTCTTCTGTGCCATGATTAGTACATATGTTTAAAATAAAACTCATCCTCTCCTTCTCCCTTCCTCCTTCCAGCTGTGGATTCCTCCCTGCCTCCACCTTACCCAGATTTTCAGCCCTGGTTTGTAGGCACATTTCACAGAAAAATTGAACCTCTGACAATGCCTCCCTTTCATGCTGACTGCCATTTCTCCATTTCAAATCGAACAGTGGGCTTTAATAAGAAATCAGATCACAGCCCTCAGTGGTGCTGATGTGAAGCCCATGAGCAATCTGAAGAGAGCAGAAAGATTCCTCTGTATTTGTATCCCTTTTCTGCCAGTGTCTTGACCATGAGGAGCAAGATCCTGAAAGATGAGGCTGTAGGCTGGACTGCACTCCTCTGTGTGGGAAGCACAGGCTTTCCTGATACCGCTTGGTTTGGCTGTATGATGAATCATAGTGTGATGAAAAAGCGGAGGCTAGCAGGCACCAGCCTCTGGTCCAAGCATGTGCTCCAAGCAGGGTCAGCTGCAGCAGGTTGCTCAGGGTGAATGTCCAGTCAGGTTTGAGTATCTCCAAAACTGGAGGCTCTGCGAACTCCCTGGGCAACCTAACCAGTGTTCAGCTATACTCATGGTAAAGTAGTTTTTCTTAAGTTTAAACAGAATTTCCTGTATTTCATTTTGTGCCTGTTGTCTCTTGTCCTGTCAGTGGGAACTATGGAGAAAAGTCTGATTCCATCTTCTTTACATACCCCATCAGGGGTTTATACACATTGATAAAATCCCCCGAGCCTTTTCTTCTCCAGGCTGAACAGTCCCAGCTGTCTCACCCTCTCCTTTTATGTCAAATGCTCCAGCTCCTTAATGACCTTTGTGGCCCTGTACTGGAGTTGCTCCCATATGTCTGTGTCTCTCTTGGACTGGGGAGCCCAGGCCTGGACACAGCACCCAGACATGACTCACCAGTGCTGAGCAGTGGGGAAGGATCACCTCTCTTGACCTGTGGGCAATGTGCTTCCTAATGCAGCCCACCAGGTTGTTGGCCACCTTTGTCACAAAGGCACATTGCTGGATCATGTTCAGCTTGTCCACCAGCAGCCCCAAACGCCTTTTCTTCAAAGCTTCTTTCCATATGATGCATGGGGTTTATTCCTCCCCAGGTGCAGGACTTTGCACTTCCCCTTCTTGAACTTGATGAGATGCCTGTTGGCCCATTTCTCCTGCCTTTCAACGTCCCCTTGAACAGCAACCCAACCATCTGGTGTAGCAGCCACTTCTTTCAGTTTTGTATATTCTGCAAATTTGCTGAGAGTTGTCTCTGCCCCACCACCTAGGTCATTAATGAAGATGTTAGATGGGCCTGGATCCAGTATCAATCCCTGGGGTATGCCACTAGCAATTTGCCTCCAGCTGGACTTCACGCCACTGATCATAACCCTTTGGGGTGGCAGTTCAGCCAGTTTTCAGTCACCTCACTGACCATTTACCCAGACTCTACCTGATCAGTTTGTCTATGAGGATGTTATGGGAGACAGTGTTGAAAGTCTTGCTGAAGTAAAGACAATGAACCATTGCTCTCCTCTCATCCACTGAGCCAGTCATGTCATCATAAAAGACTGTCAGGTTAGCCAGGCATGATTTCCTCTTTGTAAGTCCATGTTGATGGTTCTCAATCACCTTCTTGCCTTTTGTATGTTTAGCAATGTTTTCTAGGACTATTAGCTCTACCACCTCCTAAGGGATTGACCAGCCTCCAGTTACGAGGTGAGGTTGAAGATTATGCCCTCCTGAAGAAAGAAGTGACATTTTCTCTCTTCTAGTCCTCAGGAACCTCTCCTGATCCCCATGATCTTTCAGAGATAATTGTGAGTGGCCTTGCCATAACACCAGCCAACTCCCTCAGCACCCATGGATGCATCCCACTAGATCCCATGAACATGTGTACATCCAAATTGATTAAGTGTTCCCTAACATGATCCTTCTCTGCTGAGGATAAGTCTTCTCTACTCGAGACTTTCCCATGGGTCTCAGGGGCCTGGGATTCCTGGTCTTACTACTAAAGACTGAGGCAAAGATGACATGAAATATCCCAGTCTTCTCCATGTCTTTTGTCACTAGGTCCCCCGCCCCACTCAGCAGTGCATCCACATTTTCCCTAGTCTTCCTTTTGCTGCTGGTATACCTGTAGAAGTCATTCTTCCTGTATTTCACATCCCTCACTAGATGGACTTGGGCTTTCCTAACCCCCTCTCTGCACACATGAACAGTGTGTCTATATTACCTTTGGGTCACCTGTCTTTGCTTCCACCTTTCCTTCCTTCTTAGATTTCTGTTTTGCCAGGAGCTCCTTGCTCATCTGTGAAGACCTCCTGTTGCCTTTGATTCATTTCCTGAGCCTTAGGATGGACCATTCTGGAGCTTAGAGGAGGCGATCCTTGAAAATGAACCAGCTCTCTTGGTTCCCTTTTCTCTCCAAGACTGTCTTCCCTGAGATTCTTCCAAACAGATCCTTGAAGAGTCTAAGTCTGCTCTCATGAACTCCAGGGCTTTGATACTTCTGTTTGCCTTGTTCTCTTCTTTTGGGATCCTGAACTCCACCATTTCATGGAGCTCCAAGGCTGTGTCTGACCTTCACAACTCTGATCAGCTCTGCCTTGCTTGTACCACATCCAGTAGAGCACCTCTCTCATGGATTCCTTGATCCCCTGTGTCAGGAAGTTTTGATCTGTGTACTCCAGAGGCCTGGATTTCTCATGCCTTGACATATTGTCCCTGAAGCAAATATTGGGGTGGTTAAAATCTCCCATGAGGACCAAGATCTGCAAATGTGAGGCTTATTCCAGTTACCTGAAGAACGCTTTATCTAATTCTTCCTGATTGGGAAGTCTGTAGCAGACACCCACCACAATGTCGCCTCTGTTGGTCTGCCTGGTAATCCTGACGCATAAGCTCCCAGCTGGCTCATCATCCAGTCCCAGGCAGAGCTCCAGGTGAGCCTGCTGTTCTCACATAAAGGGCAACTCCCTCTCCCTTGCCCTCCTAGCCTGTCCTTCATAAAGAGCATGCACCCATTCATGGCAGTGCAGCAGTGGTGTGAGCTATTCCCCCCCAGCTCTGTGATCCCAATGAGATTGTAGCCCTGCAGCTGCATGCAGACCTTTAATTCCTCCTGTTTGTTCTCCATGCTGCTTGCACTAGTGCAATGCATTAGTGTTCTTCAGAGAGGCACCCAGTCATGCTGATTCCCCAGAAGAGGAATGAGAACTTTCCCCATAATGCTGTCCTGAAGGCACTTTCTTATTTATATGCATATGCTTGAGGTGGCCTCACTTTAGGTCTTTTTTGTTGATTAAGCTTTGTCAGGTGGATCCCATGTGTGATTCTAGTGTTCCTCAGTTGTCCCATGGTTGCAAAAACCAAATCCCTGCTGTCAACACCAGCTGCGCAAACAGTTGTTGACCCACAGGATCTGTTGTCTCCTGCTTAAACCCATGGCATATGGGAGTGGAGAGACATAAGGAGTTTTGTATTGGACAACAGTCAGGAATTAAATGTGGTATCTTACGAAAAGCCTTGTGAACTTGCTGCCTCAGGGAATACTTTTTTCTCCCAAATTCACTCAAAGTACACATACAAGCCAAGGAAGGGACCTCCTCTCTGCTACACATTGGGCTTTGCAAGGACTCCTCTTGGACTAGTGAGCTCTTGGACTAGTGAGATTTTGGACTAGACTTGGACCAATAGGGAAAGTTGAAAGCCAGAAATCCCTGTTCAGACTCTGCATCAGTAGCATCCTTGACTAATTCCTACCTGCTTTACCCTGAGAGATGCCAATGGAATGAGTCAAGTCAAGCTCCTTGTGGCAGGCACTGGGACAGTGCTCTGCCTGATGCAGGTGAGTGGAGTAGGCTGGATGTACAAAGGGACCTTTTGGGGATGCAACAATAACTCAGGAGTAATGCTGAGTCCACATAAAATAATTTAGTTGTGGTCTAGATGTGACTGGAAAACTTTGGGAGTGTGCCAGGGGGCTACAGCGTCTACAAATTGGATGATCTATCTTGTACTAGTGCCTTTTGGGAGCAATCCCACAGAATAAAGAGGAAAGGGCCACCATGATATGATGGTAGCAATATTATGGTATTGATAATAATTGGTCTTGATGGTATGTTCAGAACCACACATATTTCAAGTAAGTTCTTCATCCATGCAGCTTATGTACTGTTATCTGGGATAGGCACCAGCTTTCCAGGGAACAACAGAGCTGCCTCATGCCTGGACAGAAACTGGGTGGTACCCACTACCATGTCCCATGAAGCAGACCAGCTCTGCTGACATTTCTGGGGCTGGGGCCATGATCTGCTTGCCCACTTTGGAGTGGCCAGCACTGCAAATGATGCTAATGAGGAAAGTCCAAGGTTGTTTGCAGGTTGTATCTAATTGCACTTAGTCAGTGCCTTGCAAAGTCAAGGTGGGTTGAAATTCCACACTGCCAGAGTGTTGGGTGAGTTATTATAATTGTTATTTAAAGGAGCTAGTCGATAAGAACTTAAAAAAAAAAAAAAAAAAAAAAGGCTTCTGTTCCACAGTGTTTCCAGTTGGCTGGAGTAGATCAACATCTCATCTTTCACCTACATAGGAATCCCTGGACTCCCTCAACTACTCTCATTTCTGAGTCAGTCTCTAGCTGCAACAGCATTCCAGAAAGAAGATAAGATTATCCTTGATCAAAACAATGTTCTTATTCTCTACTCTGGCTGGACAAGCTCTGTGGAGGAAGTGGCTGCTGAGAGAGGGAAAGGAGAAAAGCCAACGTTATGCTACCTTGGGACCACTCCACCTTCTGGAACAGAGCGAGCTGGAAGAGCTCTACATCTTGCAGAAATGTGCACTCTACTCCACTGGCCTCTGCTGGCCCTACCTCACCTCTCCCCTAACATGTTCTCAGAATACTGTTCTCCAGGCCCTTAACCTGTGCAACAAAGAGAGCTTTAGTGTACAGGCTTATGCAGAAAGCCCAGACAGAAAACCCAGCTAATATTACAGTTTTCACCACAAGAGAGACCTTTGGCCCTATGGTCCAAGTAGAACAAATATTCAGTGGCTGCAGAAAGCTGCAGGTCAGGGTAATCACAATGTATTGAAAACTCACCAAATACTCATTAATCAGAAGCATGGAGTCTTTGTTCAATGACCAGAGCAGCGTCATCTGGTAGAAATACTTAAGGTCCCTTGGTATTCGTTATTTGTCAGCAATTTGTGGCTGGAACAGTAACACCTGCAATAGCTAAGGATGGAGTGAAGCTCATACTATGACCTCCTGAATGGTTTCATCCAAAGCCCATCAAAGCTGGGAGAGAGTCTTTGGCTTCAGCTGTCGAAAGACAGTCAGGCATTAATCTAATGCACCATAACCATCTCAGACAAATTCCTTTTTATAACAAACTGCCCTCTGAAACTGCCTTCTTTTTTATTGTTTCATCAAAATACATCCAGCTGTTCTTGTGCTTGTATCAGTACAATTTGCCCCAGACATTCCAATGGAAAATTGTATGCATATATAAGTTAGTAACAGCTGAATCAATTTTCTTCAAACTCCCCTTATTTTAAATCTAATGGAAATCTAGAGAATGTGATTTGCTTGTCCTAACTTCATTAGCTCAGTAATTTTAAGATTATTAGCACTGGGCTTTTTTACTTCTGCTCAATATGTTTTCAATTCCACCTCTTTGCTCATAGAAAAATGTTGTTACATAATGGGTTATTTTGAATTGTAAATGTCCAGCAAACTTTAAACACATATTAGACTAGTACAATGCAAAAAGAAAGTGGCAGTGATCTCTTCACTACTCCCAGCTGCTATTGGCCACATGACATGATAATAATAATAGCTTGCATTTCTGTCAAATATTTAGCTTCAGGAAAAAACTTGAAGGATGTTGGGCTGCTCTCGAGTAATTTATGAATTCCATATGTTTATAAGTGTCTTTAAATACTCTGAGGGATTTACAGTATGAAAACATGTTTGGTCCTAGGAGGTGCTGACTGTCCATGGGCAAGGAGGAATATAGCTGCATTTAGGACACACTGCAAATGCCATCTGCTTTGATGTCATACATCTGTGCTGCTGTGGGATTTAGCAAACTCTGCCCACCTGGGGAAGATGTGTCCCAGGCAGGATACACAGGAGAACCAAAACTCCAGGACACTGAGTCAAACAACTTCTGAAGGAGACAAGGAACAAGATTAAAAGAAACAGACTTGCAGGCAGAAATAACGAAGAAATGCCATTGAAGTTCTCTGCAGAAGGGTGACAAACTTCTAGGTAAGATAGGTGTATTAAACCTGCTGCTTTCAAAATCTAATCTTTTTTCTAAAGAATTAAACTGTGCTGTGGTTTTAAGAAGGCTGCCACAGAAAACTTCCAGAGAAGTGACTATTTGGCCTAAAAGGACCTTGCAGGATGAGGCTGACAAGTGCACAGGTTACTGCAATCCAGGACCTAGTGTAAGGCCAGGAAAATTGGAGCCTTCCTCTCAGGGAGGGAGAGGGTGCGCTCTGAGGGACCAGAATATTGGGCAGAGCAATTCATCCTATAAACACCAAGATAGGGCCAAGGGTGAGGGGCTGGAAACTGCATCCTCCATTTAGGTGGACAGTCTTTCATGACACTGAAAGTTCATGGCATCTACAGATGTATTGCTTGAAACAAGAAAGTGCTTCATTTTGACATTTTCAGTCATCAGGTTTCATTTTTCCTGTTCCCAAATGAAAATATTCCGCTTTATCGAGGTGCCCAAAACACCTCAGTTAGCATTCATGTACATCTCCAGATGACACAGAGAGTGCTGTAGCTTGGGTGTTGGAGGCCAATGTTCACCACTGTGGTTATGGGTACTTGACCAAATTTCCTTGTGGTCCCTTGTGCTTGGCCCTGGGGTCCACTGGCTCCCGTGGATCACCACAAGACCTGCTTAGAGAGGGAGCTTTCCCAGTGCGGGGAATGTAGTCTGGCCAAGGGGGACCTGTAGTTTGGAGGGAAGAGAGCATGGGCCACTTGAGTTAAAAACTTTCATAATGGGAAGTACTGCCACTCAGAAAGCAAAATAATGCTGGGCTGACTTAAAAAAAAGACAGTTTGGTCAGTTCAATAGTCCAGAATGCACTGAAAATGCTGAAGCAGTTTAAAATGGCTAATTTATTTCTTTTTAGTTCCACTGATGGAGAACTGAAGTGTTTCATGACATATAAATCCTTTGAAAGATCATTTAGATGGAATCAAAATAACCAGCCCTACTTAAAAACAAGTTGCTTTGGATTATGCAGCAGACAATATAGTAGGCTCATATGTAATCCACCAGACCACAGCACATCCCAGGAAAGTCATTAAGTCTGAATCCTGTTTCCATGGAAGTCGATAGCAAAGCTCCCACTGATTTTGCTAGCAGCAGCAGTTCACCTCTTGGATGTGGTTTTTACACTCCTGTAAGGGTGAACAAACCTTTCTGTTTTAACCACACCAGCAGGACCACACCAGCACAAGCAAAGATTTCCATTGCCAAATGAAAGAAATAGTCATGTAATTTAGCATGCTGATGCCTCTTGTTCAAAGTGCATTCCCTGGTTAACGTGGAAAAGCAGATGGAATGAGTAGGTTTGTCTCCTCTGAAGTGTTCATTATGATTCATTTTTTACAATATTCCAGGCAAAAGAATTTTTATCTTCTTCTGTATTTAATTTCTCAGGCTCCTATGAAACCTAAAGAGAACTTCTTGTAGAAGATAGTGTACTGTAGAAGATATTGGAATAGCGTTTTCCTTGTTCTGTGTAAATGGTCAGCCTAAAGTAACCATTAAACAACACTTGATGTAAAAGATAAGCACTATCCTAAATAATAGACTTCTCTGAAACTATCTGCATGCTTAATTAAAGCTATATTAACTATCTGCATGCTTAATTAAAGCCATATTAAGTGTTTGCATTTATCTGAGTTTTCCCTTCCCAGATAATGGAATTATAGGGAAAGTACTGAAATATATTAAACTTTTAATTCATATTAATTATAATTTTATTCATATTAACAATATAAAGAGTATTATTTTATTACTCTCATAATAAAACAATCATTATATTAATTATAATATTTACAAATTATTCTTAACAATAATAATGAAGTAACAACAAAAGAAGTAATAATAATTAAGCATAAATAAAAATAAGAAAAAAAAACCAATAGAAGTCAGGGATTTTTACTGAAAACCAGATTTTTATTTTCTTGTCATGGAATCTGAGAGAGATCTCTAGCAATGTTTTATCTCTGGTTTGGAACTGTAATAATCCTACCCCTTGGCACTTTAGCTAATTTCCAGCACATTGCTGTCCCACCAAGTTTTCTTATTTTTATTGTGGCCATGGAGTAAACTCTGCTTGCTGCACAGTACCATTGTGTTGAAGAAAGTGTAAGTAATGAATCCTCTGCCTTGGCATAAGAAGTTTGGGTAATTCAAGTTTCATACAAAGGTTTCTCCAGCTCCGTTTAGTAGTGCTCTGGAGGTGTGAAGGGCTGACTAGACCTGATGGAAATTGAAATGATGTACAAACCTCCTCCCGGTCATTGCACACAGAGAATTCTATCCAAAATGAATTTTCTTATGCCACAGGTATTAGTGCAGAAATCTCTTACTCTGTTTGTAAGAAAACACTTACTATATTCACATCTTTTGCAAAAAAAAACTTTCCAAATTAAATCTTAAAGAAAGTGAGATGTTGCCAGCTACATTTTTCAGCCTACTGTCTTCAACATGCAGCTCAACAACTGAGGAAGCATGTGCTGAAATTGCCTTTACTAGCTAGGAGTCAAGCGTATAAAACAACAGGGACATCTTTCTGCAGTGGTGCTGCCAACAACTCCACTCAACAATGTCAAGAGCTTTTTCTTTTTCTGGACAACAAGACAGCAAATCTCATATGAATGCAAGGGGTAATGTCTTAGATAGCGTTTGCCAACACTACTTCTAAAATTACTGGAGGAGTAGGCACTACCCGCAGACTCAGAGGTAGTACACATAGTGCCCAAGACAACAACTGTGCTTCCTTTCTTCTGCATTTACAAGGTTAAAGACTGGTGTGTTGCGGTTTGAGGTACCATAGAAAATTATTAAAGAAAGGATAATGGAGGTCCAAGGGGAAGTAAACAAGTAAAGGGGTAAATTTTTATGCTTCTCTTTAGAATTAAAATTTGGGAGACTTCAGAGTTGACAGTGAAGCAAGAAGACTCCCTTTCCATCCTAACTTCCGCTCTACCACCACTTTTGAGGCCATGTGAGCCATTAATTAAATTCTCCCTTTATCTTTCTCTCAAACCTCACAGTTGATTGCGCTGTCACCCTCTTGTCAACTCCTTCTGTCCCAGCCTGCCCCTGCTCAGAAACACTCATCAGCTCCAAACACCCCCATAACATACATGCTGAGACAGGGCAAACCTGAGACAGAAACAAATATTTTGAACATTTAGAGTGCTTTCCCAAGGTCTTAGTCTTCATCCCTCTATCACAACCTAAGCTCTACAGGGTGCCCAAGATGCAGAACTGACACCATTTGCTTTTCATAGATTAAAAAAAATACTCAAGCAGAAAAAATCAGTTATCTCTATTTGGAAGACCCAAATCCACATCTCCTGAGCACCAGCTCTCTGTAGCAATAAGAAAACCCACCTCTTTAGGCAGATGACAACCTCCTTTCATGTCTCTTCCAGGATGTTTTGATTTGAGCACAGACATTCATAGGACACATCTTAAAATGGCACTTAGGATGTTTCATTTAATTTACTACAGTTTCTGAGGTTCCTTGCTTAGAGACCTACAGGACACCTTATTTCATTTAGGTCCTGAATGAAAGCAAGCTCTCAGGAGTAACTGATTTTCCTTCAGTTTACCTACCACAGTTCCTGAGATCCCAGCATATAGAGCTTTACTCAATCTGACACCCTGTCATTCTTTACAGATATCTGGGTATGAAATACTGCACTGGAGGGCAATGAAGAGCTGAGACACTGTTGCCTTATCTTGTTAACCAGCCATTTACTTGTAAAATTTAAAATGAGCGGGACTGTGTTGTGGCAGGGGGAAGGAAAGACAATTTAACCTTTGTATAAGGAACATCAGGGCTTACTGATGGCTCCTCTTGACAATCTGAAACAAAGATTGTTGTTGTGTATTATATATGGCAGAGAGACTGAGAATATACACCAAGTGAGGTATCAAGGCTGTGATGTAATGCGAAGGGGGGATGCCTCATCCCATGCTGCACTATGGGACTGCTGGAATAAAATGGTGGAAGAGAAAAGAGAAAAAAAAATAGAAATGAGAGAAATTCAAAAGCAATCCATTTCTAAGAACTAAAGTATTCTGATACTGGAGAGTTCAATGCTGTTGTAGAAGAGAGCAAAAGAGAGATGTAGATGTGGAGATAAGGAAAACAGGATGAGGGAGATAGATAGCAAAACCCAGAGATGATCTGGTGTAAGTTTCAAGTCAAATGATCTAGAGAGATACGTTCCCAGCTACCCATTAGGTAACGGAAAAAAACACCACCTACCATGTGGTTTATCTTTGCAAAGTACTGTGTGAATAGACTCCTGGTGCAGAGGTGCAGAGGTCTGGCTGCCTTGACACGCACTGCTCCTGCCTTTGCTTCCCCTTGTACAATTCATCCTGTGCTCTCCTGGAGACAGACACAAAGCTGGAAACACACAGGATCTCTGAAGTGATGCTCAAATGCCAAAGACAACAGCTTCTAAGACAATGTGGAGAGAGCTGGCAGTCATCACAGGTTTGAGATCTGAAGGTTATGAGCTTAGTGTGTTCCCCTGTGTTCATGGTTTATGGATACTCCTCAGACATCTTTAAATTTCATTTTCTTCCCAACAGCTTGTATGTGCATTTTGCATGTGGAATGTTTAAAATAGCATGAGAAAATAAGCAAAAAACCCAAAGTCTTGCAGGTAAACTCAAGGTTGTGTTCTTGGACAGTTAGGGATGCCTCCAGCTCAATTCATGTCATCTCCTTCTGGAGTCTGGTACACCATCTCTCCTCAGTTTGGTGTGTTCAGGGTGCAGAGAGGGCACTGAGGCACCAGTGAAGATTTTTTTTCTTAAAACTGATCTATTGCTTGCTAAGTTCATCCATCTCTAGAGGGACACAGCTACTAGTCAGTCTTCTAAAGCTCCATGGATTAGCAACAGATGTTTTCTCAGTTGTACAATGGAAAACTTTTTTTTTTTCCTCTTCTGAAGGAAGGACATATTTCTCTGGACTTGGTACAGTCTGCTATGGTTTGGGTATGGTCTTCATCCACAATAGCTTTGGTAACAACACACATAATATAAGACAACTATCTTGCCTTCAGTTATTTAAGAGAAACCTGACTCCACTCCCGAGACAATATAACTCTGGCCAAAGGAAGTTCAGTTGGCTTCTTCTTTCTCTGAAAAACAGACCACACAATTGTGGTGGATGAAAGAGTAGCCAAAAAATTAACAAATCATTTTCAGACAAATATCTTCTTTTTTTCAAATACAGTATTTTTCCCCAGTCCTCCTACTCTTGCGATATGAACTACTGCATATGCTTCATTAAATTACCATCTACTGCTCAGTTGTTTATTTTTGTAATCACTGGATTTTATTTCATTTGTTTGCCTTTTGACCCTGTTTTGATTACGGAGAGTTTTAATGATCAAGGGATCTCTAGATTAGAGTCTTTCTAACGCAATATGCTTTCCATAGAAAATTGGAGGAATTTCACTGGCAGTATTAATACTCTGATTTATCCCCACAATCAGACAAGTGTTTAAGTTACTACTGAGGGATTTTGATCCCTCTGCTACCTTTCCTCCTGATACTGTTTTTTTTTTTTTAATCAGATCACCTTGTGAAATTGATTTAAAGCTTGAAACCCAATCATGTGGGGGGTTTTAGATTTTTTTAAAAAACTACCAACTTGGATTCTTCCAGTTACTTCATAGCTGAGTCAGGTTTGTTGACCCCTGTAGCTGCTTTCTCATAAACAATCTGCTGAATTGTACAACGCACATCTGAACAAAATGTTAGACTTGAAATGCCACCAAGTATATTCTGTTTCTGAAACACCCTGGTATTCTAAATCACTCAGTAATTTGAAAGTCAATGGAATGAAGCTCAGGAGAAATGAGAGAACTAGATTTACTGTTAATTTGATATTTGGAAGTGACATTTCATTCTGCATGTGGATGCTGGAAAAGCTGCCAAAACTAGACTTTGCTAAAATATCATAATTACTGGTTCCTCTAATCCCCAAATACAACATTGTTTGATGAAAACAAGATATTCTTCAGTTCCTTCACGCCACCATCTATTGTTTTATACCAGTTATTTATAAAAGGAAATATCTGACTTTTTAAAGTGGAATAGTTTGGTCGCTATTTGATTAATTTCTTCTCCCTCTGCATTATCAGTCTTGATTTAAACAGCGAGTCACTGTGTTCTGATTATCTCATGTTTAGACCAGTCAACTCCTTTTGCTTTGGCCTTTTCTCTATCAAAATGAACCTCCCTTTTTTTTTCCCCTGTAAGAACCTCTATAGTTGTTATGCCACTGTGCTCTAAAAGTGACCCTTGTCCTGTTTGGCATACTGAGAGGAGACATGGGCTAGCTGGTGTCTGAGGCGTGTCTGGGTGCAGATGTCCATGGCCAGACATAGTGTCTTGGTTGGTCACTCCCTTCATGAAGAGCCTCAGTGCTAACTGGTAGCACTGTGTGATGTAAGCTCCTGCCCAAGATGAAAATTGGTTCCAATTGAATTCTGCAAGAGATTAGTAAAGTTAGATAAAGGTAGACATTCTCTTTCTCCAGCTACTATAAAAATAATAATGAGCAAACTGTAGATAATACACAATGTCGGGCAGCCTATCAAGTGGCACATTGTAGCTGACCTTTGGTGACTGTGCTGTTGGATGGAGACCACTGTGCTGTGTCACGGGACACAGCTGTCTGAATTCAGTTTTGCTCTTATGCATGCAAGACTTGCTTAGGCAAGAGTGCTCACTCTCTTCCCTGTACCTCAGTTGCAGTTCTTCTTTCTCAGAAGGTCTCACCTGGTCCTGAATTGCAGATATCTGAGGTCACGATCACTGTCTGTGATGAGTGCTGTCTGCCAGAGAAGCAAGATACCAAGCTTGATACCAATAGCAGAGCCCAGGATGTGCCCTTTCAGCCCTGTGTACCAGTAACCAGAGCTGCCTTATGCTGCACTTCTCCCACTCAGCATGGTCTCTCTGAAACCAGACAAGGCATTGACTCATCCATTTGGATTATACATAAGCTGTTTCAGACTTAGGACCTTCACATTTTTGTCACATGCTCCAGACTGTTCCCAAGCTCGCTGGGTTTGTGTTCAACTGCAAAACAGTGCTTGGAAGCTGAAGGAACCCAAGCTTTGTACGTTCTTGGTGAAGGGCTTGGCAGGGCATGATTTGTAACAGCAGTATATTGTTCTTGCTTGGCTTTAAATCTTAGCACTGCACTTTCTCAAGCAACTATCTGACACCCCAGAGCCTGGGAGGAAGGAGGATGGCCCTCAGACATCTGATGGCAGTTTTTGGTGGTGGTCACTGGGCAGAGCTGGCCGCTCTCCAGTTTGGACCCACCTGTCATGAGGGCACTACGCTGGCACCATGTTTAGAGGCACTGGTAAGTCTGCTGGGTGTTTGGCATGGGGCTGTCTCAGAACTGAGCCCCCTTTAACAACAGCAGTTTTCCAGGCTGCTTGATAAAGTTTTTAAGCTGTAGATTTCTTTACAGACTTCACCATTATGAGAAACCTGTCTATCCTCTGCTAGTCGGGGCAGGCATGTTAGTGACAGCCCACATATTCTGAAATCTGTCCGTATGCTGTGCTGTTGAAACTTCTCCTCCAGGTGTGTTATTTTCATTATATAGCCTTTAGATTAGTGTTACTGTTTGTTTAACTTCTTTGTAGCAGATCTAGTTATTTTCAAAGCTGCTTGGAGCCTTTTGTCATGCTATTTTAGTATTTTTCCTCATCTGTTTAGGCTTAAGCACTCCGTATATGATAAAAAATTGTTTTATTTTCCTGTAAAACACCTTGGATACTGAATACAGCCCATATGGCAGTCTGAGGAAACAGCATCTCCCAAAGAGGGTGTTGAATGTGCACAAATATGTGCTTGTTTTTTACTAAGGGCACCTGCCAGAACCCTGCTGACACATCAAGTGTAAAAAAATATTTGGCGTCAGTCATCTCCTCCAAAATTTCCTTGTAGATATTGGAAAATATTCTCTTTTATGTGTTTATTTAATTCTGCATGATATTTCCTGGTCCTCATGGCCACATCTCTACTGGAAAATTAAATGAGCCATGGCATGTTCTCTAGTACTGAGGCCAACTGGAATGGATATGACCTGAGTCCATGCTAGTAAATTTACTGTCCCTCAAAACAGTGACAAGTTAGTAGGGATGGGCCCTGGAATGATTTAATCTATTTATAGAAACATAATTTGAAAGGACTAAATCAAAAGTCAGATTGGGCACTATCTGTCTGCCTTATAGCAAGAGGGAGGTGGCAAGAGCAAGAAGCGGGTAGGTGATGGCAGGAGGAGAAAGATGTTCATGTAAGCAGCATCCTCTCCTCCCAGTGGGTGGAGGCAATATGGGGCAGCCCAGATCGCCCTGAGCATGCTTCTGCTGCGTGATCACGGAGAGCTGGCCAGCTCTGCTGAGTGAACACTCAACTCTGCTCTTCACCATGTCAGTCTGCAATGCCCCAGAGCAGAGCGCGGAGGCCTTAGAAGGCCAGGCATCCTGAGGCAGAAGTTGGTGGCACAGAGGGAATATTTGGCATGCAAAAAAAGGTCATTTGTGTCCTTTCTTGCTTGCCCCATGGGGCTGTGTGTTGGCTGGGTCTGTACCGTTGCCTGTGCAATAACATGAAACAGGCTGGGCTGGGTCCTGGTGGTTTTGGGGAGGAAGAAGAAGGGAACAGGATCAAACAGGGGGAACTTGCACAGTAGCTGGCAAAGGAGGCAGCATTTGCAGACCAGCTGCAGGCTAGCAGGAGCTGGGACTGATCAGTCTCCCAGACTCATCCCTGAGTGGGTGCTGGACAGAATTTGGTTCCTTGGCTGGGAGTGGTACTGGGTGGGCAGTGCTGGGGTGAGTGCGGGGTGGAGGTCAGGGAAGCAGGTTTCTGCAGGTGTCCTGCTGCAGCAGTGCCTGGTGTGACCCACGGAAGGATGCTGCACAGGGCAACCACCGCTGACCACAGCACTGCCTGGGACTGTGGAGCGTGCGCTGACCTTGGACAGGGCTGGGTGCTCCTGGCTCTACTGGCTGTTCCCAGTGGGCCTCCCTGATGAAACCCAAGGGGATCCTCAAAGAGGTAGCCAGTAGGTGCCATCAGGTCTACACAGTGATGCCAGGGACAATATGGGACATGAGCATATTCAACTCTTCCATTAGCCCTTTTATCTATTTATAGCTAAAGGAACTTTCTTAGGGCCTGTCTTGTGATGCTTTTTCATCCTTACTTTATGACATTATGTCCTAGAAGTTTTCCTTGATTTCCTAAGTATTTTGTCCCTTGATCTCTTGCTGAGACCAAGAATTGGGCATATTTCTAAGCCAATGAAAGTTTCACCAAAACATAACATATTGCATTTAGGTTTGATAATTTGTTTTAGCTAAAATAGTCAAGGGTTCCGTTTAATCACTCTGAACGCAACATTTTGCTGTTTGTTTTGTTTTATTTTATTTTATTTCAAAATGTATTCAAACTACAGTGCAATCAAAACAATTCGTGTTAGGACAGAGTTTGTTTTCAAGTAGAAGGTTAGATCTAAAACATTTGTTACAGTTTTTTAAAAAGTAACCTTGAATACTTTATGCAAGACTGACTAGAATGTGAATAGGCATTGATTTAAACATTAACTTGTTTCTTTTTGTTTCTCTTTTGTACCTCTTCTTGTCTAAATGCCTCTATGCAGATATTTATACGTATTCTTGGCAATCACCAAATAAGAATGTAAAACTATAAACGACTGAGTTATAGCTGTTATTTTAAATTGGCCATTTCTAACAGTAATCATTTAAGAGTTAATAGTAGCTATTATATCTAGCTATGTAATTATTTGGTATAGCCCCAAATGATGATATTCTGCACTTACATCCAAGTGGCTGAAAGAACTGTAGTCTGTGGTGGAGAACACACCAAGCCCATTGCATCCAGGCACCTGAATCCTTACCTAAGACAAGGCACTGAAGACCTCTTTGCTCCCAGCTTAGGTTTTCCAACATCTAAAAATGTTGAGGAGTCAGCTGTCAGCAGTCTTTGAGCAGTGGGGAAGGTGAGGCTTTTCCCGAGGGCACTGCACCAGTCCCAAATTCGTTGTGGGTGCTATCTTGTGCCAAGTGTGGGGATGCTCCTAGACCGTGGCCCCACTCAGGTCTGCCCGTGTGCTTTGCAGAAGCTGAATCCTGTGCCAGGAGCAGGTTCCTCGGGGACCACACATGGTCCTCTGGGACAGACACCTGCTGCAGAGATGTGTAAGGTGTACGTACACTGTGCAAGCTCTGGGGCTGGGAGCAGAACCCAGGAGTGACCTGGTGGGAACAGGGCTTGAACGGCCCTGCCTGGTGTGCTGGGCTGGGCCAGCGCCAGGGCTGCCGCACATGAACCACGCTCTGACACGGGACGATGATGTGCTCTGTCCCTTGCTCCTTTCATTATGCCACGCTTCTGTTTCCCACACATGTTATTAATAAGGAGGCATCATCTTTTTTCTGAATGATATTTTGAGCAATTTCAGCCTGGTTGGGTAAATGCATTCTTCATGGAGACCAAAGTTTTCTCATTGAAATCCGTATTGGGTTTTATCCAGTAAATCACAGATAATAGGTTTAATACTGAGCAACGATCCTTACCATCAGCTTTCCCTGACCTAGTGTAAAGTGAGGCAGGAATTTAATCTTCCCCTGCAAGCATGAGCTCCTCTTCAGCCCTGTTACCCCCATCGCTGGGCTTGGGAGCAGACTGTTGAGCTGCAGCATGGTCTGTGGGTCTCCGTCTGGGTGTCTTGTGTAGCTGCCAGCATTCACTGACACTCTCTCCATAACCCTCAGCAACACATTCAGCTCTTCTGCTTTTCTAGGCCCTAGTTGCTTTGATGATTTAGTGTCCTCTTTGATTCTGGCCCCAGGCTTGGAAAAGTGAATGCTGCCAACCTGCTTGGAGCCTACAGGGTATTTTACAATTAATAGCATCCCTATTGTTTCCTCAAAGACCACTTGGTATTTTCAGCCTGAACTTATCTTTGCCATTGTTTCATTTCCTCTTTGTTTCCCCTAACAGCCTGTTTTGATTTAACTCTATGTGGTCGGGCATGACATAGATTAAACTGAGTTGTGTATAACATTAGAAAAGCGCATGAACAATTGACTTTATGTGGTTGCAGTTTGCATGCTGATACTTGCTTTGCATATTGCTCTCACTGAATTGCCATCAGACCTGCACCTGCAGTCTGATTCTAGCTGGAAACCTGCGTACTTGCACCTCAAAGTGCCTGGCAGCAAGCAAAAAACCTGAGTTAGTCAGTGCTTGGGCTGATGGCTTTCTTTTAGTGCTTTTTCTCAAAGGAAAGTTGGCTTTGGTCTAAACATTTTTCTGGGAACGTCTGCTTTTTGCAGAGACTTTTATTGAAGTTTATTTTTCCCAGTTTTCACCACCATTACTGCTCACTTTCCAACCAATATTAATCACCCCAACAAAAAATACCGACCTCAGCCCTTGAAAGCATCCCCCCTTAGGTGTCTTTTTTACGAGCTACGAAAGTCTGCATGAGGTTGCCCAAACATATGTTTGTGTATTTAACATCTCTCAAAACCTGGCAGATGTTACCCGCTCTATCATGTTACAGTGCACAGTCTTCAGGTGTAATTCCTACGTCTGGAAAACTTTCCCCTGCTCAAAGTGTGGGCTTGCAGCAGGCTGATCCTTTGCTCGCACGATCTAGTGCTAATCTCTTGGCCCACGTCCATGAAGCTGACCAAATCGCAGAGCCCTTTCTCAGAGAAGTATTTATTCTGTTTCTTTAGTGGGGGATAATTAACAGACTTTGGATTCCCACCAGCCACTTGAGCAAATGGATGGGACAGCAGGAAACAAGGATGAGTAACACTGAAGTCAGAAGTTCTTAGAAAGAGAAGTCCTCTTCTGCTTCAACATTATTTTGGTTGCTTATCGCTTCTTGATATACAAAAATTGGCTTCCAAGCTATGATGCTAATAAAGGGCTGCATTTTTTATGCCTCTAGCTCCCCTGGCTTTTCCTGAGCTTCCACCAGGGATTAATTTGGCCCAAAGCATCCACTCACAACTTCTATGGTTGCGGGGGTAGGCAGGCTTTCTGGCATGTGCTATGCCGAGTCATTACAAATTCGGTCTCTGGGACACAGCTGTGCTGGGGCTGCTGCTCTCTCTCACAGACACTTCATGCAGCCTTGGGCTGCTGATGCTGCTCGCCTCCTCCCTGCATTTCCACCTTGCCTTCCCTCACTGGGCCAAAACTGTTATCACTCTGCTTTTCTCCTTGCCCTTCTTTGGCATTGGCAGCAGGGAATGCCAGGGTCCTGTGCCCGGCCACCCTCATGTCCCTTGTGCAGATGGATGCCAGTGGTCATTCATTCTGCTGTGTCACATGCAGCTTTAATTTGGGGAGTTCCTCAAGCTTGCTTCTTATAAAGCAGATGATGGAGTTCAAAGCAGCACTGGGTGCCTGACTAACACCTCTAGGATCTCAGGTCTTCCTTTGACAGCGCTAATATATGAGGGAGAACAGCATTGTAGATTCATGTGTTCGATTTTGTAATACAATTATTTTTTATCTGGCAATCCAGATAAAAGAAAGATCTGATGGTTGTGACTAGAAATAAGCCAGAATTTGAGCAATTTACTCCCAGTGCTGGCAGTTCTAGATTTTCTAAGAAAACACCCAGAAAACCCAGACACAAAGATGTTTACTGCTATAGTAAAACCCAATTAATTCTTTGAGAAATAAATACCCTTCCCGTTTCTGTCAAAACCTATTTGCCATTGGGAAAGACTCATAGAATCATAGAATCATTTGGTTGGAAAAGACCTTTTAAGATCATCAAGTCCAACCCTACCTGTCCACTACTAAACCATGTCCCTAAGCACCTCTACACATCTTTTAAATACCTCCAGGGATGGGGCCACTTCCTGGGCAGCCTGTTCCAATACTTGATAACCCTTTAACTGAAGACATTTTTCCTAATAACTAATCTAAACCTCCCCTGGCACAACTTGAGGCCATTTCCTCTCATCCTATTGCTTGTTACTTGGGACAAGAGACCAAAACCCACCTCACTACAGCCTCCTGTCAGGCAGTTGTAGAGAGTGATAAGGTCTCCCCTCAGCCTCCTCTTCTCCAGGCTAAATAACCCCAGTTCTCTCAGCTGCTTCTCGTAACACTTGTGCTCCAGACCCCTCACCAGCTTTGTGGCCCTTCTCTGGACATGCTCCAGTGCCTCAGTGTCCTTCTTGTGGGGAGGTGCCCAAAACTGAACACAGCATTCGAGGTGCGGCCTCACCAGTGCCAAGTACAGGGGAAGAATGATTCCCTGGTCCTGCTGGCCACACTATTCCTGATACAGGCCAGGATGCTATTGGCCTCCTTGGCCACCTGGGCACATTGCTGGCTCATATTCAGTCTGCTGCTGACCGGTAACCCCATATCCCTCTCTGCCAAGCAGCTTTCCAGCCACTCTTCCCCAAGCCTGTAGCTTTGCACGCAGTTGTTGTGACCCAAGTTCAGGACCCAGCCTTTGGCCTTGTTAAACCTCATACAGTTGGCCTCAGCCCATCAATCCAGCCTGTCCAGGTCTCTCTGTAGAGCCTTCCTACCCTCCTGCAGATCAACACTTTCACCCAGCTTAGTGTCATTTGCAAACTTGAAAGCAGAAGAGAATGATGAGGGAAAGGTATGGCACCACAGGCACTGACCTTGCATTTAGAACTGGGTATAGAAGGGAATTAAAATTTAAGAAGTCCTAAATTTGCTTGGTCTGAGCATCTACATTAGTAATATCAAAAGGTTTTCCCAACTTCTTTTAAATTGGTAAGTCCCCAGTTTTATCTTCTTTTATTTTGGTAACTTTTCCATCATAAAGCCAAATTTTGGTGGTAGCAGAGAGATCACAGTGCTTTCCCCAGACTTTCTCAGATGTGTAGATACCTGGAATTTAGTTCTAACTGGCCATGATAACACACTTTTGACCAAACTGTGGCTTGTGATCCTCCCTGAGATATGGGTGTGTTAGTCACTGCTCTATATTGGCACGTGAATTACACCAAACACAATTTACATTATGGCTTTTCGCAGAGGGTATGGAAGAGAAGGAGGCAGCAGTCCATGAAGATCTCCACTCCCTTCCAGGGCAGCTCTAGAGAGAGGTGGCAGGATACCTTCAGCCAAACCTTGTGTGTGCCACCCTGCTTGTCCCCAGCCTAAGTGGTGTCCTTCATGGCAGCAGGACACTACTAAACCTTCTGTGGAGTCAGTAGGCTTTGCTACTAAACATCATCTTCTCTTAAATCTAAGCCTGGGTTTAAAATCCCATGGTAGCTGCCAGCACTAATACTTCTGCTTTGTCTTTTCACTTGACAGATCCTAACTTGTAGATGTTTTCTCCTTGCAGCTTATATAGCCATGACACCTCTAAAAGGCAAGCAGCCCCTATTTTGTCATGTACTTTTCACAGTACATCTTGTTGTAAGGATCCCAGAAGCTTCTCTGCAACATATTTGCCCTACAACAGACTATTTCATTCTCTTTCTTTTTCTTCCGTCTAAAAAATCAAAAGGTCCATGCAGCCCCAGCATAAATAGCCGTGGCACCATGCATGGGTGCTGCCCATGAGCCATGCCCAGCACGCGGTGGCAGGCCACAGAGCAGCATGTTCTTCTGTTTTCCTCATTTCTGCTGCTCAGAGGTTCTTTGAACACAGCCTGTGCCTCCAGAGTAAAACCTAAGATATGTCAGGCTAAGTTAATTTGTGGGCTAGACAAGCTTAACAATATCCCTGTAAGGGTTTTGCACAGAATGTACTGGTGTCTCCAGACTTGGAGAGAGTTTGCTTTTCTGAGTCAGACGATGGGAGCCAAATTCAGATGTGAATCTGAGTTCTCCAACTCTGGAGGGAGTCTGAGTTGGTGTATTTTACACCTTCTTCCGCCTCCCCTCATCCCAGGAGTGCATTATGTTGACCTGGCTTCCCTCAGATTTAGTTTTCGTTCGTGTTCACTGAGATGCACTCAGGCTCACATCCACCAGCCACAGTATAAATCCCCCAGCTTTTTGCATGAGCTCTGAACTTGGCCATCCAAAGCTGCATTTAAGGAATTTAAGGAAGTCTTAAGGTAGTTAAACCCCCACCAAAAGGCTGAGAGAGAAGAGGAAAGCGAGAACAGCAGCTAATAGGAGAGCAGAAGTTCAAACTGGGCTTTTCTTTCGTTCCAGATCTTTCGCTCAGTTGATCACTGGTAAGTGAATATTAGCTGGCCTAAGATATTAACATTTACTCTTAGAAGTATTCTAAGGTTGCATCTAAAACAGGGAGCAGGGGAACTTTCTGATATATTTTTGGGACCCTGGTCCTGTGCTGACAAGCACCAAAGACCCCAGCCAACCCAGAGCCACAGAGGAGAGTTAACTTGTCATCTCTTCCCGCCATCTGAGCCAGGATGGGCATGGGTTACACACGGGCCCACAGCTTAGTCAAAGATTAATCATTTCTGTGTGCCATACTACCATATGTATATTAACATGCATTTCATTATCAACAATGTAATTATCAACAAGTTTCTCATTAGCAATGGTATTATCATAAATCTAATTATCAACATATATGCTCTTGATATCCTGAAGACAGCTATTTATCACTTCAGAAGAAAAGAGAGATCTATTGATGAACACATTTACAGCTAAAAACTTAGCATATGCCATCAAGAATATACCTCAGTTCCTACCCAGCAGTAACTAAACTTTGAGGCACCTTGTGTATTTTGATTTAAATCACGTAATGACTATTATAGTGTATTCATATGTGACTATTCATATATTCATATGAGTATTATCATATATTCACATATCAAATATTATAATATTTGCTTTGCCTTCACAGTTGCACAATAACATTATCATGAATGGAGAGAAGAGTTTGGGTCTAGGTACCTCTTGGCAGATAGGGGCTTTACAGCATGGATGACAGAAACTGCTCTGTATAACTTTGAAATAACAAGGGCTTCAGTATTAAAGCTTTACTGCAAATGTTAGAGCTGTTTGCTGGTGGGAACATTTGAAGGAAGCAACCTGCAAAGGCTGCACTTGCACTTTAATTCAGATACGGCATATCCTGTTTCAAACACTTTGCGTGGTATCTACTATGTCCCAAGGTTGCTCTTTTCCAGTATATAATGTCTCTGTAGGATGTGTCTTATTGACCTACCAAACATGCACATTGGGAGGTGTTGCATCTTTTGAGTTGTTCAGTTTTAAAGGGCACCCAAACCTAGAAATAATTTCACCACCAGAAAATGTTCTTTTTGTCCGTTCAGAAGCAAGGCTGGTGAGCCTGAGCACAGACCCTTGATGGTGACTTTGCTGTTGGACTATCTAGCACGGAGGTATGTTTACACTGAAATCAGAAGCATGAAGCATACTAGATGCTCATATGCTCTCAGCTTTCAATGGGCATTTTGCAGAGTGTAACTGTGGCAGCATGAGATTAATGTCTGAAAAAGAAGGCTGGACAAAGTCTTAAGAATAACCTCTTGTGGGGCTATTTTACATTAAAAAAAAGCTACTTTGAAAGCACCATTGAAATTGTCAGTGAAATCGTTACGGTCACATTTGCTTTGTTATGGTCACATTTGCTTTGTTCAGATTTTGACTTAACAGTTGAGATGGAAAAGATCTTAAATTTTTTAGGCAACCATTTTTCAGGAACGTGAGTGGGCATGGCGTTGACAAAGTCCTCAGGGAAACTAAGAATTGTACACATCTTGTGGGGAGGAACAAGTTATTTGCTGGAAATAGTTTTCCCATCCACATCAAATTCGGTTGGCTTTGCTGGTACTCTACACTATGATTACCTGTGGTGTTCTCACTCTCTGGATGAATAACATGCTTCAGTTTCCCGAGCTGCTAAGCTGGTACTTTTCATCAGCACTAAATTCACATAGAAAAGAAAGGGAAATGAAGCCATTATATTTTAGTTAAGGAAATGTGCCAAGAACGAAAATAGCACAGCCTTAATCTTTTCTCGTGACAAAGGGACAGTTTCCACAGGCTACGCATGATAAAAATATCATTTTTCATTGGTATTACTGTCAGAGAGCCATAGAAAAGATTTTGCAAAGGGTGTGATTTATTTGTATAGTAGAAACAAATTCTCCTTCCAAACATGAATTAAATTCAAATTTGCACGTGCTTGAATTTGGACCGGTTTCTCTTATATCTTCTTCTTCCACTGCTTGGCAAAGGGGCAGAGACAGAAGGCCCCATGAAGAAAACATCTCTCAGCATCAGCCAAATTAGGGAACCCGTGCTTTGAAATGAAGGAAAGGTGATCTCTTAGGGTAGTTTATTCCATCAACAATTTCCAGTGTTCTCAGGACATCTGTAAGTAGTGTAATCTCAATTTCCTTTTCCTCAGCACTTTATAAAATCAAACGCGTGTGAAGAGAGAAAGAGGAAAGGTAACTGACCATGTTTAGGTGTGATTACACTACTGCTGTGACTTAGCAGTTGAGTTAGAACAGGGTTCTGGCAAGGGCAAGCACAATTAATTCTCTCTTACCCTCCCTTGCTCTAATGATTATCTCCACCAAAGATCAAGGAAAAACACACTTTCCCTTGGTAAACAGCAGGTCTGCTTTTCTCCCTTTGAATAAAAAATGGTGAAATTCATAAATTGACTATTCATTATACTCTTCCAATTTTTTTTTTTATTCCTTCTTCCCATATTCTTCTCTCTTTTAGTTATATACAAAAGGAGGAACTACTCTGAAAACAAAGACCAACAGTTTTACCTTTTTCTGCTGCTTTTAAATGCCAGAGGAAGGATTAATTTGACATTTAGGCCAACATGGAAATGACGTACATATTCTGCCCAGCTTTGTGGTCTGCGACAAGTCATTTAAACTTCCCATGCTTCAACACCCCTTGTACAAAGGCTGCATAGAGTGCCTGGCTTGGACTACTCAACTCATATTTGTTTCATTCATCTCTGTGAAGCCCCAAGGAAAGCTGTGAAGACTGGAGTATACTACTATCATAGGCTGAGGTGTCCTTCGTCTCCTTAGGTGTAGGAATGCTGTTCACAGATGGGGAAGAAATGAGTTATTAATATTGTGTTCATGTAAGAGATAACTACCTAGTGGCATCTGCAGAGCTGCTTCCTTACAGAGCTTTGTCCCTGCCACCAAGATCAGATTGAACTATTCCTGATTGCAGCCCTAAACCTTTTCTGGTCTGAGATATCCTACCATTCCTGAGGATGGATCCAACCAGTGAATCTCAGCAGGTGGGCAGAAGGGACTACCATCTCCTGCATTCTTCCCTTCCCATCTTTGCCCATCACCTCCTTCCTACAGATATTGCTGCCTTGCTGGGTTTGCTGGTGGGGCTGCTTTGGTATGTTTTCTAACCTGTGACAGTCCAAATCAGCCAGGCTATGTAAAATACTTTAAGGACTTGTGTTTGCTAACCTGGATGAATCAGATGAGGCAGTGCTCTTGTGGGCAAATCAGCTGGCAGACTTGAGCAGGACAAGAGAGAGTAGGTGGGAATCTCTTTACACCCCATGGTTGATTGTACTGTAGATTTTGTTGATTTTTTTCACAAACGGAAACTGGGGAAAGAAAAGCAAAACTGAAACAAACAGTGGTTGAGTAGGTTCTGCAGAGGCAGGCAGGAAAATGGGCAGTTGTAGTCTATAGGGAAGAGGACATTTACACCCAAAACTGCCAAAAGCAAGACAAGAACAATTTAATCTATTGATCGTGTTCTGGCTCTAGCTGGTTAGCAGCACAGCATTCTTCTTGATCATTTCAACCCCTGTTCTCTGTTATCCTGACAGCTGAAGATTTTCCCTGTGGAAGTAGACTGTATTTCCCCACACACTATGGTGAATAACAACTCCTGGGCCCTGAGAAGACTCTAATCAGAAATCAACATCAGAATAAACACAGCTGAAACAAGTTGCTTACTGACACAAGTCAATATATAGTCACTGCTAGCCTGAGCCAAATTCACGTCAACAGCCTGGTGCATCGTGTGTGATTCTGCTGTACTCGTACTCAAAGATTTCTCTGTTCCCATTCCCTGCTCACCGCAAAAGTGGACAAACCTATGAAAATACAGAAACAAGGTTTGGATCCTGAATGAGAGAGTGTTTTTCGCTCCCCCACATCACTTTTCTCCTTTCACATCAATGTGGTGCCTCAGCTCCATGCAGCAAATTGTATGCAGATGACAGTAAATGCAGTTCAGTGGCTGCAGCTCTGGATGCCAGGTTCTTCCCTTGCTAGAGAGCTTAATGAGCTATTAAAGGGCAAGAGAAGCCACAGAACCCCAGTACAGCTGAGCCTGGGATTTCTGCCAGCAGTAGAAGTTGTAGTTAAGTTGAGGGCTGCCCAATCTGTCTAGACTTCATGAGCAACAACAGGTTTGGGTCAGACTCCAGAGACTCTGAAGCCGAAGGTGAATTGCTGGGGTTTGATGGCTTGCACTGTGGATGATTGGTCAATGTGCCCCTCAGAGCAGGCTTACGCATCCAGCAAGAAATGGGTCAGAGCCTCCCACACAGCCCTGAGTTATGCGTCTTTGTAGGTCCTCTAATCTTTTGCATCTCTGCCAGCTTCCTACAGTGGAAAGAATGATGCTTCAGATATTTGAACATCACTCATGCTTATGAGTAAGCACTCTCCCCCTGCCTGTTATCAAGGAGGAGTTCAATACTAGGGCTTGAGTCATAGGGACTCCAGTTCCTCCCAACCTGTTTAAATAGCCAGTTCCAAATCTGCAGCCTGAGCAGCCCAGCCTGCTAGCATAGCAGTTTGGTCCTATCAGAGTTCCGTGTCAGTCAGACATGCTCTGAGTGCATGCAGCCATGCCACGAGATCTGCTCTTTTCTAACTGCTCTTAGATGAGAACCATGTTTAGAACTGTTTTCTATCATGAAGACTTAGACACAAGTTTTTCAATTCTTCTTTTATTTCTTTATGTCTGTACTTTTTCTCTCTCTTTAGGGTTCGGAAACTGATGGAGTCATTGGTCTTGACCTTTAGCTGCATCTGAAGATCTTGCAGTGGAGCACAGGACAAGAGCATGTGCAAAGGTTGCTTTATTCTCGGATTCCTTGACCTTGAGCTGGTTGGCTGGTGGCCCTTTGCAGGAGTTTTAGTGAATACTAGTCCAATGTGTGCCACAGGGACATAATTTTAAGTCACGTGTACCATTTTCAAGGGATTTTCCAGAGTTCAAGGAAATTGCATCCCAATCCTTTGGCAAGTGGGAAATCAGTTGTTTTAAGTTGGTTCCCTGGTCAGCAGATGGGGTCCCTTCTCCTGTGAGACAGTCCTCCTGTAAGCAGGTAAGGCAGCTTTAATTTTGTTCTGCGCCTGTCAGCTCCAGGCAAGCATAATCTGCTGAAGAGAAACATTTGGCTGAGATGTGTGGTCAATTCAGGAGTATCATAGTTTTATCTGATCGATATTTGTAACCCCTAAAAGGCAGAAGATGACCCCTGCAAAAATAGTCCAGTCGAGGCGGATGAGAAGCCGTCTAAATTGCTTTTCATCAAACACATTATGCAAGACGAGAAAATAGATCAAACCCATAGACTTTAGTAATGGCATTTTACAGCTTTCAATTGGTGCATCTTTTCTCTAACTCACAGGAGAAATATGTTGTCAGCTGGAATGTGCACGTATCCTTATCCTCTGTGGTACAGCTCATTCTCCTTTGGAGGCTTTCTTGCACAAACTGGGAATGGTGAGACTGAAAAGCTTCCAACTGTGACACACTCCAGGTTTTTCTTGTGGTGTATCACTCTCCTCTTTTCTGCCTTTTTGATTGTACTGCCCACTCTTTCTAATGCTTTAACTAAAAAGAAGAAAATAAAGGAGGAATTTTGTAATTTTGATAATGTCAGAACAAAATGTTTCACATTTTCAGAATTCCACTTTCCTCCCCCGCATTGTTTGGCTGAAACAATTTGCTGAATTCAATCCAAACTCCCAAATAGCTTCAGTCGTCCTGCATTTTTTGGCAAGTAAACTATTTGTCTAAAAATTTTTGTCCAGCTCTAAAATTTATCTCAAAGTTCTCATAAATGAGGCTTAAAACAGAACTGTTGCCACTGCCATATTTGGTGGGAAGAAATGACTGTCCACCTGTGGTTGTAAGCATCATGGAGCAGGGACCCCAAAAGCTTTGATGTTGAAGATGATACCTCAGTCAAATACAACATAAATAATTATAGGCTATGCACTTATGTGCTCTTGAATTTTCCCTATGTGACTGCTATCCTCACATCCTCCTAAGTTGTGGCATTGCACTTCTCCTTCTGAATATGTGCTGTTTTCCATCTCAGAGTAGACTTACTGAATTTTTTTTTTATATATCCCATCTCTAGGTTGTGCAATATGTAATTAAATAATGCTTTTCAGGTGGTTTGGGTTCCATGGGTAAAAGACAACAGAGAAATTCAAATTGTTGTTCTCGGGAATTCTATTACTTTGTATTCATGATATACTAACTCTGTAGACTTGACTTGCATAAGTAATTTTGCTTTTTGTAACATCTCTAACTAATCACAGTTGCAGTATGACAGATCCAAATTGGACAGATGTTTCTTAAAAATAAAATGTCCAAAGGCAAGAGTGTTGAAGTTGCCAATGAAAAAACAAAGACATCTGTACTTTTTAACTAAATTTGAAAGTTTTTTTCATTCCTCCTCCTATGTTTCTGTAATTTTAGGCCATGTTAGAATCAGTCTGTGTTACTGATTTGTGAAGTCTATTGTCTAGTGATGTCAAAAACTGAAAATGAAATCTATTTAATTTGGTATCACTCTGTGAGCTTCACTGTGCTTTCCAAATATTTCTTCTTGGGGTAACAACATCTCATGGACTGTTAGAACAGCAAATGCATATTTCATGCACTTTCATGTGTCTATCAACTTAAAGCACAATTCCTGGGAATCTCTTTTGCTCTTTCTATTCTAACACTGGTGCTCATATTAAAAAGATTGATTTGTGGTAGCCATGCTCACCCAGTCTCTGTATCTCAGGGAGATTTTATGATACAGTGTTTCTGTACCACATTGCTTGTTCGTTAGTTTTATGGGTAGAGATGGTATTTTTCTGAGCAATAGGTCTGATGAAATCCTAACAGTGGTGGTGTGGTCATTCTGAATATGATAAAAAAGTACAGGCAAGAGCCATATTACCTAACAGGATAAGGTTGTCTTCTACTTTGCTTTGTCCCACTCTGCAATCAGGCTGATGTACTGGGAAATCTGATTGGTAAGTATGGTATAAAAGTTTAAGTAGAAGAAGGCTGGAGCAGGAGAGAAAGAAAAACAGAGGCAATGTTTTCCCCACTCTACATAAGCTTAATTTATTTTGGGAGGCGTTTCACTGAAATCAGAGTTGCAAGCTGTCACCCCTACAGAAAAGTTCATTACCTTGCAGGATAAGAAAGACAGCTGGGGGGAGAGTTCTGCTGCAATATAAAACATAAATTCCATATAATAGGTGCATATTTTTCTCTTTCTCAGCTTTCCAGTCCAGAAAGCACATCTGGTTTTTTGCACCCATTCTAAAAAGACTAACCTGAAGCCTATGTCCAGATTTCCCAATAAGCTGGAAAATGGATGGACCATTTTTCAGTGATAGTCTAGTACTTTCTGACTGTAATTTTTTAAAACAACAGGTATTTTGTTTTCATGTGAACACAATGCAATTTGATTTTTCAGAGTCTGCCTTCCAGTTATGTAAAGTCTGCGATTCTGGACACATGTGGACAGAGGAGCCAGTGCCCTTGCCAATAGGAGCCATTGGCTTCCTGTATTATCAAAGCACCCAAACTGTTGGATGTCTGAACTGGTGGAAATTAACTGCAGCTTACCTTAAAATACCATTTAAAAAAAAAATTAATTAATATATCTCACAGTGTAAATAAATGTGTCAAGATACATAGGGATTAATACAGCTTACTCGAAGCAGAACTGAGTTTGTTTTCCTTCTTAAAGCTTCAGATAAATTATCCACATTTTTTAAATACACAATGGGCTTTTAAACTATGGCACTAAGATACATAGTGTTAATTCTACACTAAGATTTCAGTTATGATAAATTGTTTAAAAGATGAATTGCTGTTATCATCATTCTTGTTTAAAAGATCTTTAGGGATTGTCTATCAAATTATTAGGAATTCTATGAAGACTTTGAGAATGAAAGCAACTCTAGAATTAAACTAATCTTATTTTATTTAATGAAGATTTAAGTATTCATTTTTAGTTTGAATATTGTCATTAGGACATATTTAAAACCTCATTTGGACAATTTTGCATATTGTATTACCAAATTAATATTATAAGTAAATGAGGCTTTATAAAGATAATACTAATTAGTTCATGGCTATCTTTTCAATGGTGGTCTAATTGTTTCATGTGCTCTTATTGTTAATTAATCTAACATGAAAATGGGAAGAAAGAAAACGTCTTAGAGCAGCTATTGACCTGTTCATGAGCTACATGAAAAACTGAGGTAATTAAAGTGCATTTAATAAGTGCCATCCTACAGTGAAGACCCCATAGGTCATGGCCTTGTTGGTGGAACATTGTTGGCCCTTGCAACAGTCACCATAAGAGGGCCCAAACTGAACTGGATCGTGCCTCTCTGCCAACAAGGAGGGGCACGAATCTGAATTTTCCTTTTTCTCTCCCCGAGTACATTATTTAAAGCAATTTCATTCCCTCAATTAAGAAAGCTGACTCCGGACTCCATGGTCTCCATGCATTGTGCTGCTTCCTCAGCAGGATAATGTCTTTAATTCCACTGAAGTTACTCTGAATTTATATTTATGTAGCAAAAGGAGACTTCAGCATTTCAACGTATAGCAAATGCTGCTCATTTCATAGCCTGTTTTCCTAAGCTGTATGATCTGAGACACATAGAGAAGGGCAGAAATGGAAGTGAAGGAGGCATTAAAATTAAAAAGGACACTAATGAGTTATTTACACAGCTGGATACCCATGTTATCTATATATAGGTACACACACATATATACATGTATATTTGTACTTAAGTATATACATACATACACACATATATGTATAAACCTTTCCTACTAAAGTTAATAGCCAGTGATTTAGCTTCAGTACCTAGTCACTGGTGAAAGTCCTGTCTATAATTAAAGGTAAGACTGCACCTACTTCCAACTTTCACCAGAGCTTAGGGAGGGATTCAGGCTTAGGGGTTCAGTTTAGGTAATGCCATCCTGTGCACAGAGAGCATTGGTTGGATTTGAACCTAGAGTCCAACTCTCCAAATAGCCAGGGTCCTGATCTGAAATGGTGGCTTAGGCTCCACTTGAACGGCTTCCTCACAAAAGTGCTGACATAGCATTTAGCAAAGAACTCTTTGCAGGTAATATCAACACTGTATACCAAACATGCTTCTTTCTTTGGCTACATTGCAATTCTTTGCTTTGTTTCCTATGACACTTTTTGTTGTTATTGTGCAAGGCTTTCCAAAGAGTTAAATGGTAGTATGTTTACTTGAGAACGATAGAAAAGTTCTTTCAGGGCTCAAAAAGCATTTTTATATTTCTAAAGAAGCTTTCAAAATATGATGGCCAAAATATCTGAAATATGTGTCCTTGTGGTGATGTCATCCTCAAGGGAAACATACTTCTGATATGAAGTATTCCCATTAGGAATCTTGGAGATCTTACATCTGTGTTCTTAACCTCAAGAGGTTATCAAATGATAATAGTTAATTGTAAAATGGGATGTCATCTAATGGAGTGCTGGCAGGCATGTTGGCCGGTAGTTATAGGTCATTGCACAAATATTTGTAGAGGAAGTGAGGGCTTCATTTGGCCTTAGCAATCAGACATCTTAGACAAATATTCATGAAATGAATAATGTGCACATTCAGGCAGAACCAGAGCCTTGCTGGTCATTTTGGGGAGCACAGCCATGCACGCACACCAGAGGGGCAGAAAAGTCCAGTGACTGTAGCAGATCTCTGGGAGTGAAGCCTGCAATGTTGTTCCTGAGCTAGCAGTGACCCCCCAGCTGCTGAGCACCAGGTACATCACATTGTCATCTTGACCGTCAGATTCACCATCTTTAGGAAACACTGACTCTCCTGTGCAAGGATTTGGGAAGCAGCAGTCTGCAGAAAGAGCCCTGTGAGTGGGGAAGCCCAGCGCAGAGAGCACCTTGAAGCTGCCCACCCTGAAAAGGCTAAAGAGGAGGGCCCATGGGTGCACCTCCTTCCCTCCCTCCCTTGCTTGAGGAAAGGGGATGCTCCCGGGGCAGCTTTGCTCCCCTTGGGTGGGGACCTTCTTGTTTCTCCACAGCAGTGGCAGTGACAGGATCTCCTGTCCCAGGGAGAAAGCTTCTCCTCCTGTGCTGCTGCCCTGGCACCGAGGCGCTGAGGTGCCTGCCTAAGGAGGCAGCTGGTGATAAAGCTCTGGAGAGATGTGTTTTGAGTGTTGGCTTTCATCAGGAGTAGTCTCCAGTGGCTGACTCTCCTGCTCCCTCAGCCTGCGGTGAGGAGCACTCCACCTCGGCACACGTTTTTCTCCTAGCAGAAAGGCAGCAGCAGGTGCTACAGCAGAGTTGGCCACCAGCAGGGCTCGAGCATGGAGGGTCCCTCGAGAAAGTTAATCCAAATTAACCAGAGGTGCAAAGCGGATTTACCAGCTGTAATAAAGCATTCATCTTCAGATTTAACTTAACTCCATTACAAGTGGAATTAAGCTATGTTGAAATCAGGTCACTTTAATTCTGAATAATAACATGCCCACAAGAGTTTGATGGGGTGTAACTAATCCGTTTAAAGCTAATTCAGATTCTAGGTTTGTTCCCCTGCAGACAAGACTATGCTGTATCTCCCAGTGTTAACTTCAGCAGCAGAGCTGACTGCAGGGAGTGGGTTCCTGCCCCGGTCACCCCCTGCTTCCCCTGTGCAACTTAATGCCGAGGGAGGAACTGTGAGTTTGGGATTGAAGCTGGCCCTAATCGTTGTTTTCCTGACGGAGCAGATAGGAGCACTCAGGCCTGCCAGTGGCACTGTCCTCAAGCAATGCGAAGCACCATGCAACATGATACAGCTGTGCTGGAAGAATGCAAGCCCACGCTGTGTGGAGGCTGCGGGCTTGGCTGCCAAGCCCGCTCCTTCCCCGCTCACTGGGGGAGACGATGGCCCCCGTGCGAACAGGATCCCCAGGACAGCACCAGAAGTCGGATTCCTACAATGAGTTTCTTAGCACAGATATCAAACTGGCTCCAATTTCCACGCAGTGCCAGCAGCTGACTGCAATTCAAGGTGAAAGGGCTTGTGTGGAGGAATTCAGTACCACCCAAGCTAGCTCCATGGAGGAAACCATGACTTCTCTGGGTCCTGCCACACGTGCAGCGTAGAGCTGTGATCATAAAATGGCAGGGAAGTTTAGTCTGTTCCCTGGTCAGAAGTTCACAGTGAGCTCCTTTGGCATTTGCTTAGCCCTTCTTCAGCCCTAACCTCAATTTTAAGGTGCAAGAATTGCATGGTAGATGAGACCTGTGATCTGCAGCACAGTGCTTGGGCTGCTGAGTGTGCTTGCTCTGCTGGCTTGCAGGTCTTGGGAGCTGACTTTTTTGGGCAGAGCAATACTCAATCCTCTGGCTCTCATTTCTTTCCCCTGTGGTCAGTCCATGCAGCAGAGTGCTGTGGCCTCTCTCCAGCAGCTGGGATGCCTCAGTTGTTGTGTGTCATGCATGATAACAGTGGCCGCAGCAAGCTATTGAGAAAGACCTCCACATTGTAAGGACTCTTGCTTGGCAGCACACCCCCTGGAAGCTTAGCACCATCATCCATCCTCACCTCGTGCTCTGCCTGCCCCAGAACTGCATGGCAAGAAGTATAGGAAAGGAGCAGTTCCACATTTGTGCCAGCCCTCTCCATCAAACTGGAGGCTTCTGAGCAATGGAGTTTGGAGACCAAACCAGCACAGCTTGAAGCAGCTGTCTGAGCTGAAATCTGTTCATCTGTCAGATAGACAGACAGTAATACCTTCTCCGGGTCTGCAGTACACAGTGCTTGAGGCATCTCTGTGCCCTTGGCTGGGCAGGCCATGCAGGAAGATGTCCTGGTGTTCTCAGCAATCTTTTCTGCACTCCTGGAAAAGGAAAAAGAAGAGGTCACTGTGGAAGCAACAAGTTTAGTCTTGGACTTTTTTTTTTTAGTTCTGAGGGTAACCTAATGAATCTTCCTAACTGGCAGGTATCATACAGATATCTTAGCTCCTGCTTTCCAAACCAGGGGACACATGTAAGGGTTTGAGAGGCTGGATCTTAATCTCAGATTGTTAAAGTTCATGTTGTTGACTTAGCAAGACCTCATTTCAATAGGCAGAATCAAGAAGAAAACATGAGTATTTCTTACCTCACCTACATCAGTGTGTTGCATGTAAGAAATAAAAAGGCATAAATTATTCTGGTGGTGGAATTTTAAAAAGTTTCTTCATATGGATCTAACTGTAAGGAAATTTCTCCATTCTTTCTCACTTCTGAGATGCACACATGTTTTTTCACCCTATTGAACAGACACTCTGATAACTCATCAACAACATGCAGAGACTTACCCATGTGGATTGGGGCAAGAGCCTTAAATAAATCAATGCACAATTCTTTTTTACACTGTAGACTCTAAAAACCAGCAAAACTTTGAATTGTCAAGATGGCTAAGACATATCTGAGGCTGATGCATGCAAAAAACATGTAATGGTTCAAGCTTGGGCTTTTTATATCCATTAGGAATAGCTAAAATATGCCTCAGCATCAGATGCTGTAAATCTCTGCTGGAAGAAGGCCACAGAAATCACAGGTGAGTAATTTCTCTAGTTCTGCACCACCATGGATGCTGAAACTTCCATGTGGACAGCCAAACTGCCATGTGCAATGAGAAATTGACACTCACATTCTCCCAGGCATGATCATCCGTAAGATCAGAGCTCAGTCTGTCTGCCACAACCACAGCAGACAAGATGTGCCTTCCTT
>NW_009259600.1:2982450-2997068 GCF_000687185.1 Egretta garzetta
CGGCGGGCTTGCCTGCCAAGCCCGCTCCTTCCCCGCTCACTGGGGGAGACGATGGCCCCCGTGCGAACAGGATCCCCAGGACAGCACCAGAAGTCGGATTCCTACAATGAGTTTCTTAGCACAGATATCAAACTGGCTCCAATTTCCACGCAGTGCCAGCAGCTGACTGCAATTCAAGGTGAAAGGGCTTGTGTGGAGGAATTCAGTACCACCCAAGCTAGCTCCATGGAGGAAACCATGACTTCTCTGGGTCCTGCCACACGTGCAGCGTAGAGCTGTGATCATAAAATGGCAGGGAAGTTTAGTCTGTTCCCTGGTCAGAAGTTCACAGTGAGCTCCTTTGGCATTTGCTTAGCCCTTCTTCATCCCTAACCTCAATTTTAAGGTGCAAGAATTGCATGGTAGATGAGACCTGTGATCTGCAGCACAGTGCTTGGGCTGCTGAGTGTGCTTGCTCTGCTGGCTTGCAGGTCTTGGGAGCTGACTTTTTTGGGCAGAGCAATACTCAATCCTCTGGCTCTCATTTCTTTCCCCTGTGGTCAGTCCATGCAGCAGAGTGCTGTGGCCTCTCTCCAGCAGCTGGGATGCCTCAGTTGTTGTGTGTCATGCATGATAACAGTGGCCGCAGCAAGCTATTGAGAAAGACCTCCACATTGTAAGGACTCTTGCTTGGCAGCACACCCCCTGGAAGCTTAGCACCATCATCCATCCTCACCTCGTGCTCTGCCTGCCCCAGAACTGCATGGCAAGAAGTATAGGAAAGGAGCAGTTCCACATTTGTGCCAGCCCTCTCCATCAAACTGGAGGCTTCTGAGCAATGGAGTTTGGAGACCAAACCAGCACAGCTTGAAGCAGCTGTCTGAGCTGAAATCTGTTCATCTGTCAGATAGACAGACAGTAATACCTTCTCCGGGTCTGCAGTACACAGTGCTTGAGGCATCTCTGTGCCCTTGGCTGGGCAGGCCATGCAGGAGGTGTTCTCAGCAATCTTTTCTGCACTCCTGGAAAAGGAAAAAGAAGAGGTCACTGTGGAAGCAACAAGTTTAGTCTTGGACTTTTTTTTTTTAGTTCTGAGGGTAACCTAATGAATCTTCCTAACTGGCAGGTATCATACAGATATCTTAGCTCCTGCTTTCCAAACCAGGGGACACATGTAAGGGTTTGAGAGGCTGGATCTTAATCTCAGATTGTTAAAGTTCATGTTGTTGACTTAGCAAGACCTCATTTCAATAGGCAGAATCAAGAAGAAAACATGAGTATTTCTTACCTCACCTACATCAGTGTGTTGCATGTAAGAAATAAAAAGGCATAAATTATTCTGGTGGTGGAATTTTAAAAAGTTTCTTCATATGGATCTAACTGTAAGGAAATTTCTCCATTCTTTCTCACTTCTGAGATGCACACATGTTTTTTCACCCTATTGAACAGACACTCTGATAACTCATCAACAACATGCAGAGACTTACCCATGTGGATTGGGGCAAGAGCCTTAAATAAATCAATGCACAATTCTTTTTTACACTGTAGACTCTAAAAACCAGCAAAACTTTGAATTGTCAAGATGGCTAAGACATATCTGAGGCTGATGCATGCAAAAAACATGTAATGGTTCAAGCTTGGGCTTTTTATATCCATTAGGAATAGCTAAAATATGCCTCAGCATCAGATGCTGTAAATCTCTGCTGGAAGAAGGCCACAGAAATCACAGGTGAGTAATTTCTCTAGTTCTGCACCACCATGGATGCTGAAACTTCCATGTGGACAGCCAAACTGCCATGTGCAATGAGAAATTGACACTCACATTCTCCCAGGCATGATCATCCGTAAGATCAGAGCTCAGTCTGTCTGCCACAACCACAGCAGACAAGATGTGCCTTCCTTTCTCCCATCTGAGCTATGAAAGATGTAGGAAGTCTCCTCTTACTGGGCATTTCATTTATCTACACAGTATGTACAGCTAAAAATAACCTGTAAGTAATATTGCTAATTGTTGTTATCCCAGATACAATCAGTTAATTCTTATGATAGTCACATCAATAACACCATTAGGTTATCTACTTATGTTTTTCTCTCAGACTAGGAAAAAGTACAGAATAACGATGAATGATTAAGAAAAGGTGAGATTTGGGTTCATTGAGTTATCGCATTAAAGACAACTTGTGTTGTAAATATGCCACTAAGGGAGACCTTCAGAATCTAATGGGTTTGCCATAAAGTTGTCCAGCCTCTCAAAGACTGGGAGTTTAGGTGCCAGGTTTCACTCATGGCAGTCCGTGTTTTAAATACCAGGTGGTAGAGAGCATGGGAGGAACTGTTGGGTCTGGCACTTGGGTCTGTGTGTCGCACTAATTTTGCTCTCTGTTATTCCCAGCCCTGGACAGGGTCAGCAAAAAAGACAGCAGGCTGGGCAGTGCTGCCTGGTACGCCAGACTCCATCCAATGGCCACCAATGGGAGTCTCCTGACCTTGACAGTAGGATCAGAAATCCTTGAAGAACAGAATGTATTTTCTTGATATGGAAAAAACAAAACCACTTTTGAAAAGCATAAAATGGCCAGGTCAAATTTCTGTGTCTGATAAGTAACAAAAAATTGAAAAGAAAATATATTTTGTGGTCATATTCAATCAACTACTGAAACGGTCTGGATTTCTACCCTAGAGGTTAAGAACCATTTACCTAGAACTTGACTGGTGTCATCGCCATTACTTTCCAGAGGACTTCACTCTAGAAACTTATTTTCTTTAGTCATGTTCCTTTTTAAAGTTATATTTACCGTTTTTTGGTTTTATGCAGCAAAACAACCTGCAAGTTGTATGTTAAGGGGTTTTCTTCTTCTACACTTACATATATTATTAAAATAATGAGTAAAAGTCTGGCACTGTCTGGTTCTTTGGAGAATCACTAGAAAGTGCACGGAGTGCTTAGTGACTTGTAATAACTAAAATGGCTTGGCTCTTACACTTTCAATAAAGTCTTCTTCTCTTTAAGATGTTAAAATTGAAGTTAAATGGGAGTGAAAACACTATAAAAACCATTTTAATTAGCTTATAATTCTTGTATTGCAAACAACTCTTCAATAGTAGCACCACTTTACTAATTCCCCAGTCACTGCATCTTCTAGCCTGGTTGGAAAATGAATATCTAGTGTAAAAAAAAATAATTTCTTTAAAAATCTGAACCAAACTAAACCAAAATTTTAAGACCCTATGAATAAAATGGAAAGAAACAAGAAATTCCTTTTCTCATTTTTAATTCACTAACACAGACATGTTTACCCTTTGGAAAAGGGCCGTTACTACGTTCAGATTGATTTGTTCCTCTCTAGTTGGAACCTTTGTGATAGGTAAGAAGAGAGAGAATTTGGTTCACCTCTCTCTTCAGTTCAGATGTTACTGCTTCCCATCTCACTCTCACCTATTCAGAGAAGGAATGTCATGTACAACATGCTATTATTTTTTGTTCAAGTGAAAGGACATGTTATTTATAAAACATACTCACTTTTCTACACCTAAAGGGCAAAACCGAGCCTTTTGACTTTCCACCTTTCCAGATGTGAAATTCCAGATCAGACACTAACCTAGAACAACCTTTTTATGGGCCATCTCTTCACCTCTCTTCCATTCCTTTTCGCTGCCAATAAATTGCATGAAAAGCAGTTCTGGCTGTCTGAGGACTCTGTCTTTGAAAATGTGTAGTAAGTCTTGAGTGGCCTTTGACTTCTTAGTGTTTCTTGGTACAGAAAGATTTAGCATTAGTAAGGAAAAACAAGAAAAATAAACAAACTTTTTTTCTAATTTATAGGGCAGTCTGATAAAAGAACAAGTCAACCCCGAAGTTTCTAATTTGAGATCGGGAATAATTCTATTTATGCCTCAAGTGTTTTTATGATGTTGAATGTCTTATACCATCAGCTTGTCCATGTGGTGTTGTCTGGCAGTATAAGTCATTCACTCTACTACCAAAATCCCTTTGGGTCATCTGTGGACATCCTCCAGTGGCTGCTTCATATTGTGGTCAGCTGTAGTGATGTTATAAAATATGCATGAGTTCCACATTCTAATAGCAGAAATAACATGTTGGTAGGTACAGAATAGGCAATAGACTCAATTTTTCTTAGTTCCTTGAAGGACATATATTATCTTCTTCCACCTAGTTCATTCAGGTTCCTCTTCACAGATTCACATCATCTTCGAGATCAGAAAAAATGCAATGAATTAATATTTTGCAAAATCATGTGGGTTGATCATATTTACTTTTGTCCACCTTTCTTTCCCTTATGCTTCCTCTGTGGTGGTGCAGGCCCTTATTCTGCATGGCAGGCACTTTAGGACAGTAACAGGATGTATTCTGTCAACTCCCTAGAAAGGGGTGTCTTTGCATAAAACCAGTAAATGATACTTAAGGGCACTAAACTCCTACTATCACTGCCTTTGGTATCGTCACTGAAGTATCTCACTCTGTGATGATTCCCACTGATTTCAGCTAAGAGAAGGCCATTACTTTTGATCATTGAGGACAAAGAAAACTCCACATTGTCCACCTTTTGAGGAAACATCTCTCAGTGTTTTAAGGGAACGTTTCATGGTGACACAATGTGGAAAGTCTTTTGTAAATAGATTTACTCTGTTTCAAAGCCACAAAACACCCACAGTGGGAGAATGAAAATGTTGTTGAGTATGGAAAAGTGTGTTGAGTTTTGAAAAGTATTGAGTATTGAAAGGCATTCAGTATTTTAAGTACTAAAAGTTATTTAAACTTGAACCATTGGGGGAAGGAGATTACAACCCACAGCTAAGTGAGGAAACAGGGGTCACGGGTGGAAAGAAAATATTGCAGGGCAATGGGAAGAAGAAAGACCTCAGGAATGGTAAAAGACAGTGAAGGGAAGCCTGCCTCAAGTATAGGTACCCCAGAGCACAGAGCCTGCGAAACAAGCAAGAAGTAGATCTCCATTTATTTATAAAGCTACAGCATCATTGGAATAACTCAGATGTGGTGGGGCAGGCTCTCATGACTGCAGTGCTCTGATAGACACTGGCTCTTCAGAAGACACAGGGAAGATGAGGGTGGCTTGTCCTCTATGTGAAGATGCAGTCTTAATGTATGGAGCTCTTGTATGGGATGGAGGATAGGCTGGGTGAGAGTTTGTGTGTCGGGGTCAGAGGAGAGCTCAGCGAGGATGGCATTGTAGTAGGATTGTGTTACAGACCACCCAAACAATGGGGCAGAAGTGGTTGAAGCCTCCTTCTTTTCTCAAGAAAGTCCTTAGATTAGAGACCCCATTTTTTATGGGGTATTTCAACCTCCTTTATCTTCTGGAAAAGCAGCAATGTGGGATGCAACTAGTCAAAGAGGTTTCTGGAGGGGATTGGGAATAGATTCTTGGCAGAGGTACTAGATGGGCCAACCAGGGACGATGCAAAGATAGATCTGCTATTATAAACAAGGAAGAAGTGGTTTGGAATGTGATAATCAGTGTCAACTGTTATTTTAGTACCCATGAAGTAGTGGAATTGAAGATCCTGAGGGAAATGAGGAGGGAGAGTACCTGGGTACAGACCTCGGGCTGCAGGCAACCAGGCTTTGGTTCATTCAGCAAATGGACAGGGGGGGATCCCATGGGAGGACCTCTGAAGGTAAAGAGTTTGGGAAACCTAGCTGGGACAAGAGACAACAGACAATCTCATTTTTCAATGACATTGAAATAAATGGGGGTATAAGGAGAAATTTTTTCCCATGAGGACAATCGAGCAGAGGAACAAGTTGCTCAGAGAGGTTGTACAGTCTCCATCCTTGGAGGTTTTCAAGACCTGACTGAATTAAGCCCTGAGCAACCTGGGCTGACCTGAGAGCTGACCGTGCTTGGAGCAACAGGTTGGGTTAAAAGACCTGTGAGGTCCCTTCACAAATGAATTATCCTATAATGCTATGAGCATGATAGCAGTCTGGTGGAATCAGTTGGCCATGAGAAGATTTAACACCAAAAATGTCAGCTTTGTTCAACTTGACTCCCAATATTCACCTTGATCCAGATTTCTGGCAGAATAATGGTACACAAATAATTAAATTTTAAAGGTGACATGCAAGCCTTAAAAGAATGAAAGAATGAAAGTGGTAGGAAAGAATTGATTGGATCTGTCTTCTTTTATGGAGATGACCAGTGAAATTCTGCACTTGATTGATGGGTAGATACTGTGACCACTAAACTCTTCTCCCAAGGGCTGTGGAAGTGAGTTTATATACACTGCTCCAGGACAAGGTGAACCAGCTACCGGAAAACTGCATCTCTGGTTTTCATAGTATTAGGTGTTCACACACCAAACTAAACTGTTAGTTTAGTGAGGGTCTGTGTCATAAACCCGCAAGCAATGGGTCAGACAAGTTGAGTTTCAGTTCCAGACCATCTTGCCATCGCATTTTCATGTGTGGAGATTTTCGGATCTTACAGCAACTCACCACCTGTAAAAGCAGATAACCTAATGGAAAAAAAAGAGCAACCCTTAAAATGTTGTTTTTCTCCACAGCTCTGTGGCATAAAGAAAGTTATAAAAATACTTGAAGCAGGACTTTTTTTTTATTCTATTAACTCTTTCTTGTGCCGTCACAAAGCACAACAGGAGATAGGCTAAAGCAACGTGGTATGTTATGCTTCCAAGCATCACACCAACAGGTGAGGCAGCTGACACAGTTTTTCCTGCTTCCATGCTGGAGAGTTACAGCAGCAGTGAATTCAGCATTCTCAGTGAAGCAGGGACAAGTGATCGCTGAGCACTCCAAGCTCAGATGGAGGCTGAGGTTAGGAGTTTCCTGATTTAAACTGGGTTGTTGAACAATACCCTGGAGTTCTGGGGGGACTAGTGTCCAGCAGCAATGATCTAACAGGTGAAAATGAAAGAATTTTGAAAAGGGGGAAAAGAGATTCTAAAACCCCCACATTTAGAATCATAGAATCAGAATGTTTTGGGTTGGAAGGGACCCCTAGAGGTCATCTAGCCCAACCCCCCTGCAGTGAGCAGGGACATCTTTAACTCAATCAGGTTGCTCAGAGCTCCGTCCAACCTGACCTTGAATATTTCCAGGGATGGGGCATCCACCACCTCTCTGGGCAACCCCTTCCAGTGTTTCACCACCCTCATTGTAAAGAATTTCTTCCTTATATCCAGTCTAAATCTACCCTGTTTTAGTTTTAAACCATTACCTCTTGTCCTGTCACAAGCAGGCCTGCTAAAAAGCTTGCCCCATCTTTCCTATAGGCTCCCTTGAAGTACTGAAAGGTTGCAATCAGGCCTCTCCGCAGCCTTCTCTTCTCCAGGCTGAGCAACCCTTTCTTAGATGTGTTTCAACAGTGTGCAAGGCTTTAGAGAAAAACTTGAAAAGAAGACTAAGAAAAGATGGGGGTAAACAAAAACTAAAATAACGTACAAAGTGGATATTACAGAAGTGGATCAAACCAGACTTAATGTATACCTTCTTCTGTGACAATGCATATCTAGAACAAGGAAAATGTACGTGATATGCTTGTTACCTGCTCCAAACACTAGGGTGGAGATTCTTTTTTGTACAAACATGATTTGTACAATTTTCATTGTAAAACTGTAAAAACTCATGAAGCAGAGAAGGTGGTATCAAAACTGGCTAGAAAGAGGTTATTGACAGTGTACATGAAGGATATTTTTGAACTGATCTTACAAAATGTTTCCATGAGTTGCTTTAACACACAGAGAAATAAATGTATTTATGGCACTTGCTGTTGATATCAAATTGGGAAGCATTGTCAGCTTAGAGGACATCTGCAATAGCAGAAAGAGGTTAAAATAACACAGTTATCGTGGCAAAGCCATGCTTTTATGTACTGAGTACAAGAGGTTTCTGGTGTGTTAGGCGTTTATTACTATGAAACAATGGCAGAGAAGGAAGATCAGGGGATACTGGTCTGCTACAGGGTATTTGTGAGCCCTTAGCATGATACACATGAAAAAGGTTTGTTTGATCTTAGGGGGTGCCAGGTATTTTCAGCAGTTGGAGGGAAGGGTCAATGCTGCTGGCAAAGCTTCCTGCAAAGACTCTGCGCAAGTCCTCTCCAGCCAGAAGGGCTGGGATGGCTGGAGGAGCAAGCGCTTCTTGTGTGAGATGAGATTTGGGCAGTTCAACCTCTGTAGGTCAGCAGAATGAAGAGTGGGAAGGGATATAACTAATCCATAGAAATGCATCACAGGAACATCAGAGAGGGAAATGCTGTTTGTGTTGGAGGACACTGTCCATGCAAGAACAAGGGGGAATACTCTACACACATACAAATAACATGTGGAAATGTGAAGAAATTTCTCTGTAACAGGGATATTTTGGAACAGATATCCAAGTAGAGCAATACAGACAGATGGCTGGTCTAGGTTTATGTTTCAATAAATGTGCTTTCCAATCAGTACTGTGTGCTCAGGTTAGGGACATACACAAATGAATGGGTTTACAGAGATAATTGTGTGTGGTAGATGTTTTTTATAGCAGACTTTCTCACCAGTTATGTGCCTTTCTGTGTCCTCTTATTCTAAACCATTTAGAGTAGCAACATGGATTTTATTTTCCCAGATTTCAAGTCAATGACCTAACTACAGTACTGGCTGCTGCAGTTGCAGGTATTTTCTTGCTTTCCACTGCTCTTCCTTCTCAGTTCAGAAGGTCTTATTTTCCCTCTTCTTGTGGAGGAATAGAGAAAAATTAAAATCTCCACAGCAGCAATGGTGGGACTATAAAACTGCTTCCTATCCAACTCCAGCCTAGGAATTATTGCTGGGCTCAGAGCGCGCTTCCTGACATCCTGCCTGCTGCGACTCCACGTGCTAATGGGATATGGGGACACAGTTTGATTACTTGGGGAGAGCTGCATAACCACCAGTGCTGAGGTGGAACACCAGGGAATCACGCACAGCACTGCTGGCAGAGGCTTTTGGTGGGATTTATCCAGCGACTCTCCCATCCTTTGGTGCTAGCATGGCTGGTGCTGGCCTTGGATGATCCTTGTGCATCACAGCCAACAAACCACCTAGGTAAGGCCTGAATTTGTTCCAGCTGAAGCTCATGGTAATATTTTCACTGTGACCACTGTGAGAGCTGGTGAGCTGATGAGAAAAAACTATGAGGCCTTATTCCAGAAAAGCATGGGTTTATCCTTTCAGTCAATGTGAGTAACTCACTCAACAACATGCAAGTTTAAGGAACTTCCTACTAGTTGGGGATTTTTTTGTTGATGTGTGATTTTGTTTTGATGTAATTTTAAATATCTTCTGGAGAATTTTATAGTATAAACAGTGAAAAGAAAAAAAAATCTTATCCTCAGAATCAGGAAGAGTGAAAAATGAGATCTAGGGATTGGAAAATAAGGCTGACTCGCTTCTACAAGATACTGAAGACTGTGAAAATGCACAGAAAGCTCTCACAACTTTCCACTGTCTGACCCATTGTCTTAAACTTTCACTCAGGTAGGCTCTGATTTCTCCAGATAATTAAGTTAACAGATTTCCCAAAAGAGATCAGCCAGCCCTAGGGAATATGTAAGGCTCTCTGTTTCTAAAACATCTTAAAAAAATTAAAACTATTTTAAAATGCATCCACTTAATTTAAGTGCCCACATAGTATTATAACTGCTTGGCAAACACAGCTCCAGCTGTGCTGTTAATACCTTTTGCATCTGATTCTTCATAATATCGGAGGGCACCACAATAAACTGCTCATGTAAAAAAGCTTGGTTTGGGTAAGGTATAAATTCCATCTGGGTTCCACATCACAAAAAAGAAAATGTGTATAATTTTATGATTCTGATCTCTTCTGGTCCAACGTTACCTACCACTGTGTGCCGTCCAAGAGCGCGCCACTGAGTTATGGCACCCTGTTACTGATGTTGGTCCAGGATTCCAGTTCAGCTATAAATTAGTCATCGGCAGAGAGTCATTATATTGAAATAACCTGCAGGCATTCACACTGTAACATCACTGGGAAATAAAAATATTTGCTGAAAGTCAATCTCCACTTAAAGATTTATAGTATCATTTCACTTTTTATATTCCTGTTAAAGGTGTGGACTATTAATTTTTCTACATTCAAATGAATCTCCGCTGAGGCTAAAGCTGGTAAAATTTAAAGCAATGGGTGCCTGACAGCAAATATTAACAGTAGCTAGGAAGCAGGAATAATTTGTTAGGAGTGAATCTGTGTCAAAGTCACAGATTTCCCCTGGAGAAACACAGCCTTTATATCAGCTATATATTTTTATTACACCCAATTTCAGTTTTCTTGTTAAAAGAAGGTCTCCTTAAGCCCTTGCATTTCTCCTGCTCCATTCCCCGTGGTTCACAAGCACAATAGTGAATGTAAGCTACAATAAAAAGGTCATTTTCTTCTTTCAGCAACAGTAACACAAGTGGCTGCATTTCCTGATTCTGGATTAAGTTCAAGATTTCAAATACGACCGGGCTCGTTTCTGATTAGAAAGTTTGATATTTATCACAGACTTTCCTGTCTTCCATATCCAGTGTGAGTGAGATTGTAAAAAGGTAAACTGAAAGGAACCATTCTTTTATTCAGCAATTAACCCCATCTGAGTAAATAATACAGTGTTGTGCACTTGAGCCTTCGCTGTTATGCACTGAGTTCAGAATTCAAAACGGCTTCAAAGCCGCGTTCGTGAAATGATGACAAGATGCTGCAGAAACAGCTTTTCATGTGGAATATAATGCAAGTATTGTGTTACATAGTACAGTAACAAATAGAGTATAGTTGTAATGATATAGCAGATAAAGTGTCTGGAAGTACTTACCTGAGGGAAACACAATCTTATTTTCCTTCAGGGCCTGAGGCTTATAAGCACAGTGTATGGTCTTGAAACTTAAATATTAGAGGATTCATTTTATTGGGGGGGAGGAGAAGGTAATGTTTCTTATTACAGGCAAATAAAATCTCTGTGCCCAAATACAAGGCAGAAATAGTCCAAATCCCTTCAGATGGTGTCTCAGCTTGACTTTTTTTTCTGCAACAGGCTCACAAAGTCTAAGAGAAGTGAAATAATGCCACTAGTGATCCTGGCAGGAGAAGAGCACGGATGGGCTGCGGTGGAAAAGAGGGTCCTGCCTGAGGGGAGGTCTCCCGGTCACACCTGAGCATCCTGCCCTGGAGCCACAGCACCCATGGAGATCCCCCATGGCTTTAAATAACCTACTTCAGGGTGTGAGAGCAGCTCAAGGAGTGGGTAGCTATGTCTATTGTAAATAAAGCAGGACCAGGGTACAGACTCCTAATTGCATGAATCATTTAATTCTTTACATGCACCCTGGAGTGGCTTTCGACCTTTCTGTCCAGTCCTTTCCCAGGCATCGTCGAGACATGGTTTGAGGCTAACATACACCAGTGACTGCTGCTGAGATGTGCTCTAGGCATGCCCGTTCTGCTGGGGGGGTGAGGGGGGCCAGCCACATGGATGTGAGCAAAGATCACATGGGTGCTTGCCCATCAACCACAGAAGCCTCAGCAGTCTGGCTTATCTGATAACAGAAGTGGGGCCCGAGTACTGCCTTTTCCCTCTCCCTCCTGTGTCTGTACTGAGTCTGAAAGGAAAGGAAAAAAAAAAAAAGACTGAGCAAGTGCAAAAGCTCAAGCTGCTTTGAGTCTGAAGAGAAGCAGAAAGGTACTGCATATTTATTTGGGTATTTTCAGGACACCTTCACAACTGCATGCATTTGATGAAACTCTGACAGAGCCCGACAGAAAACCCTGCTGGGATTTCTCCTGTGGCTTTCACAGACTCTGAGTCAGGCCCTGGGACATCTCAGGATGTCCCGTGTCTCGTGGCCCAGTTGGGACCACTGTGTTTGGCTCCATGGAAGAAGAAGGGACACCTGCCCACAGATTGGCAGGGAACATTGCTCATGGAGGCAGAACATATCTTGTCCCCCTTTATGCACAGGCAGGCACAGGTAGCGACTGACCATCTCCCTGGGCAGGAATCAGCACGGCTGAGGACTTCAGCAGACAAACACCGGGCAATCCAACTGCATGAGTGAAGATGCAACAGCCCCCAGCTGACTCGTATTCCCTTTCCTCCATGCTCTGTTGGGGTTCCCTCACACCTGGTTGATCAGCAGATCAAAGCACGCAGCTTAGCAAAACCACACTTCTGTTGGCAGAGGTCACACATGTGCTGCTGGGACTCAGGCTTGCGGGAGAAGCTGTGCCTGTGCCGGTTGGCGGGCCGGTGTTGTCTAGGATAGCTTAGGTCTCATCATCCTCTTCCCATTCTGGATGCTATCTGTGGAAAATATATTAAACCACTTTGTCTGCAAACTGAACCCTTGGTACCTGAAACGCAGCACCTACACAGCAAGCTGAGTGGGATCAATGGCTATTTTTCAAAACACAGGTATGACGTTCAAAGTTTTAGACATATAATTTAGAATGGTTCACACTGTTTTGAAATCCCCTGTGCAAATGATTCCCTTAGAGACAGATATAGGAACATCTCAAAAAGAAAAGGTTGAGTTCGAGGACAGCATAGGAAGCCCAGCCAGGTGGAGCTGTGTAGGAACATTTTGCAGCCATCGTCACTCTAGCTGGGCACTATTGAACCAGGATCTCCTGCAGACATTTGGAAGAGTGCTCCTGTTGTGCATTTGTCAGTTTCAACCGAAACAGTGATCTGGCATGTTGCTTGGTTTGAAGCAACAAAGCAGCTTCAAGGTAATTAGAATCATAGAATCATAGAATAATTCAGGTTGGAAAAGACCTTTAAGATCATTGAGTCCAACCATAAACCTAAGACTGCCAAGACCACCACTAAACAGTGTCCCTAAACACGTCTACCCATCTTTTAAATACCTCCAGGGATGGTGACTCAACCACTTCCCTGGGCAGTCAGTTCCAATGCTTGATAAGAAATTTTTCCTAATGTCCAATCTAAACTTCCTGTGGTGCAACTTGAGGCTGTTTCCTCTTGTCCTGGCATGCTGACCTGCTTTGGTTAAAGCAACAAAGCAGCCTCAGGGTAATTAGTATATACATGTGACAGCTGTTGGACACCAAGTGACTCCTGGCTTTGGGTTATCTGATACTGCCAAGCTGCTTGCTGGCACTCTAGATGTCTTTGAAGGGAGGGAGAGTTTTGGCAAAACGCACAAGCAGAAGAGTTGTGGGGGTCAGAGCACTGGTGTATGTTGGGGTGATGGGATTGCACTGACCCATGACAAACTACAAGGTACTAACAGTGATTTGCAGAGGCAGGAACGTATGACTGACTGTGCCTAGTTATCCAAATATCATCTCCGCCACCACATGGCTTTTCTCAGAGGGGGACTAATTTCTCAGGATCCTGAAATTTGGACTCATCCCTGTGCTTTTTGCAGCTGTTGGTGCTTCTGAAGAGCTTTCTGCTGCTTCTGCCACCATGCGGGTCATCTGCTCACCTAGGCTGGGCTGGAGAGAGTCTGCGGCATCGAGACAGGACAGGTGCTCAGCTTTTAGAGGTTGTACCAACTTAAACACGTCTTCGGCAGCCGGGGTCTTTCTGTGAGAAGCTAAGACCATGTTACTATGAATTGAATTCAAAGCAATTTGGTTTGGGGGAAAATAGCATGATGCATTTCTTCTGTGTTACCTGATGCTTAGTATGTTACATGAGTAAAAAAAACTGGTGAATAAATATGGCATCTCATTCAGTCCCATTCCTCATTTAAGTCTTTGCATAGACCAGTCTACCACCATAGATGTTTCAGACAACTGAAAAGCCCCTAGTTACAGTATTAATTATTCAGTGAAATATGTGTTTCTCTCCTTGAGTCATTTTCTGGTTTGAAATGTGAGGATTTCTACACCAGGTGGGATTAAGAAAAATATATGTAATGCAACTATAAAGATTCTTAGTATCTGTGTAATTATCTGATCACATTTTTTAATCCCATTAAATTCTTGGCATCTTTGCAATGAAGCAAAGTTAGATGCACTAAGTGCCTTAGAAATACTAAGAAAAAGACCGCACTGCTTATTTGCGTATGAAAAATTATGTCATGAATGGATCCAAGCACGGAAGTCACAAAGAAAAACATGCTCAAAGAACACAGAATTGGAAATTCCATTACCTTGGCCTTCTTGTGAATTCATTTTTCCCCACAAATTTGTTTACATTGTTTGTTTTACTCTGTGAAGTGAACATGAATTCAAGTGTTAAATCAGATTCCTTGTTTGTGGTTTGTCATTCATCACATCAGGGTTGTTCCCTCCAGAAACATTTGTGATGTGATTTTGAACTTTCGTTTCCTACCATATTTTTGTCTTAAGACTTGAGCACTACCCTTTTTGCAATACACAGGCAGAAAGGAGTGAATGCAACCAAAATAAAGTCATTTAACCACATGTGATAGAATTATGAAGAGAGTATAAATTCATTTCCCAGAGTTTCTTAAGATTTTGAAATTTGGTTTCATTTTGAAATGAAAAAAATCATAGAATCATAGAATCATAGAATGTTTTGGGTTGGAAGGGACCGCCAGAGGTCATCTAGTCCAACGCCCCTGCAGGAGCAGGGACACCGCTAACTACATCAGGCTGCTCAGAGCCCCGTCCAACCTGGCCTTGAATG
>NW_009259600.1:2997155-3004039 GCF_000687185.1 Egretta garzetta
GCCCTGCTGGCCACGCTTCTTTTGATGCAGCCCAGAGTATGGTTGGCCTTCTGGGCTGCCAGTGCACATTGCCGGCTCATGTCCAGCTTTTCATCCAAAATCTGGGAGGAGAGAAAATTTCTGGGTAATTGAAACATTTTGGTTTTAATAAAATTAAAAGTTTGGGGTATTTTTAATTTGAAAAAATATTTTAAAATGAAAAATAAGAAAGGATTCCCTCAGAAAATATCAAACCAGTTGCATTCAGCATTCTTAGAACAATTTCCTCTTTTAATTCCTAACAAAAGTTTTACAAAAGCTCAAACAGTTCCATGAAATCTTCCAGTTTTGACAAACCTTCATATTTCCCATGGAAACTATGTCCATCCATATCTCCTTAATAACTCTAACCTGAACAAGGATTCACAGAGAGATGCATTTTGTTATTTTGTTATTTGGTTTCAGGTAGCGGATAAATCAGGCTACTGCCTTTGCCACAGTCTATTGGTCTGAACCTCGTCGGTCCACACATTCCACGTATAATCTACCGTTGTAGTCAGTAATTAAGCAAACTTTTATAAGAAGAGAAAATAAAAATTACACTACATTTTTTTCTGTCCAGGCAATGCAGAGCAGTTATCCTAGGGCTGACTTAGTGCTATAATCAACTCTGGTCTGGAGGAATGAGAGCTTTTTCATTCCATACTTGTTCTCTCCAATGAAGTTATTGAAAAGGTGTCAGATAGCAACTCTGAGCAATTCTCCAAAACCTGAACAAACATCACCAGGGTTTATTTCCCACCCTCCAGAGACAGCATGCCTGTGAGCCATCAAGCAATAACGGCATTAGCTCATTTCTGGACAGCAACAGGCTTCAAGGAAGGACTTCAATGTAAATTCTATGCATCAGGTCCTCGAGTCACGCAGCCACTGGTATCTGGATCTGTTTTGCAACTTCACTTGATTTTGCTGAGAAGGACTCAGACTTCTCATCCTGCTAAAGTCCAGATGTGGAAATCACACGTGTGCTTAAAAAATAAATGTGTTTAAAACAGAAATATCAAAATAAGATCCTCTATGTGTATGAAATAATTCTACCCAGATTTCCAAGGTGTTTTGGTTATTCTTTTATATACTTACATTGTTGGCCAATATTTTACTTCCCTTTTATCACTTGTCCAACAGCTGCTGGAGACCCAGAGGAGGTGAAAATACAGAATTCCCAGGAGAACGCCAGTAAAGCTGGCAGCAGAATGCTTTGCAGATGAAGGCATAGCACAGTATAAAGGCTGGAAGCTGCTGCTAGGTGAATTCCAAGTAGGAATAGGCTGAAAAGCTTTAGCAAGGGTGAGCAGAAAGACACATTGGTTCCTCACAGTGACAAATGCATGCATACGTGCAGGGAGATGCTTGTGGGGAGGCAGAGCAAGTGAAGACCTAGCTCTGCTCCCTACCCGAGCAGCCACTTGCTGTTTAAGGAAATAGTTTCTCTTCTTTCACTTCCCAGCATTTATTCCACTCATCTGTAGGGGCTCCGTGCTTCCCTCCTGCCAGCTGTTGGGTACGGCTTAGAGCATCAGGCTGCACTTCAGTCTTTCGGCCATACCACAGACCAGCGTGGGGTCCCTGCAGCAGTGGCCCGTCTGGAGGTGTCCACAGAGTGATGGTGACTACCCGCTGCAAAGGCAAGTAGTTACCAAAATGACTCGGGCTGCATAAAGGTGTGGGAGTTTAGTTTTGGGGTTCGCGTCCTTCCCCGAGGGCTGTTCTCTGACCCCTCTGAGGCAAAAGGAGTGAACTGCTAGGTCGAGCTACAAAAAATAAAGTGTGAGGATTTTAAATGATTGGAGTCAGGGTTTATAAGGGGATAAACCTCTTATTAGACAGTTTCATACAGCTGTGAAAAAGCAGACTAACTAGCAGTCACATAGCCTGAAATGATCACCACACACAAGACACTGCAATGTATTTTTTACATCCAAAGGTAGCATCTTTCATACATGTTCTTCATACCGCTTATACTGCTGAATTTACAAAAGACAGGTTGGGTTTTTTTTTATTTCAGGTTTTTACTTATTGACTATTCCTCTTGAGACTAAAATTTTTAGGAACATCTATTGTACATTTTGGTTAGAATTCACATGTGTGATTCCTCAAACTCAGCTGAACTCAACAATGTCCATAGGAAACAAAACTATTACATGCACTGCCCCAGTCAGGGGGCATCCACCAGGCATGCTGGTGAAATGTATGGGTATCAAATCGATGTTTTTAGTGCTGTAATTTAAATGCATGTGAAAAAATGCCTATGCATTTTGAGGAAGATGGGAGATGTCTCTATCAGTACTGTAGGAGTCCACCCATTTTGGATGAGGTTACATGTATATTCCCAGTGAACTGGAAAACTTGAGTAATACTGAGAACACATCTGTTCCGAGACCTGTAGAATCATTAGGAAAAGTTAAAAAATATATAACCTATGCCAAAGAGTACCTCAGCATGTACAAATGGCAGACAACTTACCCAACCGGGGGTGTTGGCAAAGGAGTTTAGCAAGGTCCTGAAGAGAAAATTCTGTCTTTTCTGCAACTTTCTCTTGTACTCAATACCACTGCTATTACCATAAACATCCATAAGGCTTTGGTGTGTTCTGGTAAAGCTGGTACTAGCACTGCCGAGTCTTTGCTGAGGTGAGCAGGAGGCCTGTACTGTTTCACAAGGAGCTTCATGGGACAAGGCAAGCACAGGCAGCCAGGTGGGAAGAAGCAAAAGGAGAGAATAGCCGGTTTTATAATCAGCAGCCCTCTCTCCATTACCTTTTGCCATGACTGTCCCTGTAACATTAAGATAGCACCATCTTTGTTGACAAGAATTCCAGGCAAAGTTAATGCTGCACTATCAACATAGGAATATAGGTGTTGAAAAAGATATATTTTGTTGTAGCTTCTTGGAGACTAGCTAGCCCATGGCTGACAGGCTATTCACGGGGGCTTTCTCTTTTTGCATTGGTGGTGGGGCATCTCAGGCTTACTTGTATTTCTTTCAGACCACTTCTAGCTCAGTGTAAGACAGCTCACAATCTCTGCAAGCACACGGGGGGATTTTTTCCCCTCAGAGTCTAAGTGGCAGGTGTACGTTCCTCAGAGCTCATGGAGATGTTTTGCCTCCAGGCAAAACCTGATGAGAGGTCAACTGCAGTCAGCAATGGGAAGGTAGAAGGGACACACATGTTTTAAGATGGTATTGAAGTTTCTCAGCCTGAACCCTGACTTCTTGCTTATTGGATTAATACTGATCCACATATTGGGGTAAGGGTGGGATACCCACTCCTCAGCTTGGCAGAGGTACTTTGGTGGGGAAGGGTGAGGGGTTGCCTCAAAATTCCCCTGCTGGAAGTCTTTTGGCATATCTCATTTCTTGGGTTTCTAAATACTGGGCATCTCAGCCTCCCCTGTTCTTTGCTTGTATCTTTGCCTGTTAAGCTACCAGAAGACTGAAATTACCTAGTTTAATCAGTCTTTGATCCTAAAAAATAGAAAAGTATTTGTGACATCCTATAGCTTATGAACTAGTAGAAGTCAGACTTGCCAATCTAATAATTCTTTCTGGTCCAAAATTCCAATAAGATCTATGTCAGGGGTTTTGTTTCCCCTCTGTGTAAAGTCACAGCCCCTGAAAAATATAGTCCAAGATATATTGCTGTTGGCTGTGTGGAGGAGAGAGTTACATGGGGCTGGATTGTCCCCATGGGCCTGGAGAAGGGGCTACACATGCTGGTGTACCCTGGAGAGGAGGAGCAGGGTGAGCCAGCATCTCTGCCACAGTTTTATTTCCTTTCCAGCACTAAACCCACCCTCATTTTCTGGAGGACTGGGGAGGCAATAAGGCCATCCCGCTCTCCTCTGAACTTACCCTTGCTCTCCTCTTCTACTCCTCCACTTCCTTCCAGGTTGAAAATTGCACTGCCTTGTTCCCTTGCCATGGATTAGCCTCCTGTGACCTGGCTGGAAGGACGAGTTTCTTACCAACTGTTTGGTCTTGTGACCATGTGAGGATCACAAAACCTTCCAATGCACATGCAGAAGGAAGAGACTTACAGGCTCTCCCCCGACACTTTATGTCCTAAAGGAGGGGTTGTCTGACCTGTAATTGTAAATGCTGTGGACCTGTACTCTCTTGATGCCAACCTATTTTGATAGCTGTGCTTCTTCTCTGTTTGGTTTTACCTCTCTTCCTGAGAAGTGCCCTACTAGATAAGTCCAGTTTTACTCCAGGAATGGCTCAAATTGATGGCAGAGTGGAGCGTTTAATGGCCTTAGAGCTCTTACAATTATGCAGTGCTCAGCAGCATGTTCAAGCTCATCACTATTACTTCCATGAAAGTATCACCAGGGGACAATGAGGAAGGCTAAATACTAGTTTGATATTTGTGTGGGAGTTGAATTTCTAGCTCAGCCCTGGCCACTAGTGATTAAAAAGATCTAGCTGAAGGAACAATGACATAATGATCTTCACTGTGACACTGGCAGGCCATTTGTAAAACAAGGATAATGATAATTCAACCTTTGTAATGCACACAGGGATCTTTTCATGAAATGCAATTTATACATGTATTTTTATTACTAATAGAAGATACTAATAGAAGTTCTGTCAAACACTGGAGCAGATCATTCTCGTTTTCCTTCTGTGCTGATGGGGAATTGCCGATCTCAGCTGGCAATAGGATGAGCGATCATGTTTTCAGTATGTTTGTTGCACAGGTAAAGTTAGAGTTAATGGTTGGCTTGGAAATAAGAGAACAGCCCTGTCACAGACCTTGATTTTTGTAAAATGAAAATAACATATTATGCTTGAAAGATACACTACAAGCAATGGCAAGACTGAACATTTGCTAGTTGTTTTGTTATGGTTTGTCATAAAATGAACAGAGAGACAGAATAATGGGAATAGGCAATGATAAATTCTTCCTCTGCAATGTGGGATCCAGGAGTGTTTCTCCTGCTGGGACGAGACTCAGATGTGCACCATTTCCAGGCAATCCTGGCTAGTTCTGCAGAGGAAACCCAGGCTTGAAGTCAAGAGGGAGCCTCAAAATGCTCCAGGAGGGCCCCAGAGCAACCTCTCAGGGGACCAAAGCTGTGGCGGACACCTGCCACGCGATACAGGTCCCGCCAATACAACCAAAGAGAAGTTGTATTTGCATTGCTTGGGTTTGGCAAAAAATTGCATATCGCTTGACTGAAAATATCATTATCTCGAATATAAAAGTATTAGTGTTTGGAACACTCCCAAGTGATCGTGCTTAATGACAAACCTTGGCAGTCTGTAGCAGACATAACATTTCAGCAGTGACCCTTTGCTGCTGGGACAGTATAATGAAAGAAACAAAAGGTTTTGTATGATTTTTCCTGAATCTCATGAAAGAATTAGCTTTCAGTAAAGAAGAATGTGTAAAACGAAGCCCTTTCAGCTATTTCTTACCTGGAACCCGATTCGTCTCCCGTGCAAGTTGATGGCAAAACCCCGTTGACTTCTCTGGGAGCAGATGATGCACTAAGTTCTCCAGGCCACAGGAACTCAGTGTTGCCAACACGAAGGAAATGGCAAGTTATTGCTTATGCAACAGTCACATTCAGCCAAACAACAGACACAAGCTTACAGACTGTTTCAACGTCAGAGCAAATTATGGTAATAATTAAAACCCATGTCCCATGATTAATCACTGTTGGAGATCCTTGCAAGAGTATCAGAAATAGGAAAGAATTCCATAGCCATTGAAAGAAACTCTGCTTCTACTTGGGGAAAAAAAAATTACATTCTTCACAGATAGAGGCATGAAACACAGGCTTGGCAGGGAATAGCTAAGAGATAAAGATATTATGAGGTAATCAGGCAGTAATGCTTCAAAGGAATATTTTAAAAAAATACATTATTTCCTTTTTATTGTGGTTAAATACTTGTAATAACAGGATTGTTTTAACCTTGCCAATATGCTGTCAGTGTCAATTTTATTTAAAAGAAGGAAATAAACAAAAGGCTATTATTACAAGGAATTCAAGCTGAAATGTTGAAGCTTTATTGCTTATACGATTGTATTTAAAATTAAAGGTTGTATGTCAAAGTGAAATCCTGGCACATACATTTCATGAGAGCCTTTGGACTTGACATATGTACCCCTGTGACAATAATATCGTCAAATAATGGAAATATTGTATATCTATTAGAGAATAGCAATTTAGTAACAAATTTATAGAGACTTATTATAGATTGTCAGAAACAAGAATAATGGACATAGTACAAATCCAAACCATATGTTCCATGAAAGAGTATGTCCTTCCAGCATTTTTTAAAGCTATAAATTATCTATCACACTACCAATAAAGTACTGTAGAGGTAAGGTCACTGACCCCACAGCACTGACATTTAGTTCAAGATCCAACCCCTGCAGCTTAGCACTTCATCCAAAATTCCAAATGCGGAGGGGAACTCTTTTTTCCTTTTCCTGTGATGTTTTCCCACAGGCTACTCTGCTTGCTGATGTTTCCATGATAATATTCTTCACATTCTGTCAATTTACATTTAGTAGCTCTACTACAGTAACAGGAAACTTTTAGATCATCTCCTCTGTGCATACATCCAGGCGTTGTGTATGCTCTGTGTCCTCATAAGCATTCGCTTGGCTGGACCGCTGGAAAATTCCCCCACTCTCAACTAGCTAAACATGATAGTCTGGGGGTAGCGGTGCCCCAGGTCTTGTCTTCATATGTGAGGAAAAGAGCTGTAGGGAACGGTTTTCTGTCAGCCAAACAAGGGGCAGAGGGGGTGTAGGCCAGGCTCTGTGGCAGGGACCTGGGTCCACCAGGAGGCTGAACATCCACAGAAACATTGCATCGATACCATGCGAG
>NW_009259600.1:3004220-3038667 GCF_000687185.1 Egretta garzetta
TGAGCAGTGTACCCAATCAGCAAAGAAAAGCAGAGTAAAAAACAGTAAGAAAGGAAAAAAAGGGGAAAAAAGAAACAGATGAAAAGAAACTGCAAAATCCTGAAAGTGATTTTTCATTACATGCAGGAAAGGCTGTGGTAACTTTGCTACCATTGCTTTTTATTTGTGCTCATCTTGCTACTTCCTAGTTCTGGCCAAATCCACCTGTGAAAGATTACGGATCACATTCTCAGGTGGGGGAAATCAGCCGAGCTCCATTGGGCCCAGATGGCAATACCGTAGCTGTTATTACCGTGCCATGTGCCAGTAGTGCAGTCAGCCAGCTCTGAGATATAAAAACTGGAAAATAGAAACTGCTGGTTTCAGCATATCCTGACTTTAAAAAAGTCCTGCTTTCTAAACACTTGAGCCTTAGTGTTACAGTAACCCTAATTGCTCCTCATCTCAAATATTTCTGCATTATGCATTGCACTGGAACAACACCGGGCAAACAGGCTATGGGTTGAATAAGAAAAATAAAACATGGGAACAGAGGGAAACATCCAAGATAATATTGATTATAATATAGACTCTACAGTTGAGACACTTTTCTGTACCTCACATAGTATCGGTCTCTTCTCTCTCTCCAGGCTTCTTAGTTTACCCACAAGCCAGATGACCTACGCTCTCAGAATTTCCTTGCATATGAAATTGCAGAAGGGCAGCCCACACAACAACACTTTTCCTTCTCTTCTTAACTTTTTAAAAACCTCCCAGAAGCAGCTATTTGTGCATGGAAACATGGATTTGCAAATCTCACACTGGTACTGATCCATCATATTCAGTACCGTGAATGAAAGCCCTTCCATCCCAGGAGCAGCTGTCAATTCGTATCTAAATGTGCGTCCCCTCCTGTTAGACAAAGCAAAACTGTCAACTCCATCCAGTTAGTTATTTACTCACAATGTTATATCGTTTTCCTGTGGCTATAGATGGTGTCTTGCGGGAATGACTTGGTTTTTCCTCCTGACTGTTATTGCACATGATTACCCCGGGTTGCGTTCCAGGTCAGGAATGCTCCAGGGGTAGCTCTGAGAATGGTTCTCCAGCTCGCTAACAGGATCATCACTTACATGCAAAATTTTTTTGCCATTCCTTTATTTTTCCCCTCTTGGTTAAAACCTGGAAACCTCTGATTAATATAACCTTCGGAAGGTTCATTTGGGGCAACTATAACTCTGTCAGAGAGGTGCCTCTTGAGGACTTTGGGAGCTGGACACGTTCAGCTTTGTTTCTCATTCCTGAAGTCCAACTATTCACAAAGGCACCATTTGCACAGGGTTACAATACTCATCTGCACATTTTTCTTTCTTTGGGTGAGGGGGAAGAAACTTAGATGCGAGGAGCTGAAGGGAAGGTCAGAGACAGACACGGCGAAGGGGACTGAGATGAATAAAGGCTCGTCCATCCTTTGCACGGAGCCCCTTCATGCCACCTTGGCACATACCTACGCCTGTTGTGAGACTTTTTTACCTTGACAGCATGGTGGAAACAGCAATGTGTAATGGGGGCAAATGTGTTTATGATTACCAGATTACTTTAACTCTCTTCCTTTCTTTCTTGTTGCTGGTTGTGCTATGAATACAGATCCTCTGTAACCATTTTTCTAAAGTAAAACATCTTCTATTTCTATTTTATATGGGAATTTCCCCTCCTTTTCATACTGGAACTAAATTCAGGTGGCTTAGTATAACCTGATTTGGTTTGATTTGGGCTGTCATGGAAGTATTAATATCATCTCAGGGTTTTGTAATTCAGATTACACAGATCAGCAGACATGCCTAAAGCTTTTCAACAAATTCTGAGGGAACTACAAATTTGGCAGTTTTTACACAAAACAGTAAACAAGCCAATATTTCTGTATTATTCACAACCAGTGGTCTTGCAGATGGTGCTAGGGAGTGCTTACAGCTCTCAGTACAGTGAGGTCAGTAGGAACTCAGCACCTCTGCAACAAGGCCACAAGAAGACGGACACTCAAATCCTGGTGCTTGCCCAGAGATTTCTTGATGACGAATAACAGGCAAACAGCTCATACATCCTAACACATAGAAAATATTCTTATAAATAAACCAGACCCATATATAGTGAAAATGTTGACGAATAATTTTTGTCGCTTGCAGTTCTCCCACACTTGTTTTAGGTTTCAGCAGAGCTGCCAAAAATTCAGTCTTCACAGGAGTTCATGGGAACATTTTCTTTGTTTTTCTTTGTGTGGGTTTCGACCCAGTAAACTTCTGAATACTGCAAAAATCACAGGACGAAGCCTATTCAGAGCTCTTCAACCACTCATTTTCCAAACTGAAGCTGAACCAAGCTGGAAGCATTGTAAATATGTTGGTGCAGAGCTAGAAAATAACACAAGCTTTTCCCAAAGCCTCTAGAGCCCAGGAGAACATCTCATTCATTTTTAGTAAATTTTTGTGTGTGTTTAACAAAAGTTGTGGCCTAAAGCACACTAAATAGTTTTAAGGTTCCCTAAAACAATTTCTTAACTCCATAAGGTAACTGGGTTACTCAGCTGTGGTCTTCTGAAGTGTTTTGGCAATCTAGAAAGGGAATAATTATCCATTTCTTAAGCAAAACTCCTACACTAAACACCTCCTGTGTGATGAGGAACACTTGGGTAATTCTTGTTCAGTCTCAGATACAGGCCATTAAATTTTTTAAAATTTGATAAATTACAAGATTTATGTACTTTTTTATTAAGATTTCTCTTGGAGATTAGAAGATGCACTGATCCTGACTACCAGAGAAAATATCCTTCAAAACATTACTATTGGGTATAGCGGCAGAGTAATTTTTTTATTTTTAATAGCAAATCCCTGGTTTGCAACAATGCAATTTCAGAGCAACCAAAGTGACCTATGAACTGTGCAAAAAAAAGAAGAGAGCGTGTGTGTACACGATAGAAATCTTAAAGCAGATCACGGCAGTATCTGGATGGTTTCACTGTAATATCCCACTGATCGGAGCATTCGGTAAATTCTTTGTTATTAGGCTTTGGAGTGTTTACTTGGACATGAACTTTATTATGTGGAGTGAAAACTGAATAAAAGATTGGAAACAAATGCTAATGGTAAACAGCAATATACTGAGTTGGAGGGGAAGTCTGCAGGGATTATAACTGATCCTGATTTTATTTAATGACTTTATTTACACTATAAAAGGATATTTTTTTTTTAATATAAAAGCCCAGCATGTTGAAGTAGTTAACAAAATGATTCTTAAATTACTGGAGGTTGGTAATGCGTTACCAGCTCTCCTGTCCCTCTGTCTCAGGGCTCATCTGGGCTTTGCATGCCTGGGCGGTGCTGATTTCCCACTGCAAGCTCGCAGTGCATGTGAAATCAATGGGACCTGGGAACTGAGAACCTTTATTACTTTTCTCTTTCCTGTTTTTCTGCCCTGGGCGATTGCTTAGTCTTCCTCATGTGTACACCGGTGAGGATGCAGAAATCCTTTCTCCAAAGGGACTTTCAGGGTTGAAAATATGTGCAGGAAAGAGCACAATTAGATTCAACTGAGAAAACAACACAAACTAACACATCTCGGGAAAAATCATCCTAACCGTGTAATCAGCAGGAGGGAAATACTTGGAAGCCATTGAGTTTATAAAGATTTAGGGAAGATAATAGGTAACAAATCAGATATGACCTAGCAATAGCTTGTCACTGCAAAGGTGTAGCTGTGCTTGTGGATCATGTACGCAGAAGCATCTTGTCAGTTCTCAGGGAGCTAATTTTCCCTCTTGAGGTGATGCAAGAGCCTTTCCTCCAGGATTAGATGCTCAGTACAGTTCTGGGCTCCCTGGTTTGTGGGTGAAGTCCCTACCTCAGCAGCGAGCCACAGACATAATTGAGGATATAGAGTGAAATGGGAAAAACCCAGAGAACTAAACATGTACGTTTTAGCAAAGTGAGGACTACACATGGTGGAGGGGGCAGAGGCAGAGAAGGGTACATGAAGCCACTCTAAGCAACTGCAGGGTTTACTAAAAGGTTTCTCAGTTTTTCACCTTGGCTGCCAATCTCAATACCTGGGACATTTCTCTCTTGTCTCACACCTGCCCTGACCTCCTGGGCTTTGTTTCTTTGTGGTGAAAGTGACTGCAGAAGTGTTCAGGATAAGGGGCTGGAATAGAGACAGGATCTTCTTAATGATGTTACACCAGTTTATGCCTGACTTACACTGGAATGGGATTTCTACTCATTGATCAGTCTGGTCAGTGTTGGCCAAGAACCGTGAATAAAGGGGGGGAAATTCCTTACTGTAACAGGAGGAGATTAACAAATACAGACATACTGACACCATCGGGGAAAAGATCTGTGCCTTTTTATTCTTCCTGCCAAAATCATTACGGAGTTTGTGCTCTAGCCCCTGCAGCCAGGTTGGAAGTAGCAAATGTTGCACAAGTGGTATCTGGGATCTCCTAAAACGGCAGCATTAGCAGTGATGTTTGGGCTGTGGGGCCCTGGACCCATGCTGAATGGAGCCCTTTATCATCGCTCAAGAGAGTCTGGAGGGTGACACCTAACATCATAGAATCATAGAATCATAGAATCATAGAATGTTTTGGGTTGGAAGGGACCCCCAGAGGTCATCTAGTCCAACCCCCCCGCAGGAGCAGGGACACCTCTAACTCGATCAGGTTGCTCAGAGCCCTGTCCAACCTGGCCTTGAATGCTTCCAGGGATGGGGCCTCCACCACCTCTCTGGGCAACCTGTTCCAGTGTTTCACCACCCTCATTGTCAAGAATTTCTTCCTTATATTCAGTCTAAACCTACCCTGCTTTAGTTTAAAACCATTACCCTTTGTCTTGTCACTGCTGGCCCTACTAAAAAGATTTTCCCCATATTTCCTATAGGCTCCTTTTGAGTACTGAAAGGCCACAATAAGGTCTCCCTGCAGCCTTCTCTTCTCCAGGCTGAACAAGCCCAACTCTCTCAGCCTGGACTTGTGTTGAGGGCTCCAGGGCTGGACGCAGTACTCTAGGTGAGGTCTCACCAGAGCAGAGTAGAGGGGCAGAATCCTCTCCCTCAACCTGCTGGCCATGCTTCTCCCGATGCAGCCCAGAGTATGGTTGGCCTTCTCTGGGCTGCATCGCAATGAAACCTTTGGGAAATCAGTGACAGGTGGAGTAAAAAGAGAAATGTCCTAGCAGTGAGGTGTCCTGGAATGATGCCTGAGGAGAGGCCCTCAGCTTTATCATTCAGTAAACTGTGCGAATGCTGACACCCTTGGAGGCATCACAGAGGAAGGTAGTTTTTATTTCTAACTCATCCTCCCTGAGAGAAAGGAGACACCACGAATATCTGCCTTGTACTCTGCCAGGTCTCGGTATTAAGGTGGATGGAGGGACGTATTGAGGACATGCTGAAATAAAACATGCCCCAGCAGCCTTGGCTGTGGCCTCTTGTCTGTTCACTAACCCACATTCCCCACTTCTGCCATTTTTCAGCAGTCTGATAGGAGCAGGTAAAGGTAATTTTTTCTTTCCTTTGCACTCTGGCTTTCACATGGAGTGTCTTTTATTTGCTGTAGTTCCTAGTGTGCTCATAGATGCAGCATGCACAACTGTAAATACACCAACAGTTTCATGTTCTTTCAAACAGGTACTGAGTTAGCAATTTTCCACATATTTCAGCCTAGAGCTACAGGTTTTAGATCAGCTGCAGATTGTGCTGCTGAGGTTTATCTCTAAAATTAGTATCACTGTGCATTTCCAAACCAGTCTGTAACTAGAAATGACAAGGACTGCAAAAAAAGTAGGTGCTGTCAAGGACACATTGAAATTCACTTGTGAAGATCAGACCATTGAGAAATCCCACTGATTAAGATAAAAATCCAAGAAAGTCGATAAGGACCCAACAGGCAGTCATTTTAAGGAGTCCTAATTTGGGTTATTTTATGGATTTTCTCAGTGTTAATCTGAGAAGTGTTGCAATACAGAAAATTACTAATGTAATATGTGTGTTTGCATATATATGTGTTGTATGCCCTGGTCAAACCCAGAACGAGACGGCATTCAGAATTTCCTAACACTTAATTCTCTTTCTGTGCTTAATGTTTAAACTGTCATGATCTAATGGAAAAGGAGTCCCCACATGAATATTTGGGCTGGACTGAATCTCACTAACATCCTTGGACAGGCCAAAAGTCTTTTTCCAGCTCACAGTGCCATGTTGGGGCTCCGATTGGGCACTGAGAGATGTTCCAGGAGTCGCTCTGCAGTGTCGGTGCCTGTTCTCCTGTAACCCTGAGGTCCACGAGACAGCAGCTGGGAGCTTGGCATTGTCCCGTTCGGATTGGTATGGATCATGCTATTCAAACTAGAGTAACTCCTGGAGGGTTCAGAGAGGGTGGGTTAAGCATTGTATGAACATATAATCCAGACAGGCAAACATTAGGAAAAAAGAAATGTCATTGCTCCCCTTTGCAGGGGAAAACTAGAAACCAAAAGCTCATTTTCAAGGAAGCCAGTAGAGTTTTGCATATGGTCTGCGTGGTTTCTTCAGACTCCATTAAAATTCCAGCTAAAGAGATGTTTTTGCTTTCAGAGTTATCTCCATCTGAAGGCAGCTGAAGACACAAGTGCTGGATAACTCTGGAAGACAGGCCCATGGCAATTTGCCTGAGTTACATGGGAGCTCTGAATCGCACCTTGCATAGGCATCCGTATGCTCTTGAACTGGGATGTGCATGCTGAGTTGCTTGCGCACGACACGGCATGCTTCCATGGAGAAACTTCATCCTGCACGCTTAAAACATTTGCAGTATCTCTTCCAATGCTCATCTCTGCAAAATGGTACCGATTTAAATAAAGCATTTCAGTTACAAGAAATTACACTGCCTATTAAACTGCACTATTTTCTTCTACTGACTCTGAGAATATACATTACTCCAACAGCCAGAGCAAATATGGGTTTGAAGGTGTTTAAACAAATGTACACTTCGGTTGAAAGCAGCTTGCAATAACTAGATTCAATAAAAAATTCTAATTGTAGGCCTCACGTTAAACCCTGAAACACATTTTTTGATCCCCATGTGCCTTGTTTCCAAGATGGTAGCACCTGGAAAAACATGCAGTTTGGTTTTTGTAATAGATGTGAGCTCTGACAGTCAGGTCTGCACTGCACTGCCTGCTTTAGAAGTGGTGGCAATGTTGCTGTGGTTTAAGTGGATGACTTCTATGCGAGAGAATAAGAACATGTTGGGCTATGAAAAACACCGGCCACATACAGTTTCCATGCACCAAAGTGAAGAAACTAGCAGCCTCTTTCAATAGCCAAGCCAAAACTTTGTGAATATTGTGCCAACAAAATGCTGTTGCTTTCCCTTAAGTCTGTTTTTTGACTAACTGTCCCTGCAGTTGCATCTTTCAATTCCTTCAGGAGAAAAATGGGACACTGGTTTTTAGTACCTTCCCAAGTCTGCTGACATCCTTGCAGAAAAAAAATGCAGTCCTTAAGGTGAATTGAAGTTTTAACAAGATTTGACTAATTTCCTCATGAAGACTGCCTTTTGCTTCACATCATTTCCTGTGGTGAAACCAAACTCAGTGGTCCGTGACCTCTGCTTCCTCATCACTCAAAGCTTAAAGCAAAATCAAGCGCAAAATGTGAGAAGTTAATCCTTATACGTGTAATATCGTTGAGTTGGGTTGTTTGGGGTTTTTTTGTTGAGAACCATTCTGCATTATTCCATTTGCTGCTTCTGATGGCAGTAAAGGCAAATGGGATGAAACGAGAGAGACGGGCAGCTCCTTTGTGAAGTGCAGGTGAGGGGCAATGTCCCTGCTGGGGGACAACAGGTCCTAGGAAGCCCACAAGCAGCGAATCCACAGCTGCGCTCTGCAGTAATTCAGTGCGATGTTCATATTCTGTTTGTTTTCACACGCACACCCCCAACCAAACCACGTGTGATAATTAAACTGGACGATTAATAATAGGTGAGTGGGGGTGGCGCTTCGCCGTAAAGAACAAGAAGCACCAAAAGCACTGAGAAAAACGAGCAGTAACAGGCAGACCCCAGGCAAGCTTTCCCACAAAGCTCTGCCAATACGCCTCGGTCCTGATTTACAGCACTCCCGCGGCTCCCCCCTGAGCCTCGTCTGCTCCAGAAACTGTCAGTGGTGTGAAACAGCTTTAGGAGTTTTTGCAGGTGGACTCCTCTCCGCTTAGGGCTGCACTGAAGTCTTATGTGTCTCCGGACTGTAACATTAAAGGCAGAGCGGGGGCAAGCAAAGACGTCTTGCAGGAACTGATCCCGCTCTCTGCTTTGCCATGAGTCTCGATAAGCTTTGTCATCTCGCTGTCTAAATTCCTTATCTGTAGCCCAGGGACAGTAAGAGCAATATTACCTACCTGTTGCATAGCATGGAGTGTGCTGGTTAATTACCGCATGTTTATACAGTGGGGTCAGCAGAGAGAGTGCTATATGATAGCTAAATATTAGTATGAAATCACAGAAGATAACTGCACATATCCTCCCTCGCGCAGCATGGTGATATTTTATCTACTTGTTATTTTGAGCCACATTCTCCAAAAGCTGAAAATACTTAGTGTCTGTTTAAAAGAAATATTTCAAAGAACACATGCTGGTTTGGGTTGTTTCCCACTGTGCATAGCACCTGCACACAACTGACACTGGTGAGCTCTTTGCTTTAATAGAAAAGGTAAAATGAAGTGTTACTTCTCTTTAGGCTCTGTTAAAGGGAACACTATTAAAAATACTTGTTCTGTAGCCAACTTTTTTTCCCCCATTTTTTCTGCAGTCATGTCTGCTTTGGTGTACATCTGTGCCTGAATGTGTTCCTCTGGTCTTTGTGCCCTGACAGACATCTCCCGCCAGAGCCAAGAGAAGAAGGTTGATGAGACATGTGCCACTTCATTTTGGGAGGGGGAGGAAGGTTTTCCTAAAAGACAGGGCCAGTTTCACTTGTCATCACAGCCCATGTAGTGAGTCCTTGCCAGCAAGGATGGCTGCGATGCAGCCAGGGTGGGTGAGTCAGGGCTGATGGGTCCTAAGTCGACTGTGCAGGTCTAGGGGTGATGATAAACACCTTTTATCGCATAGCTTGCCATACCGTTTGGGGTGGAAAGCAGAGCGGGAGCAGCTGCCGCAGCAGTGCTTTCCATAGTGGCCCCGCAGGGCTGTGCCAGCCGCCCTGGGGTGGCAGCGGTGGGGCAGTTTTCTCTTCTCAAGCAAGGCAGTGTGTGTTGCTCAAGGTGCAGGAGAGCACCAAGGCAAGACCGGCCGGCCCATCTTGCTGGGGTTGGCGCCTGGGGCTCGGAGCTGCCAGCTACAGCATGGTGTTGCACAGACCATCCTGCTTCGGGGGCAGGATCAGCTGAGGAATTTTTCTCCAAGAACAAAGATCAAGAGAGACTGGGCTTTATTACTGGCTTGGGAAGTAGCTCAAGGATTCAAGCCAAGTCCACGTAGCAAGTTTTATAGGTATAGAGCCTTGGGGGATAATATTACCAGCAAACAGAGGGGACAAAACCAAGCTGTTTTCTGTCTTAGCCACTAAGGGCACCAGGTGGACCAGCAGCTTGGAGAAGTATAGTGAGGGGAAGCAAGAGCTACATGCAGTTGTTAGAAAGGTCCTCATTGTCACCGCCTGTAGAATAGCAGACAGGACTTTCTGCCCTACAACTGAGAGAAGTCAAGGAATGATTATACCAGGCAGACACTGCCCACGCTGGAGACACCATGTGGAAATGGTGTCCATGGGGGCTGTTTTGCCACTGATTCCCTGCCCCTGCCTGGCACAAATTCTGTGGAGAAAGTATGGAACAAGGTCTGGGAGTGAGTCTCCTTGGGATGATAGCTCTTCTCCTTAGTCACTGGGGGGAAGACCTGGTAGGACTCAGCCATGTGAGGGCTTGTGGTGTGGTACTGAGAAAAGCCCCAGTTTCCTTTTGGTGCTGGAGATCTGGCACCTGCAGGAAGGGCCAGGAAGGGTCTGCTGGGTGCTACTGCAGGTGCAGGCACGATGGGGGGTCTTGGTCCCTGTCAATGTGGGGCTGATGTGCACCCCCTGGGGATCAACATCTTAGTGACATGTCCATGAGAAGTGCCACCACACAGTGCTCCATCTCTCAAAAAATGACAAAGGACTACTCTACAAAGGACCTCCCAGAATACCTCATCTTCTGGAAAGTTTGCCTTCTCCCACTCATAAAAAGATATTTTCTTCTTTAAGTCTGGATGGATGTCAGCCTTCACTCAGCCTTGGGCTTTACTTCTTCAACACCTCAGTCACCTGGGTGCAGTTGCTGCATAGGTACAGCCTTTTGAAAATTAGCAGTGTCCTGAAAAAAGTGTCCTTTTGAAAAAAAACAACCAGTGTCCTTTCCACTTTCCTATATGGAAAGAAGAGCACAACACTCCTCCTGGATCCATGTTGTCCTCCCAGGAGATAGGCCTGGGGCCACTGGCTCAGCAGTGTGGACCAGGCACAACAAAGTGTTTGAAAACACCACTGGCAACGCAGCATCCTGCTCCAGACCTAGTTTTCCTTATTCATCTATTAATGGGAAGGTATAAGAGGGAACTGCCTGACTACGTCAGAGTTGGGCTGCGGCCATCTGGTGAGGCTGGAGGTGTGTGATGTACGTGGAATTTGGAAAGGCCAGAGGACAGGAGAAGGCAGTGATGGCAGTGGGAACGGTCTGGATGTGTCCAGCTGCTTTAGTTCACTGAACAAAGGAATCTCTTAACCTGCCAGGGCTATGGATTAGCCCCTCCTGTCATTAGCATGCTTCTGTATTTAGTCTGAAATATCACAAGCCATCAACAGCCATCCAAGTACATGGAGGAGGGAAGGTCCTCTGTGAGACCTGTGCTGGAATATTGCCCCAGATCTGCTGAGCACTTTTTAAAGTTAATACCTGGCAAAGGTAGAAAATCAGGGAAATTGCTGAAGGCCTGGGGAAGGATTCCTCCCAGTGAGAGACCTGCAAAGATGTGTTGTCCAGTCTGTTAGTGTAGGAAAGGGACTACATTGCCCACCGTGACATCAAGCTAGGGTCAGTGGCCTTGGAGAGGCTGGGAGTCCTCCTTTCAGAACTGAAAGGCATTAGAGCCACGGTCTGAGAACTGCAGACAGACAGACTGAACTTAGGAGTAAAGATGCAGATATTCAGCAGAAGGGATGCTGACTGCTCTGGCAAACAGACATTGCAAATGGGCATTCTTCTCCCGGTGCCCTTCAAGCAAATCAGATGTACTTCTGAAATGTGTTTTTAACCATGCAAAGGTTGCTGGAACAGGTGTGATAGCGAAGTTTCTGGTATACAGAATAGGTATAGTTCTGGTATACAGAAACCAAACTTGATATTCTTGTAACCTTAATATATAAACCTAAAAATATTAAGCATTGCAACTCTCTCAAAGCCCAGGTACGTGAGAATCTCATAACACATCTGTTAGTCTAAGACAATGTCTCACCTGACATTGTCTCTTTCACCACAGCAAACGTAAAATAACTATACCTTTTTTGTTGAAGGGTATTTTAGTGAGGGATAAACTCAGTCACATTATGTAAGAGGTGCAGAAAGTAGAAATATCTACACAGACTGTTACTACTAGTCTACACAGACTGTAACTACTAGTTACTACAAGATAACTTACTTATTCATCATGCCCTTGACAGCTGCTGTGTTTCCCAGACATCTGTGGAAGGGTTCAGCCCAGTTGCCTGGGCTGGCAGAGCAAGGAGGCTTGCAGAAGAAGCCTTCTGATAGCCCTGCTGATGGTGCCATCACCTCCCCTCTGCAAGCCCAAGAGTGGATCTGGCCAGACTGAACAGCTTTGTGCCAGGACATATGCACCTGTCCAGGCCATGTCTCTGCCAAGCACATCAGCTGTGATCCCCTCAGATGCTAGATAGTTTTCAAAACTGCCACCATGTGGTGAAAACCTGCCCCACCAAAAGAAGCCAAGAGCAAGTGTCTCATCCCAGCCAGGGACACAGATTCTCAGGACCCAGTGTCTAGGAGTAAATAAAACACAAAACACACACAGAAAACACCTATCACAGTAACAAGTTACAAAGTTTATCTTTTATAGTGCCAATAGAGAGTTTTGCTCAGCTGTGAGCAGATGTGTATTAATGGCTGGATTTAAAATGGCTAAGCTCAGACAGATCACAAATGTATTTTGGCAATGTAATTCACAAAGTAATTCTTATGACAGAACATGCACAATAACACTAATATTTCAAGAGGGATTTAGAAAAAGATGAGATTTACTAGTTGAGAATGAGAAATAAGATTTGATATTTAAACGTACAGGGACTTAAACATTTGGATGAGGAGGTAGGAGTAACACTATGAAAGGTCTTCAAAGTTCAAAACAAAAGAATCCTGAAGTCAGCTCTTCTTAGCAGGATACGCTGAAGTGAGTTATGTACGCTCATGCAATTACAGTGATTTCTGTACATGTGCAAGAAGTCAAGCCGCTGCATATTTGTGTGCACTTGTGGCCAGTTGCGGTTTTTGCTGGTAGCAAGGGTTTTGATTGTTCTCAATACCTCATAGGCACTGGTATGAACAGCTCTGTAGTTGCAGTGGAGTCACCTCCACTGAATGTAAGTAGTAATGAGGTTATCAGTCCCAGCTAGGTTTAAGTCCATATGGATTACTTGACATCAGGAGAGTATCCAATCACTAGCTGAACAGGAAAAATCTTTAAGCCCCAGTACAGAATGCAAGTAGTGTCATCTTTTTGGAGAGATGAAGGCTAGAAATGGCTGGAGGGCCAAGTCAAGATAAAGTCCAACCACAGAGCTACAGGGCTAGAAGCATTTATACCAACAGAACTATGCAAGTGTTAATGGGTTTTTTAGACATATCTGTGGTTAGTAGAATGCAAAAGAAATTAACTTATCGTTTAAGATAATTCCCCTTAAGAAAGAGAGATACAGACATCACAAAAAAGAGCAACATTTTTTTTCTATATTTTGAATTGGGTTTAACAAGCCTGAGCAAGTACTGCAAAACATATTGCTCAAATCTTTGTCTGAAATTTCTGCCGTCTTGTTATTATAAACGCACACTTCTGTCTGTGCTGCCAGCAGATATTGCATGGGAAAGATTGACTAGCAAGTGCTTTCATGGAAATAATGAATGTTGCTGTGTCTGCAAGCTACCCAGAAGAATTAGTGTATGTGTTAGGGCCTGGATACATTCCACCTAAAATTAGGCATATAGCCTGAAGTCTCTCAGTTAAGAGTTCAGCTTCGCTAGTTGACCTCAGTTCCCAGGGAAGAGAGGGGTTATTCTAGAAAGCAGTTTACCTAAAATCTGAATAGCTCTGAGCGCGTGGCTTTCTCATGTATGTGAACTACGTAACTGCAGAGCAAAAAGGTTTCCTGACTCACGGTGGGTCTGGTCCTTCTGTTGCCCAGACTGGGCACTCGCTGGAAGACACTTGTCTTGCTTCTGCATACTGGGAAGTGTCCTGTGGCCACAGGTTAGGCACTCCCAGCGTTTCCAGCTGTGGGAACTTAGCTCAATACCCAACATGAGACAGAGCGATGCTTCAATGAACCGTACTCTGAGAGCTACCTCCATCCACGTCAGACCGTCATCACACTCATTCTGACTTAATTCACCCCATTACAGTTCTGAATTTTGCTTCTTGCTGCCCCAGTAAAACCACCCTTGGGCAGGTGCCAAGAGGGGTCTTGATTAGCAAATAGTTTTGATTACGTGTAGGAAATCCTAAGCACAAAAAATCTGCAAAAGCGTGTTAGAAGCAAATTTCACCTAAGAAGTTGCTCAGTGTGAGCTATTCTCTTCCCTCTAGACTTTACAGTGCCAAGGTGAGCAGAGCCACACACCACCAGCAAGAGGTCCTCAAGTGCAGGAGAAGAGGAATTCCACTCTAAACAAATACCTTCCCAGGGGCTTGTGAAAGATTAGAAGCCCTCAAGCTAGGCAGAGTTTGAAGGAGTGGACTTTGGCTAACTCTCACCCTTGAGTTTTGAAGTAAGGAAGAATAAAAATGAATTATGCTGCTACTGATAACCATAGGTAGGTATTCACATCTTCAGGGACCAGGAAATGCGGGCACAGTATGTGTGATAAGGAGGAGGCAGCAATAAGCCAGCGTATTCTGCATGGGTGGTCAGGACACCACTGTAAACACTTTAAAAGGATTTAGTAAAGGAACAAACTGAAAAGCATAACTTTATATTAGAGATGGCCAATATGGCTTTATGAGGTATGGGTCGTACGTAATTGAGTGACTGATTATTTTTCAAAGATATAATTGCCACAGTAACTAAAAGGCAGAGATGTTTTACAGCTGAATTTTGAAAGACATTCAGTAAAATCATTTCTCAGATAATTAATGAGCACTTTGAAAATAGCCCATTCAGAAGAAAACTGGGTCAAAAGGGTAAGATTTTTTTAAATTAATCAATTTACTGGATATTTTTGGGTACATGCAGCTTCTCAGAAGAAGCACAGTTATCGTCACATTTTCTACTTGTTCATATTCCCTCTGCACATGGTGCAGGCACAGATATTTACACAACTAACACCAACAGAAAAAGCAGAGAGGGTTTCAGAGTGTGACAGTCAGGAGAGACCCTGACTCTGGGTTTCACTGCTATGCTGAGATGAATCTCTCCATGATTCACACGTCCTGGTGCCCCCCCGCCTCTGATGTGCGAACGTTAATTAGTCATTGACTAATTCTCTGTGGTGAAATAATTCCCCCAGCAGGAAGCTGAGGTCCAAGCAAGAAGTCGTGTTGGGCAGTGCCCAAGTGAGGTGGCCTTTGCCTGCAGTGTGGGCTTTGGCCCAGCTGCCAGAGACAGTACAGATGTGGCTTACGAGCCTCTGGTTCACTCCCTACAGTGAAACTTTGGGTTAAAAGCACATAGCACTACCGCAGAAATAATATGAAATTTTAGTCTATGAATATTACTTTTCCCATTCTCAAGTAGATAATTTAACTTCATGCTAAGGGGACATTTAAAGAAAGTTGTCACTATGAGAATGAAACAATGAACCAAGACTATGAAATTTAATAACAGTCGCGTTTCCTTGCTTTTACTTTGAACTTTGCCTTGAATGATAGCCACTTTCCAGAGTATTGGACAGAAAGTTTCCTTCCTGTCATTTATTTTATATCTGGTTTTCTAAGACTACAGATTTTTAACGTCCAATTCTTTAATGATTCCCCACCTGACAGACATTTTACAGTGTTGGCTAGCAAGAACTAGAAGATCAGCTTTTTTTGTTTTTATTAAAGAGTTTCTCTGTCAAATCAAGAAGAAAACCTTATGAAAGATTGTTGAGTGGTAAAAAGCAGGAAAAAGGAAAAGGGAAAATATAATCCCCCTTCCCTAAAATTCTAAGAACATTTGGAAAATATTAGGAAATATAAAATTTGGAAATATTTTATAATGCTCCAGACCATGGGAAATAGGTGGATTTGGAACTGGTGAAAACTAATATAGCTCTGTTTAAATTAATCCAAATTTGTGACATATGATGATCTGGCCCAGAGGTAATATCTTCTAAATAATATTTTTTCTTATTTTTGTCTATGCCGATGAAGTCACTGCTCTGCGCCAAAGTATCAGTGTGTTTTGAAATGAATCCTTCATTTCAGGGGAGGATACATTCCTAGATACATTAGCCCTCCAGATTCCTGCAAAGTACTACACTCTGCGTTTCACATTGAAGGTTGCATGTGGACACCAGCTTTCTGTTTGCCATTTTATTTGACAAGCCCTGCCAGTCTATTATGCTGATCTGACACAGTATCAAAATTACAAACAACAATTTTATAGGCAGAATGGACTGTAAAGTTTATTTAAAGAACCACTTCCAAGGAGATACCCCTGGCTGGGAATCTCCCCGCTGTCGGTGCTGGGCTCCTTCCCAGCCTGCTCGGAGCCAGCTCTGTCCGAGACAGGAGGAGGAAGCACAAACCATCTGGCAAGGCAGCTTTTCTAGCAGAAGAGGAGTTTTGAACTGAGTTACCTTGGGGGCTAGCGCGGGTACAGTTGCTGGACAATCCTGGTCCTCTCACATCTACTAAATGCTCGAGGAATGAGCAACAGGGTAACTTTTTTTGCAATATGATTTGCACACCACACTGGTGCATTGTAAGGAAAACAAGTTTCATTTCACATTTTCCTCTAGCTGCTTGGTTAAGGTATTGTAAGTTTTTCCCATTTTCACCTACATTGCATGACTGTAGTAGAAATGCAGTTCTTCCCCACCTGCCCCCAACAGCTCATGTCATTCCCCCCCACTGCTTGCTGTTCTTCCATTTACCTTGGCGATTCCACCTGTGCTGACTGTATTTACCAGAAGTCTGACTGTCCTTTTTTCTTCAAGCCTGTCAGAAAATATTGAGTTTAGATAAGTGCAAAAATGAAGAAGGATTGGATTTGGGGGAATGTAATAATGTCATAAACTAAAGTAGGGAGGCATTTTGGTCTCTTCTCCCAGGTAACGGGTGATAGGAGAAGAAGAAATGGCCTCAAGCTGCACCAGGGGAAGTTTAGATTGGACATTAGGAAAATTTTTTTCACTGAAAGGGTTGTCAAGCATTGGAACAGGCTGCCCAGGGAGGTGGTCAAATCCCCATCCCTGGAGGTATTTAAAGGATGTGTAGACAAGGTGTTTAGGGACATGGTTTAGTGATGGGATAGCAGTGTTAGGTTAATGGTTGGACTTGATGATCTTAAGGGTCTTTTCCAACCTAAATTATTCTATGATTCTATGTATGTATGGAACAAAGCCTCCAAGGTGAGAACAGTCAAGAGTGCATCAGGCTGCCAGAGAGGCTGTGCAGTCTCCATCCTGGGAGGGTTTCCAGACCTGACTGCGGTGAAGCCCTGAGCAACCTGGTCTGAATTTGGTGTTGACCTTTGCTTTGAGCAGGAGGTTGGGCAAGGCCTTGGCAAACTAAGGCCCCTTCTCACTTGAATTATTCTGTAATTAGATGAGAATCTCTTGAAACCCTGTGAGAAATAATCAATAAAAGTCACATTCTGCCCCTCAAAAGAGAGACTTCAGCACAGAGAGCCCTGAGGGCACTATGCCTGCACACTATGGTGTGTAAACAAGTTTAGATAAAGTTATGATTTCAAGAGTCTTTACAAAGTTTTGCATATGCACCAGAAATCTAACAAGTCTGCTCTAAAAAGGCATCTTGCATTTATGTGTGTTTTCTTTAGGTGCTATCTACTAATTAATATTAACTGCATAGCTGCTACGACTGAGCACACATTTCCATGCCACTGGCTATCCATAAATCTTTTCACACCCGTTATTTCTCACAGGCACATACATACGCTAAGCATAGCAGCAGTTTGCCAATGTTTCACAATACTCGTGTTCACATGATCAGGTAACGTAGTGAGGCTACTTCTAGACTAGTCAGTTGAACCAAGGTAGGAATTTTTATCTTTGGCTTCTGAGGAGACCTTAATTACTTGACCCTAACCAGGGACTATTGGCTGGAAGAGGGCACCACTGAATAACATAGGTTCAGAATACTGTGCAAATAGTGCTAACAACATGCAGAAGGTGGGATGGGGAGAAATAAGTCCAAGGTCAGTAGTACAAAATGTGTAGCCAGTTACTCAGCATGGAGAAACCTGTGAAAACCAGGAGTTCACGACATGGGTATCAGATGGTGATGTATTAGTTCCAGAATAGTTACAATGCACTAAAGTAATAACAGTATGAAAAAAGTAAAGGTGAGGCATTTGCAAGAGAGGTATGAAATGCTGCTACACTGTGCAGGTGGCTGGCAAGCCTTCACTTGAGAGGACACACACTGCCCACGTTGTCTATGCTCAGGGATGGCGAGGTAAGACCAAAACAGGGGCAGAGGAGATCCGCTAAGAGAACAAAGGCAGATACCACGAGAGAAGACTTAGCACATGTTTTTCAGTCCATCCAAAAAAAAAAAAAAAAGCCTGAGAGAGGATGTTTACAAAGGGCCATAAGGTAGAAGGGAGGGAAGCTCATCTAAATAATAGTCTGTACTGGTTTGAGAATGAGAGGCTATAAATTGGTTCTGAATGAATATAGAAAGACTTTGTAAACATATATAGGCAGGCTGTTTGTAGCTATGAAGGTGGGGAAGTTCTGGAAGAGGCCCTCTGGAGCTGCGGCGGGGGTGGCAGCTGCACTGCTCAGGTGGATGTGGGTATCTTCATAGGGTGTAGGAAACCAAGTCAGTGCCTCCTGCAGCCTCATGTTCCTGTTTTCTCCAAGTTAAAAATATTGCTTAGCTAATTTACTACCATGTAACTACAAAAATTGAGATGTTAGGATATTTGAATTGTCCTGTATGCTGTCAAAGTAAACCTGCTACTAGGGCACCAAACATAATTTATCCCTAGGGTAAATTCCTTGTTGCTGCTAGGCTGGACTCTGGCTGTTGCTGTATGGAGCCTGGCGGCTGAGGGATGGCACAAAGCTGAGGAGCAATTCCCCCCGTAAGGCAAGTATGCTGGTATATCAAGCCCCTTGCTCCCTCCGACAAAAAAAACCCCGGCACATGGGGGGCCACTGGGACAAAAGAGACTCATGTGGGCTTGGCACTGCAGAAGCCCTGAACTACAGAAAAAGCAGCAAGTGGCATGGATAAGGTTTATATATGTCAGCCATGAGCCCTTGCCTAACACCTTGGAGTAACGTAGAAGCCAATGGTGTTCAAGTGATGCAGGCTCTGTTTTCTTTCTCTTTGCTTTTATGTCTCCCCTTAATGTCCACCGATCCTGTCCGCTGAAGCTAACCTAGGAGCAATTTGTGTTTATTCCCATTGAGACTGCTATATTTCAATTTTTATCTCTGCAGCTTCAATATCATTTCTAGTACTTGCCATGTTAAAAGGAGTGGCTATCTCACATACTGATGATGAAGAACGTTTGAGAAACACAATTTGGTTACAGTCCTGTGTAGGGCTGTTGTAATAGCAGGAAAGAGGACACAGCAATATAGTCCTTCAGACACGAAAAGGGCTGGGGCCTAAATCTTTGTTGTTACTGTGTAAGATTTAGTTGACCTTATTCCGAATTACAGAGTTCAGCTCATGCCACTGTTCGTGAAATGTCACATTTGAAATCTTTCAGACAGGGCTTGTGCTCAGTGATGCCAGTGTAAATCTGTAGCAAACATATTGATTTCAGTGGATTTGCTTATTCCAGAGTGATACAGCAGTACTTGGGATGACCTGAGATGTCTATGCAGAGACTTAAGATATAGGAAGTCTGAGTAAACTGTGCCAACTCTTCCTTCAGTAATTTTGAGATGACACCTAAATGAACTGCCATTTTCAAAATTATAAGCAGGATTTGATAAAAACAGCTGAAATGATGCTGAATGTTGCAGATCCATCTAGCCAATACATCTTGCTGTTTCATATTTTACCCATCTGATTTCTCCACCACCCCCCACCTTCCCACTTCTACTCACAGCCGTTACGTCTCCCCTCACAAGTCAACTCTGCTTTTGGTCTTATTTATGTTGTACTCATAACAGCTCAACTCTTGACTCCATGGTGAGATATGGCCATTCACACATTATGCAGCAGATCTGTTGACCTGGTGAAGTCCCAGTGGTATCTTGATAGCTGAAGAAAGAAAAGGAATTTTTAAATGTGCTTTCTCAGCCAGCAAATCTTTTAAATTACCTAGCCACAGCACCCCTGTGATTCAACAGGGTAACCGTTCCCCCTCCTCAATTTGGAAAGAAGAATCTTCTGCAACACTCAGGCTTTTGGGTTTGAGGGGTTTTTTTTGCAGTTGTAGCATCCCACTTTATCTGTCAAGAGCCAACTTGTCAGTGATACAGTGACATTCCTAGAAAGCTGTAGGCAGAAAAAAGTTCGAAAGTTCTCTTTTGGCTGAGACATCGCTCAAGAATCATGGTTCTACCACAGAAATAGGTCAAGAATTCAAGGTCAGGTGCAATTTTAAGGGTGAGCCTGTGGATTTGGAAATAGAATTGCCCCCCTTGGCTACGTGCTTACTCTGCTGTAGAGTTCCAGAGCTCTGAAGAAACAAAGTTTTTGCTAAGCTGAAAAGCTACACTAACTTATCAGCTGGGACAGGGACCACATATCCAGGTTTGGTGTCATGGTTTACCCCCAGCCTGGAGTGAACGGGTTTTTTATTTAAACTTCAGGACACACAGAGGCACACCAGCTCTCTCTTGCTGCTGGAGTCACAACCACTGCTGCATATATGCAGGGGAACAGTGATTTTCAAAGCCCGATGGCATGCACTGAGTTGGTTTCTAACTGTGATGCAGTATCATGTTAACCCTCACAGGCAATTCATCACTACAGGTTGAAAACATGAGGCTTTGTCAGCCAAAATAAATGCGGGTTTATCAACATCCTGAAAGTTGGATATTAAACAGAATTTTTTCCAAGGAAATATGATTCTCATTGGCAACAAATCTTCTAAACTGTGCTCAAAATGCTCAACTGCTGCATGAAAGGAATATTCAGTCCTTCAAAATGAAAAAAAAAGCAGCCAACCACACAGATACTTGTTATCTACATCACCCCAGGATGCTGACTGCCACTCTGTGAAACCTGAGCACGCTTCCTGCAGTAACCTTACAACCAAAACAAAATGCGTAAGACTGGAAGTGGCCTATGGAAAAAAAGACATGGTCAGTCTGAGTATTTAAGTTACTTTCTTCTTCCTTTTTCTTAAACTCAGCTCTTTAAAACATCCTAAATCATGTATTTTTGGAGAACTGTTCTAAATAGGACAAGGCAGTATTACAGTAAGACAGACCAGGCGGTGCTTTTTACCCTCAACAAGCTTGCTTTTCTGATTAATATCATGGCTGAAAGGAACGTGGTTTTCTCCCAAAGCTGCGTTCATCTTCAGGCCTTTGCTTTACTAACGCACACAGCTGCAACCAGTCCATCCCTTCACCTTTGTGCCTGCACTCAGAGATGCACCTTGAGGACTATTTGGTCTTCTTAGGCAGGACCTTGCTTTGGGCAGCATCTTCCAATTGCTTCTGTTCTCACTATGCAAAGAGGTGCTTCATCGCCACTGGCATTTAACCAAGGCGAAAACTGATTTGCATGCCTGGGACTGATCCCTAAAATTAAACCGTATGTTTAACAGCTGCGATTAGCTGTTTTCAGCATAGCAATGGGGTAGTTTAGGCAAAGTCTGGAGAGGGACCAACCATGTCACAGGGAAAGGAGGAGTGTCCTCAAGTGCCTCTAGATCCTATACTGATTCAGTTACGGGTTATGCATTTTTAAAAGAGCCCTGTGCTGCTGGCAGCTCAGAGCATTGCGTATTTGACAGAAAAAAAAAAAAAAATGTGCCCAGGAAAATTTCTGTTTGTTTCTGCAAGAATGTGTTGGTTTGGACCCCTCAGTGACATGCACTTGGTACCATAATGCCAGCCTCTCAAGAGGTCAAATAAGGCTGAGAGTCTGGAAAGCCCTGGTTGGCAGCAGGGACACGTGTGGTGCCAGGGAACGGGGAGCAGGCATGGAGGGAGCAGGGGATTTTTTTAATCTGGAACCAGCTCTGATCCATGAGAAAGAAAGTTCAGTATTTGGGACCCATTCTGGACTAGGGCAGCCAGAAGGATTTCTGAAGGGGGCAAAACTTGCCCTGGTGTTTTCCCTTTTTTCCCCCCTCAGGCCTTCGCGGTGAAGAAGAGGCAATGAAAATTGATGGGGATGGAAAAGGAAACAGCCCCATGACCTCATGAAGGAAAATGGCGTGTTGGTATCAGTCGCTGAGCTTTACCACTTTGCTTCACCCTGCATAGCAGACAAGCTGCAGGTCCCATGCCCTGGGAGTCCTCTCGCTTCCAAGCAGAGCAGCGCGGAGGTGCCTTCTGTGGCATGAGCGCAGTGGGAGGGCTCTCCTTCAGCAGCAATCTGCTCGGCCAGCGCCGGGGGCATGAGGAGCAGCTGGGCTGGTGGTCCGAGGCAGGAGAGGGCAGAGGGATGCGCACTGTTGTGCGGAGAGGAAGGAGAGGGGTCTTGGTCAGTGGGGCAGAGCGCGGGCTCATGCACCAGTTACTGCTTCTTGACAAGTTATTGGACTCAGCAGTGCCCCGGTAGCAGCCTGTCTGCACATTTCTAATGCCCAGCTAATGCGATGTAGTTCAACTTATCTTTACTCACACTCAGAGAGCTCTTATAAGCAGTCACCTCCCCTTCCCTTTGCCCTGGGTTAGCAACGCGTCTGTCAGCAGCTCCTGCCATTCACCTGATCATGGTGACTTGCTAATCGGTGACTCTTGGGTGACTCCAGTGGTCTTGGTGCAATGATGTTTGCTCTGCCCCAGGAGCTGTGCGGCAGAGAGGCAGAAGGCAGTAGCAAGCCAGACCTTAAATACAAGCACTGCCATTAATTTATACATACAGATATGCATATGCATTTATTTATGTGCTATGTTTATACAGTATATCTATGTTTACATATGTTTACATATAAACACATGTGCTCACTTTGTGTATATATATGTATGTATGTATGTCTGTGTGTATGCGTATGTCTCAATACATATGCACACCTGGACAGCACATGAACTAGGTGTTCAAATTCAGAGTATTTGGATTCAGAGCACTCGTGCTGGGGGTTGAGTTAGATGAGGATTTACATTTATCAACCGTTCCTCTACTACCCCTTTGCCATAGGAATGAGAGCAGTGTTTGGCTAGAACGACTAGGGTTAACTAAGCTGACAGCTCCTCTGAGAAAACCTCAAGCCAAAGAAAGTCAAAAGGGGGTGGAGGGATGGAAGGGAAGATATATGAATGATTAAAGTATCTAAAAGGAAATCAGTAATTTTGAAACACCAGAGCTGGAAGCAATTAGTGGCTGGCTGGCAACTTGCAAGAATCAATAAAAGAAGGATGCGATTTCTAATAACTCAAAAATAAAATCTGCTGATAAGTTAAGAAGGAGCTATAGGGGGAAAAAAGAGGTGAATAGGAAACTAAATCTGTTAACAATTATTGTCAGTGCCAACACTGCCTTGGAAGAGTCACGTTTGTTCTACCACCTCCACCCGGCCAATTATAACAATATGTATTCACCAGGCTCTCATGACAGGAGCACCCACCAATCCCACTCACGCTAAGGAGCTGCTGGCATTTGTTTTTATTTTAATTTATCACTCAGCTGTTTCAAATCACATAAAGCTAAAACTTGGCTTACAAGTTGTCAGTTCCAATGCTAATCTTTTGTGCTTACCGCATACGAGCCTGTGTGATATGTATATTTTCTGAATTGTAAAACTGCCATGGAAATTTCCCAGTCTCGGTATGAAATCTGCTCTCCGGCCCTTTACTGTAAAGATTGGTCATGTTAAAGCTATTGACATGTGTTTACTCCCCAAACAGGAGCCTGCCAGATGATGCAAACTAGCTGGGTCTAGTTCACCATCCCTTTACGCAAGTTTAACAAAGTAACCTGGAGCAGAGGATCAGGTTGTATGTGTGTAGGGTCATCCTATGCAAAGCGATGATATCCATGTGAATTCCTTAATTTCTCTAACCCGGTGATAAATAGCACAGTCATGTGATAGATTGCATTTATTTTTCACCTTTTGACCTCCTCACTTGTTCTCTGCCCACTAATCCATTTCTGCTGGGACCACTTCTGGCATTACAAAACTCTGAGCCCCGCTCCAACAGCCAATGCTCAAAAAAAGCCCTGTCACAGATGGTTTCCTTCTTTCCTTTGTAAACACGGAGTTTCCCTTTTTATCCTACTCCCCCAAATTGCACTAGTCCAGAACAGAGACCAGCGACAGGTACAGGATGTTGTAGCTGGGGGGATGGCTCATCAGTCAGAGCTGGACGTGCCCGTTTGAGGTCCTCAGTTTGGGGGTACAGTTACTCCGGTATAAATGGTAAATGTCTTGTGAAGGGCTTTCTCCAGAATGTCTCAGAAACAAGATATATGGTGGCTTGCTCTGGTATAAATATTATGTTACAAAAATCACTCATGTCTTCAGCGCTTCAGAAGAATTTTGCTGGTTTTGGCCCCAATCCTGTAATACGCTCTGTATGGGCAAGAAGTCCTTCCTCATGGACTAACCGAAAGACTGAAGCTGTATTTGGACCGTACAGTTGAAAGCATTCAGCTGCTTCTCAGCACTGAGGAGTTGCTTTTCATTTACATCTACCTTAACTGAGCAAGTTCCACTGTAACTAATACACTGGGAATTTGCATCCCGTTTGCTCTAAGACATAAAAGTGCCCCATTGGGGTCCCAGAGCTCAGGGCAGAGCTGGGGATAACTGTGAGCCCCTGGCTTCGTTCTTCCAGCGTCATACCCTGAATTGTTTGCATCCTGCCCAACTTAAGGCTGCTTATCTCTTGATCTTGATATGACAAGGGAATCATTGCAGTAATATGAACTTGCAACAAATCACTGTATGCTCTGCTAGGAAGCTAATGGTGGTACCCTGGGTGCCAGCAGCATTACAAGCGGTGGGTATGGATTAAGTCCTGACCCCAGCTGGAGAGGCTTCTGGGAGAAGGCAGTTTGCCCATATGCTGGTGGAGCAACTGCATACATATCACTGGTGTGCAAGTGCTCAGAAGACTTTCCACCATCTGTACCTATGCTACATGCAGCAAACCCAGGCTCCTTTTCATGCCCTCAGACAGCCCAGGCTCTGTATAATGCTGGACTTCACATACACTGAGCTTGACTTTGCATCACACATCATGAGCCTGCGCACACCGTGGCCAAGACGTACAGGCACTCTGGCCATCTCATGCCCAGCTGAATGCAATTTCTTGAGTAAACTGATAAAGCCAAATGTTTTATTCTGATATAACCAAGTGTTTTATTTTGGGGAATCAATCTATGCTGATCTGCACAGCAAACATGCACAGGCTTTGGGAGAGTTTTTGAAAGAATCACAGGCCAATCATTCCTTCAATAGCCCAACAAACAAGCAAAACTAAATTAAATCACGCCAACCATTTCCCCACCTCATTTTCCTCCATGCTCCTAAGCAGTCTATGGAGTTAGATTGAAGAGTTCATTCTTTTATGTGGCTTCTCCTTTGAACTACGGGCTGCAGTTTTCTGCCTCCCTTGGCTGTCGCCACAGTTAAACCAGACCTTTCACAACGAATGGCTTCAGTCTCCTCAGTTGTTGTCACACACTGACTTCCTTGTTCTTCGGTTCTGTTCTCTGCTTTCAAGCTGTTTTCCTACAGGTATCCTGGAGAACCGTGGTTGCACCTTGCATACATTCAGCTCACTTTCCCACATTGCTTCTGTCTGAATGGTGGCATCTTATTCCCACGGTTTATGGGCTGGGAGATGTATGCCACAGGCAGTCCTAGCAGGGTAAGGCTGATTCTACCTAACCCTTGTCATACAAGAGGACAACATTTTTGTAAGATGACCTCTTACTCATTAGAGTTTATGCATGCAGGCTCCCAGCCAGAACAGCACCGTTTCTCATTGTACTTAGGGGAAATTTGCATAAGGCTGCAAAGTTACAGCATTTTCCTACCTACCTATAGACTGGAGCCCATTAAAGGGAGGAAATACATGCATTGACCTATATGGGCTTTGTTTAGCTCTGGTTTATTAAAGGTCACTCAGCATGAAACGATTAAAAAAATAGCTCATGTCTGATAAAAGTATTTAGATTCTTGGAGGTACGTTAACCCAGCTGGGTAGACATAATTTCTTTGGATTTCAGGAATGCGTTTAGAGCTGTACCACACATCGGTGCAATCTTAGTAAGTCAGAAAGCGTTAGAGGGATGGCGAGGCAGGAACTGTCAAAGGGAACAGTTCAGCAGCGGGTTGGGGAACGAAGAACCTGCAGAATACAAGCAGAAGTGTGAGATATTCACAACTTTTCATTTCTTTAAACTATGCAAATGTTCAAAACCCTCCTATTGCTCAAGATTTGAGAAATAAGTTTTGCAAACTTGGACCAAGAAGAGATTTCTTGTATTTTTGCATTGTGCAGGGTGAGAGTGTGAGGTGCTGCCTGCTCCCCAGGTGAGCAACCTGTGTCACTGGAGCTTGTCAGAATGTCAGGGGACTGCAGAGCCTGCTGGCTTTGCCCCCATGCTCCTCTGGCCAGCTCTGGGGAGGGCAGGGAGCTGCGATACCCCAGCTGAGTGTTTTCATTCTCCCACGCTTCAGAGGGGAAATATCAGATTGTCAGGCCCAGTCCGGTCAACGGTCTGCTCCTGGGATAGTGCAACCACATACTGTCCTTATTTGGGCTGGATTGCAGGGTTACGAGCCAGCCCTTGGACTTTTTTTGCCTTTTAACAAGTTCATTTTGGTGAGACACTTTTTTTCCCCTGTAAGGAAAAACCCCACAAATATTTTTAGAGCTGGTTAAATTATTTGTTATGAACAGATTGTCCAATGAATTTTGGCCTTTTTCTGAACATGAGTCATTTACAACCTTATTTCAGTGGATGTATTTGTTATTCATGAATACTAAAGGAATAGTATCTGCAGAGGAACTTCAGTCTCTGGGTTATTCCAGAACTGCTTGGTTTTTTATTAGTGTTTGCTTTTCCTGGTCCAGGATTGTTTATCTAGACTATGAAGCACTGTATCTTCACTATAAATAGTAATAAAGGACTTTACACAGGTGAATAGCAGCTAAAACAATTTAAAGGAATAGAAAATCAAAATTAACTACTACTTGTGGTAAAAGCATGTTAACATTTGACTTCAGATATTTTTGTGGATATGGCTGTCGTCATTGAAATCATTGCAAACACAGAATAGTATCATTCAACAAATCACATCAGGAAAAGAAGATTGGTATATCTAGGCACAAAAAAATTGGGATGTATACAGAGCAAAGGACCTGGACACCCAAAGTTTCTTTGGGTCAAAGGACTTGAACTCCTGCATAGTACATGGACTCACTCTAAGTATCCTTGTTTGGGCTAAAGTTTTTTTATAGATTAGTAGAATTTTCTTCTTCCTTCTACCTAGACAGCTTAGTCTGAGCAGGTTGGCACTTACTTCTGGCATAGGTTAATAAACTGGATCAGCAATTAGAGTTAGGGTATGATTTAGATTCTGAACATCTGGATCTAGTAGACCAAGTTAACTGCTGGATGATGGCAAGTCCTCAAGGCTAGGATGAAGATGGAGCAACCCCTGGTATCAATGCAGGTTGGGGGATGAAGGAATTGAGGGCAGCCCTGCAGAGAAGGACGTGGGGATACTGGTGGATGAAAAACTGGACATGAACAGGCAATGAGCACTTGCAGCCCAGAAGGCCAACTGTATCTTGGGTGGCATCAAAAGCAGCGTGGCCAGCAAGTCAAGGGAGGGGATTCTGCCCCTCTACTCCGCTCTGGTGAGACCCCATCTGGAGCACTGCATCCAGCCCTGGAGTTCTCAGTACAAGAAAAACATGGACCTGTTGGAGCGGGTCCAGAGGAGGGCCACAAAAATGATCCGATGGATGGAGCACATCTCCTGTGAAGAAAGGCTGAGAGAGTTGGGGTTGTTAAGCCTGGAGAAGAGAAGGCTGCAGGGAGACCTTATTGAGGCCTTTCAGTACTTAAAGGGAGCCTATAGGAAAGACAGGGGACAAGCTTTATAGCAGGGCCAGTTGTGACAAGACAAGGGGTAATGGTATTAATCTAAACCAAGGTAGGTTTAGACTGGATATAAGGAAGAAATTCTTTACAATGAGGGTGGTGAAACACTGGAAAGGGTTGCCCAGAGAGGTGGTGGATGCCCCATCCCTGGAAAAATTCAAGGTCAGGTTGGATGGAGCTCTGAGCAACCTGATTGAGTTGAAGGTGTCCCAGCTCACTGCAGGGGGGGTGTTGAACTAGATGACCCTTAAAGGCCCATTCCAACTCAAACTATTCTATGATACTAGTTCAGCAGAGACAAATGCATGTATTTTTACAAAGTGTTGGTGGGTTACAGTTAGAGCTACTGTTTGGGGCATTGGCAGCTGCAGACCTATTTTATGTGCCAGAGCATAGACGTAGTTGTGAGATACAGCAGGGACCCTATCTCCACAGCCCATACCACCAAAAATGCCTGTCCTCACCCTCAGCTAAAGCACCTGCCAGTGATCCCAATCAACCTCTGTTGGCAGAGGCTTTGTAGAGACTGCTGGCTTTTGCAGTAAAAATACCTCTTTGGTGCTTGGTGTCTCCAATCCTATTTTAATTCCTAATCCTGTCCTTAACCATCCCAGAAAGCCCTAGCAATCCAGTTAATCACACTGACCACTTCACATTCCAGGTCTGAAATTAGGTTTGTGAACACCCTACAATTAGCAATTACTTCAGCTTTTCAGATCCTGCTCTCATAAACCCTACCCACAAACTATTGCATTGCCCATTTCAATTGACAAAAGTTATTCAGGGTACCCCCTTTTGAAACTCACTTCAATGTAGCTCAGTAGAGCAGGTGAGATCCATCTACGTACCTAGATGTATTGCCAATATCCTCCAGCAACACTTTTGTTCAAATATTGGCAAAATTATTTTATGTTAATACCTTCGAAAGCTGCCCTCCAGCATGAACAAGGCATAGCTCCCAAGTTCTAATTAAAACACCTCCTGTGTTTACTCTTTCAAACTGTTTTTCTTTGCTTATTTTTAACCATATATTCTATAGAGTTTAAAAATCTGAAAGACAAAGAACCCCTTAAAAACATAGAAATCTTAGAAAAAGATGCTTGAAACTATATATTCTATACATTTAAAAAATGAGTAGATTCATATAGGTTTTTTATCCTAAAATACTGTATAATAATTTATGGCTTGAAATTCATTGATTAAACTAGACTGACTTACTAATTTATTCATGGACTGTTCTTCCTTTCCAAGGAGTTATGGGCAGAGGATTTAATCTAGGATGCAATTGGTTTAGGTGTTCTCATCTCCTGGTCCTGTGTTCAACCAAGCCTCATGACTCAATATAATTTTCTTGGTGGCTTAGAGAAGACAAATGCTAAAGAAAGGTGGAAGAGGTATGACTTCATATTTGGAGAAATAGCCAGGAAACTGAGTTTAATGAAGAAAAACACATTGGAGGTTTAATCTTTAGGCCACCTAGTAGGCATCAGAAACTGAAAGCATCAATCAATGTGCACCTAATTTTCCAATTAGGGAATGACCATATATGAATTATTGTTAAACTTTAATAGCATTATAACATTACCGATGCCCTCCTAATAGTGACCTTAAGGCACACTGCCTGGCCCTATTCAGTTTAAGGAAACATAGCAAGAAAATGAACTAAAAGACTTTAGAAATAAGGATGGCTAGTAAAAGACCTGACCAAAATTTGTCATTTTGTCAATTCTCCTCATATTTGGAGTCTGCCAAACCACTTCTCACCTTCTCTGGGATGTGGGAGTTCAGCACTGCAACTGTTGAAAAAGTAATGCAGTTTATTGCAACATTTGGGCCCATATGAAGGTTTGCATTCCAGAAAACCTTAAGCCTTGTGTAAGCCTTCTTGCCATATCGTTCAGCCCAGATGAGTGATAACCTTCAACATTACACTTAATTCCAGGTCACTACTTGTTTTCTGTTTCCTTATTTTCCTCCTCTGCACCAGGGCCCGCAGCAGGCTACCTGTGACAGCTCTTTGAGGTGAGCCCTTGCTTGCAAAATGAGGTATGTTCTTCTTCAGAGAGATTATTCCTAACCCGCATTCCCTCCTACCACTGTGAAACATCTTTGTTGCTTGAAACAATGCAGTAAAGCAGACCTGTAATGTTTCAACTTACATGTTGGCATTTAATCATGTATCAGATACAAATGTCATGTACCACATCGACTAGTGTCTCATCCTGCCAGAAATACATTGTTCGACTTCTCTAAACCAAGCAGATAGATACTTAGTATTTACCATTTTATGTCTCACTTTAACAGGTACCAGTAACAGTCAGATCTTCAGTACTCCCTTGGCGATATCATTTGTGTATATCACAAGTGGGCAGATGCCAGAACAAAGATAGGTGTACAAGTCAAATTACCTGACATACCCACAGCCTCTGACATGCTTATCTTATGACATATTTGCAGGTCTGAAATTCTGCAGAACCCACAGCTACACCAAATAAATCTTCAGCGCTGCGAGCAATATCGTTACTACGGCACACCAATCTTGCTTAATATGTCTAGAAATTTGTGTCTGACTGCTTTAAGGAAGGGTTTGGATGTTTTCCAGGTGACCTGCGTACATGCATATAAATGTATATGTCTCTTTAAAGAGTACCTTAGACTGTGAAGCTGACCAGAGAATCTGTGAAAATGTTAAATTTATTAAGAGTGGGTTGACTGCTCTCTTCAGCTATGTGAAACTTTTATGGATGACCCTTCAAATCTGGCTGCTGGTTGGATTCCAGATATTATATGTAGCTATGTATGGTTATAATAATACTGCTACAGGATTTGCTATAGGAGATATCAGGGGGGTTGCATATGATTGCACACACATGTGTCAAGTCTGCAGCAGTATGAAGGGGCACAATCAAGTCCAAATTCTGAACCAGGTCTCAGTCACGTTAGCAGTGAACCTGCAACTTCACAGATTCAAGCAAAACGCAACAGACTGGGAGATAGTTTTTAGGGCTTATGCCCTTGATGCTTTTGACCTTTCAATAACCTTAATGTACTTTAAATGTCCCAGAGTATACCCCTCTGAAAGCAATGTATAGAAGTCTTCCCAAAAATACAACCCTTGTACAACAGGTGAAGACCTAGAGGATGTCATATACACCCGTGAGTTCTGGTGAGATAGATAGAAAGGCAGCATCAAAATCACTTCAGCCCAAGATGTTGCTGCTAATACTGATTGCACAGACTCACATAACCACAAAGGTTAAGAAAAATACCCTACTGTTTTCTAATTTTTGTTATATATGTGAAAATCTGAATGCCTGGGTATACTGTGGTAGGGCTTGAATCAGAACTGTATATTTAGAATGTTTATTTATGAATGTAAACTAAGATGCTATACTAAAAATACATTTCTTGGTCATGAAGTACTTGATTTTATTTAGGTATTAAAGGGGTTCTTTTAGCCGGTATTCTACCTAACCATAATGTTTAGGCATTTGTCATTTCCCCCTATCTACTTGTCTTAATAAAATTGTGAAATAATTTCAGTAATTTCTTAAAGAAGCACTTGAAAGTCATTATGTCACAAAGCAGAAGTTAAAAATACTTTGGTATTGTGAGGTACTGAAATGATGTAGTGAAATCTTTGGAAAGGTGAGTTTTAAGTTCTGGAATAATGGGCAATAATTACCTGATTAACTGGAACAAAATAGAAAGAGAGGAAAAACAACTTCCATTGTTGAAGTTATTTGAAAGTCAAAATGCAAAAGTAAAGAAATAAAAATTTGAATTTACTTTTTTTTTTTTCACTAGGAAATGAACCAAAATTTCTTTTTCTTGTCAATAAAAAGACAATCTGGGAATGAATCTGCTCCTAGTTATACCAAGCTCCTCACCTGTGTTTGTTCCAATATCCAAAATAGTAATGACAAGAGGCAAAAGATTGCTTCTGCCTTGTGTTATGGGAAAAATTCCAAATCTGAGATTCAGAAGATCTTGTTGCCTCACAGCATAATTCATACAATAGAAAACCTCCACTGGGTGCTCCTGGCGAACCCTCAGCAATTCCTCCTAGGCCTGATTTGAAGTATGTCTTACCTGCAAGCTTTGAGTGCTGGCCACAAATTTCTGAAGATCTGAATACGGAAAGATACTTCACGGATTAAACAAAGAAGCTTAATTTATTGTGATCACACAATGTAAATCTTGGGTAACAGCTTCATCAGTCTTTTCAAGTAACTTAAGAAGTCAACTGAGAGGCAAAAAGAAAATGTCAGAAAGATTTTAACTAACGTTTTTCTCATTAAATTAAAAAATAGATGTTATGTTACTGCATAGACTGGAGCTTTCTGACTTCTGAGATAATGCGTATTCTGCGTGGTTTTCGTGTTTTCTCTTGAGAAGCTCCTACTGTCTCATACCTACCACGCAAAGCAGAGCTGCTCCTGCTCTGCTTCAGACCCTTTTTTTTTTCCCTGTGTTTTTGGACACACTGAATACACTGGCCTCAGAGAGCAAAATGAGAAAATGTTTCATTCTTTTCCTGACTTGAATTCCCCTGACCTAATGTTTGTAGTGGAAACACGAAAGGGTGAAAGGATACAGTTTTTCTTAAACAGGATTTTACTTTAAGCAAGGAGTGAAACAGGGCTAACCTTTGCACTGGAGTTTCATTTGCGATTTGGGAGGGGAGGCTGATATACCAGCACTGCGGCTCTAGAAAGGTGCTACTGGAGAGATGGAGAGCCTCCATCTCTTGGACCCAAGTGAGCACATCAGAACAACTTCAGTGTGTGGTCTGTGGTCTGTGGTCTCCTCCCTACTGGCATGCACTAGTAGGATTGGGCTGCACTCAAATGCTTTTTAAATAAGCTGTTACATAACTTGGAGGGACATCATGTACTCTGGAGTGGCATTCCAGAAGAATTGGAGATATGGTCTGAAAAAAGTAGGATGCTATCAAACATGTATTATTTTAAGACAGTTTAAACAGGTAGCTCTGTAAGATGTTTTCATGAGATAAGTCCAACAAACTGCTGAAATGCCTTTGGGGAATGACTGGTTTGACAGTTCTTCTGAAGAAAAGTACCTTTGGCTGTAGTGGATCACAGGCTCCTTGCTCATGGATCACTCACTGAGTGTGTGCACCAAGTTGTTGTGACAATCCAGTGCTGCACCCAGGCGTACAAATGGTGACTACCATTATGGGACTAGCTTTACCAGACTTAGTACCAGACTAAGTCTTCTTTCTGCTTCTCTCAGCTTCAGCAAAGTCTCTGCTGGACTGCTGCCTCCCATTGCTCTGTCATGCTTCAAGGTAGATGTGAATCAACCAAAGCCTCTTCATCTCGAGAATGATCGAGTCTGGAAAACAGGACAGGGAAGAAAGTCTCAATAAGTTGGAGCTGCTTACCCTGAAGAAAAAAACCTTGAGACTAAAATATGACAGCAAATATCAAAGATAAAAAAGGCTTCTGTTGACCACAAGGGAATAATTTCTTCTTTCTGTCTGTTGTGGTTGGGACAAGAAGTAATGGACTTAAATTGCAGCAAGAAAGGTTTTGGTTAGAGAGAAGAACAAAATGTTTCTGTCAGCAAGGCAGTGAAGCCCTGTAGCAGATTACTTGGGACAGCTAAAGAATGTCCCTTGCTGGGGTAGATTTAAGGATGTGCCAAACCAACATCCATCAGGATGACAGAGGTATGTATTTCTTTCTGTGTTGGAGCTTTGGACAGGAGTATATCCCCTCTGGAAGGCCTTCGCAGGCTTCTGAGTGTATTCAGGATGGCAGAGACCTCTGTGTGTGCACATGTTTGTAGGGACTTTCCAAGTGGGAACCATGACACTGGGCAGAGAGCACTTCACTGAGCATCACATAGGGCACTTGTGCTGGTTAGACTAGCCTTGGCCCCTCTAGCCCTTCTCCCAGACCTGTTTCTCAGTATTGCTCTGCACAGACACCTCAGTTATGGCATTTCCATTGGAAGCAGAGAGCCCCAGGGCTGAATGCCCAGCAGACAAGGCCACGGAGTTGCTCTCGCTTGCTCCCTCTCTGCAGCAGATGGACAAGTCCTCTCCTGACCAGCAGCATGGCCTTGGTGTGCGAGATTGTGCACGCCTGCCATCCCATGACACAGACTCCCCTGCAAGAAGAATGAGGTCTGGCTTCCTCCAGCTGTAGAGGAAATGAAACCTTGTTGGGTGAACTCTCTAAATGCTGTCCTAGATTGCCAGACCATTTTTACCCTCAGCGAATTTGATGGATTCAGATGTGGACTGTGACAATGGTTATTAAACATATAGCACCACACACAATCTGTGAAAGTGCCTTTCTTTCTTAGAATACTCTTCTATTAAGTAAACCTGTATCACTTCCCACCAATATGAAAATAAACCTTCAAAAGGCTTCCCAAGTTCCCTCTCCGTCAGTAAATTGAGCACACCGTGGCAAGGGCTAGGGGTCTGGCTTCGGTGCCTGCTGTTTCTCTTCTCCCCAGGCAGCCTGGGTTCTGCACTGCCTAGCCTGGAAGATTTGTGGGTAAGCAGCTTAGATGTCTAAATAATGTATGGATCAGCGTACGGGGCCTTTCATGTAGTGTCTGTGTTGCAGGCAACAGTAGCAGTCTAACGCAGGCATTCAGGAATTCTGGGTTTGCTCATGTCTGCTGCTTTGCTTGTTGCCTTTATGTGATTGTGTGGGATTTTCCTTGGCAGAGAGTGCTGTGTTAGAGATGATGTATTAGCGATGATGCAACTTCTTAAATCATTTGAAAAAAATCCCTGAAATTCTTGCCCTTATCTAGTAT
>NW_009259600.1:3038762-3051319 GCF_000687185.1 Egretta garzetta
GTTCAGCAAGGAGCTCCTGGAAGAGCAGCTGGGAGTGTAGGTGGGCGATGGCGTGTTTCCGAGGGCGAGCATCCAAGGTTAGGCGTTCTTCCCCCCTGCCCAACTGCACAGAGCCACCTCAAAGGACCCCCTTAATTCTGGCCTCTGCCACTTAAATACATACCTCAGTGTAACAAAATTCTTGGATTTTGTCCTAAATCTGAATGGATGGTCATTGAATCCTAAAAACGTAGTCATTAATATCAAGAAAGTTTATCTGGGAAGAATGTCCAGTTCTTCCATTCATCCACATATTTCACTGTGGACTTATTTCCTGGACCCAACATTTTCCTCAGTCAAGCTCCACTTCATGTCAGAAGTAAGAAACTATTAAAACCTTCTACCTTTCCCCCAACCTTTTTCACAAGGCAGTGAATTCCTAGGGCTATTTTTTTACTTGCTTTCTGTTATGACAGCTTGATTTATGCCAGTATTTTTTCATTAAATAAGTGTGCAAACATGAATTGGTGTGAGTACATGAGAAAATTAAGCAGTGGGGTGAGTAAATGCACCCCAGTGGTGATTCTCATGATGCTTTTGCAAAGACAAAACATGACTCTTGAGAGGACAATTGTGTATCTGAGGTTAAATACTGTTGGTTAAAAAGACTCTTTTGAAACCAGGCAATGCTTACTGCAAATATGGGATGTGATACAATAGCAAACGTGATAAAGGATTGTCTTTTTCAAGTCCAAGAAAAGTAAGCATGACAAAAATATGTATATTTTTAGAATAATTAACGGTCTTTATTCTTCTCTGTAGCTATGATGATTAAAATAAATCAGGTCAATTATAAATGCTTTATTTGTATTGTTCACTGTTTGAAAGTGGGATACAGAAGAGAATAAAAAGACCCTTTGAAATCTAAACACAAACACATGCAAGTTTTCTGCTGACTTGAGGTCAGCTGGTCAAAATCAGCCGTTCTATAAAGCAGCACAGAGGGAGAAGGGCATGTGTTCATGAGGACATAATCTGATCTCCAACACTTTTTCATCTGAGAACTATGAAACTGAAACAAATGACAGCCTCCTGACAACAGATTCGTCACATCACATTTGCAGTGTTATCAATGAAGAAGAGGGGGTAAGAATGCTAATCCATAACAGAAAGGACAAGGCAGGTAGTGAAACCTGTTTAGCGTACCCATCAGGAGCAAGCGTAATAGTTGGCTTAGTTTTAAACCCGCAAATTTAGAAAAATGAGTCATGACAGTTTTAACAATGAACATAAAATGCCCTTTCATGGTGAGAGAAAATATTTGAAATACTTAAATGCAGTAACACAGTAAAAACATCTTGATTTGTAAGTTTTGCCATATAATTCAGACTTGCTTCGGGTTGCACAAAGGCGGTGTCAACAGGCTGGCCTGGGTGGGAGCAACAAGAGGCAGAGCCTCAGGGTTATGGGAGAGAAATTCACTTCTAATGAGGTGTTGTTTATTCCAGTAAGGGAGCCTGGGGATTACCCCCAGGATTTTACATTGCATTTAAAACACAGATCTTCCACCAGTATGCTTTGCACAAGCCCCTCACTGGTTCTAAGCTGATTTATGGGTGTGGGTTAATGATAATGTTGTCTCCAAAGACAGCTGGAACCAACGGGTAGATTTCAGTGGATCCACTCTCCTCTGGTTCAGTTTTGCTGTCTGTAGCAAAGGCTCGTGTAACCCAGGAGGTCCTGATGCCTTCCTAGTCACGTATGTTTTCATCTCTTCCTTGAAGGGCAATGTCTGCCCCAGGACTGATCTGGGCTTTTGGTGGCTCAGAGATAACAAAGGGTGGTCTCACCAAATGCCTCCACCTGAAAGTCTAGGAGGCTGGAGGCTTCACTGTTACAAGGATATTGTGTCTGTCCGGCTTAAGAGGTGCTCAGAGAAGGTGTGGAAAGGCTAGACTCCAAATACCTGGATGAAAAGCTATGACTTGCATGCTCCCTCCTTTCGTTGATTTGTACGTATGAGCTGTACCACTAGCACAACTAGAAAACAGTAGCTTCCACAGCTTTGCGTAGGGTAGATCTGTATCGCACAAATGCCGTATCTGGGATATCAGTGGGTCACAGACCGACACACCTCTCTGCACCTACCAGCACATCTGGAATGTATAAAGCCCCATGGCTTGTGACAGCTCTTTAAAACGTACATCTTAAATTAGAAAAGGTAAAAACTTAGTAACAATTTATTGCATGTAAAGTTTAAAGAGGATGACATTACTGACTTAACCCAAAGACTTTTCACAGTAAAATGGTAAAACATTTTGCAATATTTAATTGTACCCATTGTTCTGTCTTCTGAATTTTTTTTTTAAAGTAAAGGAACCCATTCAAGCCCTTATAATGTATTTATTGTGATTGATAATCAATACAAGATGACATTTTCAATGAGGTAGAAGCACTTCCCATCTGGTGAGAGGAGAGAAAATACATTGTTTGACTAAAATATATCTTGTAGTCCCTCCCATAGACATGTATACAGTAAAGCATGGAGAAAACACTTCCTAATGGAAACAAGAGCAGAATTCTGTGTAGAATTGATTTCAAGTGAGCACACCTCCAGCAAACATGTTCTTGATTTATAGAATATAGACCACATTTATTAATATTGCCAAGTGCAATAAATTGTGAGGGATTTCATGCCGATTTGTTAAATGTAACATATTTTAAATAGCGCTTAATGATATTTTTATTTATGCAAGGCTGAGTGAAATGGAGGTCTGGTTCTCCTTTTGGCTGTGGCAGTCACAGCAAGAGTAAGAGGCATGCATACAAATCAACAGCAAAGAAACCACTGATGGGGTGCTTTCCTGCCTGAAGATGTGAATCTGTTCATGCTTGTAAGAGTCAAATTAAAGTAACAGCACATTGAAGCTTCACCACAAGCACAGCTGCACCATGAGTGTATTTTCAGGTTCTTGTTTACAGTTCAGAAATGATCTGGTGATATGCAGGAGGGCTTACTGTAATCTGAGCTAGAGGTTCCTTGGTCTGAGCCAGACTGGGCAGCACCAGAACACAAGAGAAAAATTAACAGGATTCTTTTTTTTCCATTTGGAGAGCTGTGGAGACACTGGAGTTATGGAAGGAGTGTTGCTTTTCAATATTTATGATCCAGAAATTAAGGAGAGGTTGTTAGGAATGTTTAAATTTTTATTTATTTTTTAGTTTAAGAAAGATACTCTTTCCTTTGTTTTTTGAATGATCATAACAAGAAAGTAGCCTTTAAAAACCCTCAGGGGTGCAACAAGAGTAACTCCACATAAAACATTATTCTAAGCCTGGTTTTATAATACATAAATGAACAAAAGTAACATCAAATATGTGCCTTGACTGTTGTCCATTGACACATATTGTATTGCATACATATATTAAGAATAAGAATATGAATATGAATATGAATATGAGGCCAGGTTGGATGGGGCTCTGAGCAACCTGATCCAGCTAAAGGTGCCCCTGAGCACTGCAGGGGGCTTGGGCTAGATGACCTCTAAAGGTCCTTTCCAACCCAAAACATTCTATGATTCTATGAATAGATGTGAACTTCTTTAGAATGTATTACATTCTACTCTGTGTGGCACATTTTGCACAGCCAAGGGCACTGCAGACCTACTGCACAGCTGACAACTCACAGAATAACTGGCTGCACCCTCAAGCAGACGCATTTTGACTGTATTGGGGTAAATCTTGTGCTGGGTGGCTAAGAAATTCCAACATTTCAGGGGCAATGTGAAAGGAAACCAAAGCACATCAGGGCTCCATTAGGGGAATCATTTTGCAAAAGCCACAACCAGGAGACCACTCTTTATTTTCATGTCAAGCGCTGTTGCAGACTATGTCTCAATGGCATTTCCAAGCAGTGCTGACAGTGGTGGATTTCTGCTAAAACAACGGTTAGAAATGACCCCTTGTTTGAGCAATGAAACTGTGAAGCTGCAGTCATGTCCTGGTGCAACGTAACCAAGTTTGTCATTCTTGTTTGAACACAGCTGCAGCTAGCATCCATAATTCAAATTAAGTGCTATTTAGGAGGGTGTTTGGAAACCCGATTAGTGTTCCAGAATTGAGATTTATTGTTTCCAGATTGGTGGAGACTTTTCTTTTGTAGTTTTAACAATTTAGGGTAATTGAGAGAAAACGCCAAGTGGAGAATTTAGTATTTTTAAATGTCTGAATAGAACAAGTAACGAAAGTCAGACTTATTTGGCTAAGCCTGACTTTGCAAGTTCCCCTACTTACCGACTTTGCAAGTTCCTTTTTGCAGGGTGACAGTCACAGCTCACGTTTTCTAAGGGGGCTTGAGGGTGCACCTCTCTGCAGAATGCTTGATGAACTGGAACAAAACAGTCCAGCTCCTGAGCCACCGACCTAGACCTGGCCTGTCCTGGTGTCATGCCCACCTTTGGCACACACCTCTCATCCAACTTTGGGCAAGCCATGAGAGGCAAGAATCATCTCACCCACTTTTACCCATCTAGAAGGTAGCCTTGTAGTCTAAACTGGACACTAAAAAGAGACCGGTACCTCTGTGGAGACATTTGCGCCATCATCCTTGGGTAGCTGTCTGAGGCAGGTGCAATCAATCACTCTTGGGACATCTGTCCAATGAGCCAAGTCTGGCTTAGGCCAGATTTTACTCTTTGAGATAGTTAAAGACCGAGCCTGAAAGTCTTGATTTCCCCATATGGAACAAGAAGACCAACTGCCTGCTATACAGGTTAAACCACTCTTCAATACAAAGAGAGTGTCCTGCTCTTAAGTTTTACAACATCTGTCCCAAAGGGCTACCATAGCTTGGACATCTGGGCAGGATAAGTGGGTGTGAATGCAGATAATGAAAATGAAATTATTTGCTGCAAGTAAATTGTTTGGGTGATCGGCACAGAAAATCAGTTGGCAGTTACCAAATCTGTGATGGCAATACAAGGGCTTTGCTGAGTAGCTGGAAAAATGTCCTGCCCTGCTTATGGTCACTGCATGGGGTTTGGGTGATGGACTGAGCCACATACCCCACACACACTGTGGGTGCCAGTAAGAAAAGTGGGAGAGGGGCTCTAGGTATAGAAGTCTGGATGATTCAAAAAGAGGTCCCAGTGAGTGCTCTCCTAGCAGTCAAGCCTGCTGTGCATCGGCTGCGGGTAACATGTACTGAGGAGGAAGAAGCCAGCAAAGAGACATGTAAGAAAGGCTGTTATATATTCCAAAACAAACAATAAACAGAGGTCCCTACTGCAGCCAGAAAGACGAAATGAATAATAGCAGATTCCCTTCTTTCTGTGATCTGTGTTTGGTTATTCGGGCAAGATGGAAAAATATGGAAATATTAAAGGAGGCCAGTTTGGATGAAAATATATCTGCAAATCTACTTCCTCTGGCTATGTTGGAGATGAATTATAATTGCAAAATGTGTATTTTTGTGGTTCATTCCTTGCCCTCCTTGAAAATAATTTAGAAAGCGAATGTGTTGTAATTTCTAAAGAAGACGACATGAGCAAAAGATGTTCATAAAATTTACTGTGTTGTTTTTTCCACAGCAACTTTGGGTTGCAACGGTCAATGATATTGTATAAATATTGGTTTGTCAGATTAACATCTTCAGCTGATTTGCAGCCCTGTCTGATAGGGGAGGAGAGGGAGTCTCAGCAGGTTCTCCAGCACCATTTGCCCAGGGAACAAAGGTCTTTGTTCTGGCAGGGATTGTTCATTAGCAGATTTTGACCACTGGCTGGTGTTCACCAGCCAAAGACTTGAGAAGAAGATGTTATTGAAGGGCTGGGGTCCTGGGTGAGAGTGTGGAGGAGCTTGGGCAGGGGTGGGGTGGCCAAGAGGTGGGCATAGGCCTTCCATGATACTATGTCTCTGCACATGCACAGCTGTAACCAGCTTTGCCAAAATCTTTGCACATGGATGTACCAGAGATAACACACCCACACTGTGCAAGCCAGATGCCACTGAGTTGCTGCCTCCATCTCTCATGGCAGAGGAGCAGCTGCGACCATTTGACTATTTCCTGCTTTATTTTCCAGGTTAAGTTGCCATCTTGCTAATTAACCAGCAAGTGCCCATTTCTGGTCTCTGCCTGGGTGACTGAAACTTCAAAACGAAAGGTAGAGGACACAGCCTGGCACATGGAGCTCTCTCTGCAAGTGCCTGCACGCAGGACCCCATGCATGCACATCCACAATGACCATTCCCTGCATATCTGTGCAAACAGAAACCCTTTGGCACAAGTGTTTATGAAAGCAAATATAAAGGCTAAATCACACTTAAGCGAAGTGGCTTTAAGTGCAGTGACAGAACTGGAAGGGACCTGGCTGGGTTACTAAGTTGAGACTCCTCAAGGTCATTGGCAACTACTTGTTATAATACCTTTCTCAGCTTATGAAGTTCAGTTTTGAAAGGCTACTTTTGTGGTCCTCCACTATGCCCGCTAGAATTGCTTTCTAGAGCCTCTTTCTTCCTCCACTAGCAATGGTCACAAATGTTCTCTAGGATTTTTCAAGCTCTGATGAGGAGCTATTTGAAAGACAGTTACTTTAAATATGTTTTATTACTTGACCAGATTATATTTCCCCCTGTTCTTCATGCAAGATTTCCCACTAACTTTGGCTTCGCTACTTCTGTGAAGACAACAGAATTGAGTATTTTAGGCTGGAAGTAATCTTTCCTCTTTTTAGTAATTCCTTTCCACTGCAGAAGAGACTTGTTCCTGTTGTTGTTCTGGCTAACAGCTGTGCCAGCTGTAATTTCCCTTGGAAGCAAAACCACAGAAGAGTTCCTACCTCTGCAAAGGAACTTTCTCTACTTATTTGCTAGCAGGGGAGATGCTTTTGACTTGCAAGCAGAAATTGAAAAGATTGCTTAAAATGGTTGTGATGCAAGCAGTGAGGATGGGTCTCAGGGGGGTCTGGAGTGTGGGGGGATGCTCAAGGTCTTTTGGGTGTGCTACTTGGAAGGGGCTGCATCCCTTGTACCATCTCACATTCCTGTAAATCTAGAAACAACACTGCTTAAACAGTACTATTGCTGCAGACTGAATTTAGCTTAAGCTCATATGCAGATTTCATTAGTTAGCCTAGCTAAAATGACCTGTTGGTAAATATTTCAAGGACTAGATCATGGTGGAAAGAGAACTAAAGGCATATTTGAGTTTATAATACTGCCTTATTTTCCATCATTTAATGAGTATCTTCTTTATCTCACAACTTATGTTATTCATCAAGTAATTCATGACATTATTTACTGGAAAGTAATGGCACCATTTACCAGAAAGCCAGTTTAATCTGCTACTCATTGTTTTCATCCATTATGTAAAATTGACCTTTCATCTTCAGCGTTGTGCCTTTCATTGAAGCATTGCCAGAGGAACGAGAAATCTATCTGATCAGACAGCTGTGAGGCATCCGACATAAGTAAAGGGTGGTGGTATCATCACCATCACATTCAGTGATAAATGAGTCCATTTCACAAAACCGCAGAGCTAGGGCTGTTTGCATGGAGCCAACAGCATACAAATGAACGAGGGAGACTCATGTCCTGGCTTGGAGCTCATTTAGGAAACAGTTTACTATGCATCTGAAAAGGTTGATAGGGAAACATTCAAGGACAGTGTAATAAACTCACACAAATCTGAAATTTGTCCTGGAGGGCTTAAATATGATGACAGATAAGTATTGCCCCGGAAAATCTGGACATTTGGAGAGATGTCCACCTCCTTGGATGAGCCCAAGTCAATGGACCAAACTGTCCACTGCTCTTCTTCTGAAGGAAAGGGAAGCAGAGAAAGCAGGAGAAACTGCCAAATCAGCAACGTGGCAGCTCTTGTAGTCATCCAGCTAAGCGGGGTGGTTGGCCCCATTGCCTGGAGGATGATGTATTTTGGAAGGATGAGAAGGCAGGCTTTGCTTTCCTTCTCTACTACAGATAAATTCATGTCAATGCATGAACCAAAATTTCTATGTGGGACTACGTAGACCTCAGCCTCGGTTGGTAAATTGCCCCAGAAGCAAAGCCTGAGCAGGAGAAGAAATGGCAATGCTGCAAAAGGGCTGACCCCAGCCCTGCTGAAGTCAGCGAAAGGGTTTGGGGTTTCCAGGCTGTGGATCTACAAAGTAGACCTTCATCAAATTGTGCCAGAACCTTGGCAGCTACCTCATTAGCCCTATTAAGAGAAAGCTTCATGGCTTTTACATTTTCTGTTGTTTTAGTTTTTGTCTGAGCTAAATTAAATTTCAAGTATTAGCCATTTTTATTTCAGACAGGAGTTTGAATATTTCTGCAAATGGAGGACAGCCACAGGGAAATCAAAAGCTTGGCTTTAGCAGCAACTGCAAAAAACCCCAAACCCAAAATGTAAGAAAAAAATACAGTAAATGTCAATTGAGAGGTGAATATTTTGAAAGATGTGAGTGTATAAAAACAGGATTTGGCATGTCAACTGCCCTGTAGACAGCTGTCACATCTTCTCAACTGCAGTAGGCATAGCAAATACCTGGGTCATTCATTGCCTGTCTTACATTGGAGAAAAGATCTCAAGATTAGATTGCTGATGCGAATCAGAAAGTACTAGTTTAATATCAAGTACAATCACTTTAATATAGTTGTAACCTGCAGAGCCACCTCCAGCTGTGAGGTGAGGGGGAGGCTGTGCAGCTGCATGGTCACTGCCCGCTCATATCACATAGCATGTGTTCTGCAGAAAGCAGGCACCATTGGGCTGGGGAGGAAGGGGATAGTCTTGTTTAGCCCTTTCCAAGCTGAAGTTATAGATAATTTTCTTGTAATTAGAAACAGAATCTGTCCTGTACCCAGACTGTATAGTTGAGCTGATTCCAAGAGTTTATGAAGACACCTGCTGTCTCAACTATCAAGGCCTTCCAGTATTTCTCTCTGCATAAACAGTAATGAAACATTTAGAATGGTACAAAGACACACTTTTTCAGAAATTGCATGCATTTATTATTTCCATTTTTGTTACAAGTCCAAGTAAATATTTTATGAGACCATAAGTGCACACCTCAGAACTTGATATTTTAATTTTCATTGGGAAATGCAAAATCATTATTTTTACAACTGACCAGAGCGATATGAGTATGATTATTACTGATCAGGAAGTGTTTTTTATAATGTCAATTTCCTTACTGAAATCACTGCACCTATTTTTTGGGAGGCATTTTCAGACTTTTCATTGAAGCAGAGATGGGTTCTGGTTAGCTTTGTCTGGTATAAAGCACTCGTAATACAAACAGTAGTTGCACACAACATATAGTACAATGCACGAAAATTTTGGAGGACTTCTAATTTTTGAACTAGGTTGACCATGTGAACTGCATGCACAGCTGTTGGCTGCTTGTGTTTTGCGCTCTATATACCTTAAGAAGCCTTAATTAAAATATTTGCTCCATCTATTCCAGTTTGCATTTTCAAATTTTGTGTGCAAATGCAATCCAGTTGAACAGTTCCCAATAAAAAGACAAGACAAGATGGCGTATACATTCAGCATGGCATATGTTTTAAAACAACAGAAGCCTCTTAAAGAGTGTTGTTTTCATTAAACAGTCGTTCATCCTGGGTTTGGACTCATTCACTGAGTGGTTAATGCTTTAGTGCCTCTATATATAGAAATATAATATTGTCTACAGATATAACAACAAATATTGTTCTGTTGTGCCATAATTTTCCAGGTCATTGGGAGAATTTTCCTATCCTGTGGATGACAGAACACTGCTACTACTGCCACTGCATCAGTGTGGGATGCCAGTCAGCATAGACTCTGTAAGTTATCTCTGGAGATAGAGATGATCAAGGGCAACTCTGACTGCCTTGATAAGACTCGTGCTCTGACTCACCCTCTGAATGATGTGCTTCGAATAACCTGAGATTCAAGAAAGAAAAGACTAATCCATAAAGGTAAAAAATGTGTACACCAGCTCTCCATCAGCAAAAGATCTTGTGCAATCCAAACACAGTGTGTCTTAATGGTGGTAAACGTGTCAATCAGTGGAGCAAACAATAAAGATCAGTAAAGATCAAAGACCAACGGACCCTAAAGATCAAAGAAAAAATCCTGAAAACATCTAAAGTGAAATCCAGGTCCTTGTTCACTTTGAGAATTCTGCCAGAGTTTTGAATACAGCCACTGGGATTGAGTGCGGGACTAGAAAGTGGCAATACCTCGACATTTCCGATCAGGTACTCAAGTACAGGTGGCCAGTGCTGTGGATCTTCTTTCTGAAATAGGAAGCTATTAACCTAGGGTGGGGATTTGTCTTTTGCCATGGCTGGTGGTGCCAGCAAGCAAGTATTTTCCAACCAAAAGCTGCATCTGAGTGAAAGCAGTGACTGCCAAGAAGAGCTGGGACAGATCTGACTGCATGTGTGCCTGAGACTTCAGAGATGCCTTCTCTGGAGCTTTTAGTCTAGCCAGCTGCTTGCTTGAGTATGGGTACTTGAAAGCAATTCACATGAATTCAGTTTGAGAAGCACGCATTATCCTTGGTGCTAGGCAGAATAACACATTCCTTAGTCCCCTAGGATGTGGATCCAAGTAGAAATTGGCTCAACATCCCCTCAGATCACATAATGAATTATGTTTTGAAACAGTATTTAAAAACAAGCAAAACTACTCTAAGGGTGGGAGTACTTACAGACTCATACATTAATATATTAATTACATTCATTTGTCATCACTTGAACCTAAATACCCTTGGACTTCATTAAAGTGGCCAGAATCCCATTCCCCTCCCACAGCTGAATGTCCAGAAGTAATCTGTTTAAAGGAAAATGAAGTGAGAGACTTTTGGAGTCCCGCAAGATCCCGAGGCGACAAAGGTGAAGAGGGGGAGAGACTGCAGTAGGACTGTGATGCATGAAATTGCTGCAAGGCTGCAGAAATAAGAGCGGTGGGGTTAGTGCTTAGATGCACTGTTAGCGCCTTCAGGAGAGCAATGGCAGTCAGTGCCATGAGATCATCAGTGCAAAACTCCTGCCAGGTACCGTGCATGGGACAACAGGCTCTTGCAGTGCTAAAACTGTTACACAGAGCACACACACAAGATTCCTCCTCAGCTTTTATTCAAATCATTTACCAGCAGACACACTGTCCATCTCTAGTCTTTCTCTGACCCCAGTATTTTCCACTTACGGCCCTGCAAAAGTGCCTGATACTGGGCTAACTTGCTGTCTATGGAGAACTGGGGAACCTACGCTGCCACTGCCCTTTAGTGTGTGTAGAAGTGCTCACCAAAGCCATCAGGGGATGAAAGGCAGGCAAACTACTGCTTTGCGGAGTAGTAAGTACACGACCCGGAGTAAGCCCTTTCCACAGCTTTATTTGGAAACCACCCGTGCTTGCCTGAAAGGGTTGGGGGCTCAAACAAAGGCTCTGGCTGCGTACATGTACGACTGTGTTTCTCTCCTCACCCCTACCCCTGGCACTGAAACGCAGCACACTGCTGGGAGGACCCTGCACAGGCTGGTTTGGGTGGGAGGTTGTCTCATACCCAGCACCATCCCTCTCCTCTTGCAGGCCACCTTGCTCTCCACCCCAGAAAGGTTCCCAGGGCAGATCCATTCTCATGCCTGCAGCCTGGCAAACGCATGTTCTTCCGTAAGTCCCAATAGTGTAATACCTACCAAATTTTCTAAGCAATATTTATGGCTTTAGCACTGGCCTCAGGCACACACATGGAGCTTGAAGGGCAGAACCTCTGCATCTCTGTGGGTTTTCTGTAGGAGTTCAGCAAGGCTTCGCAGAAGGGACAGCTCTGATAAGGCCCTTTGCACACTGCTGTCTCTTGCACAAATTTGAATGTGCTGTTCATACCTGAGCCTCAGGCTTACAGAGAAGCACCTCCCCAGCTGTTTCATCCCTGTCCCTCTTTGTTCAGTCAAGTATCCAGCAAAGAGTGTCCCATAAATAGGTCTGTTCACCATCATGTTGCTCAGCTCATATTTTACTTATGCCATATTCATATTACATATGTATCATCTTAATTGTTTCATAATGTTGTAAAAATTGGCCAGGATAATCAGCAATGCTGGATTGCATTAAGCAAAGTCTTTTTGAAATGTACTGAAATATTAGTTCCATATGATAAAATCCATAAAACACAATCTAGATGCCAATGAGATTAGGAAAATGGGCTTTTTTCCACTTACCTAAATGCTGGAAAGATACACAAGTTATTAGCTTTATATCAAACTAATGATCCCTTGAGGCTCTGCTGAAGGATTTTAGGAAGTGGACAAAAATGAATAAGCAGTGTATGAAGCGGCACAGTCTCACCTCCCACTCTCACACACTCCTGATTACACAAAGACACTTTCTGAAGAGCACTGAAACCTTCTGAGGTCGAGGCACAAAAAGACCCCATGAAACACAGTGGGTGCATTAGCACTGTGGCTGTTCATCACAGCCCATGTGAGGTCTGCAATGGCATCCTCAGCCCGGAGTGCTCCCAGCTTCAGGAGCTGCTCAGCTACACGGTTTTGCTGTACAATATTGAAATCTCAAATATTCAGGG
>NW_009259600.1:3051369-3062873 GCF_000687185.1 Egretta garzetta
TGAGACGAAATGCACCTGGCCAAAACAGACTGAGAAGGCACAGGTATTGTTTGACATTCTCATTGCTCCTGATCCTCCCATGGGGAGAGGGGAAGAACAGGTTCCTGCTTCCCTCACGTGCAGACCGAGCAGCAGATCTGGCTAGAAGGATTAAAAAGCATATGAGATACAGTGGCAAAGCGCCCTGTTCATATTCCTGCACCTCCCAGGGTGGCAAAATGAATCCTACCAAGCAGGCTTCTTCATTTCCCTCCCTCCTGGGCAAGCACTCCTCTAGCCATTACAGAATTACGTGACAAGGTCAATAACTGAGGACTTCCTTATGAATTATGATCGCTGAGTATTTCAGCTCTGGAACCCAAGGGTCTTTCTGCATATCCCCTCTGAAAGAGCCCAGACTGATACTTCTCTAGAAGCTGTCTAAGCTAGCTTGGCCAGCAAGAGAATTCCACTATTGGTTTTGTTGAAAAAGTGAGATATTAATAGGTTTGGGTTTATAAATATAGAATTGTACAAGCAGCTTCCTCCTAGTGGAAGAGTGAGACTGAGAAAATTCAGCTGGTGAACAAAAGTTTTAAAAGGGAAGGCAGGGGAAAAGTGACTACTTGCAACAGAGGTTTGTTGAGAAACATGTACATTTCAGGAAGCATTTTTTAAAAATGAAGATTTTTCACTTCATTCAGAATAGATGATGCAGAAGAGAAATCGATTCCAGCCCCATGCCTCCAAGCTGTCTTGGCTCTCCCACAATGACAGGAGTAAAAAGCTATTTTTGTCCTCAGTCTGCAGAAATGAGTCAATGCATTCAAGGAATAGCTCTGATGAGGAAGCCTGGGTCAGTTTTACATGGTTACCTCTTAGAGTAGAATTGATTGTTATTCAAAAGTCACTATTATTCCAGTGTCGAGTAACTGAGATCATAGGTTCACCTCGAAAGAAAATTCAGTTAGGAAGAACTGAATTCCGCTTTTTCCATTCTGGGTCATTTAGAGCAAATTGTGCAGTGTAAATGTTGCATCTTCAAGAGATTCTCAGGTCCTAGAAGATGTTCAGGACCAACTTCAATATTGAACCTTAGGCTGATTTTTAAAAAGTATAAATGCACCTCAAATAGATTTCAGGTCCTTCCATTTTAGCAAACATCATTTCCTTCTAGATGAGAAATATAATTAGTGTTGCTAGCTCAGCTGGGCTCTCAAAATAGAACATGAGCTGCATATAGATAATTCCATGAAAACACTACTGGAAATTCAAATACTTATCTAATCTTTATGTCTGGCAGCCTATGCTACATTACTGATTGTTGGTACCAGTGAAGCATAGTATAGCTTTTACTTCCAAAGGAAATTAAGCCAAGAAAAAGAGTGCCATTTAGTTCAGAGGAAAGATGTTCATACATTTTTATACTTTAAATGACTCCATTTGAGAGCTTGGAAAATTAAAAGGGCACTCAGCCAAAAATAGCTCAACGTAATTCTACTGAATGCAGGCTAAATAAGGATCAGCCTTATCTAACTTCTCAAAGGTACATTAACCAGAGACACTGTATAAAGTTCCAAAACTATCATATGCCTAAAAGGGATTAGGGGATAACTAAAGTGAAGAAAACCAATTTATTCATAATGTGAAACAACAGGTCATAGAAGCTAGTGCAAGATAGTTCCAAGAGAGAGAGCAAGAGCAAAACAAGAGTGGAGGCCATTTCTTTAAAGAGGGATGAAATAGCTTTATGTTGAATCACCAGACAAAATGCTCTGGTTTAAGCTGAAACTTTTTCCAGGTGATAATTTACATAGGGAACGGAAATTCTAATAATCTGCTTTTAGCAAGGAAAAAAAAAAAGGAATGCTAATCTAGTCCCTTACAACTAATAACCCGCCAAGAGGGGGAGCCAAACATCACACGTTCATGTGTTTGGTCCCCCAGAGCAAGGCTGGAGAACTCTGCTGGGACCGGGGCCCACCAGGTCGCCCTCCTGCCTGCCCGTTTCATTCTCACGCCGGTCCCTCTGGAATGTTCTCCCTCCTCTTACCTGTCATCCCAGCCCCTGTACGAGCTGCTCATTTGCCATCATTTGCCACAGGCTTCATAACTTTACTGATTCTTTATCAGTGATTTCTCTTCTGGACAGAAGACAACAAGGTATTTTATTGAGCTGTGTAAAATTCAGCTTTTGCATATATGAGATTTTCCATGAAAAAAAAACAGTTTCTTCAATGCTTTTGTGTCTACTGACTTAAGGTTCAATTTCCACCTGGAGAAAATGGTTCCATTGCTATTGGCAATGACAGCATGCTACTGTTCTGATATTTTCTTTGGAAAAGCCATTTTTGCCCCAAAAGGAGCAAGATTTCACTTGCTTGGGCTTTTAGACTGACCCATCCCCACACAAGAAAATGATCTGGTTTAACTCATAAAGAAATAATTAGGGAGCCATTTGCTGAGTTCCAACAAAATAGGGAAGCAAGGGATGTGCGATAAGCATCACATTTCCTAATACATAAACAGCACACTACTAAGATTTTCTTTGTGAAAGGTCAGATATCAAAAGGTAAAAGGATACTCTGTGGGCAAAAATGTTTATTTTATAGACAAAAAAGGGTCAAAATGAAGATTCAGAAACACTTTTACGAGGCATTACCATACAGAATATGCCTCCCAAGTACTGATGATTTATGTAGAAAGAGTACGAAGTCACTAGGATTATCTTTTCAACCCTGTCTGCAGTATTATTCCCCATCCCTGTAGCACTGGGTGTTCACAAAATGTTCACAAAATGTCTAACAGGGCAGCTCTGTAAACTCAAAAAATTGGAAAAACATTTATACATTTTTCTTAGAAAATACATAGGTTGACAATCAAGAAAATAATTCACATAATTTCTAATGATCAGAAATATAGCAAGAGTTGCACATGCAGCAGTGATTTTAGAAAAAAAATGTAAGTTTTAAAAGCAGAAGCACTTTTAGTATTTAGTCTGATCCATGTGTGTATGTCTGAGAATTTCAAAGTACCATTTCAGAAAGCAACAAAACCCTGGATATGCAAAAGTGTATCTCTTATTAAGATGCTTTTATTTAAAAACTTCAGCAGTGGATAACTCTACCTCATGCCTAGGTCAGTGTCAGTAATTCCTTATAATCCCTTTTAAAAAACGCCACTTTTTTGATGGTAGAGTATGTCTAGACTCAGTTTCCAACAAATGGATTATTTGGTATGAAAAATCACATCTCCACTTGGCAGTTACAAAACACGAAGGTTTTTTGTTTAATCATACCATAGTCACATTCGATCTTCTAGCTACAGGTTGCATGCAGTCATTTACCTGATCCCTGTTTCTTCTTCACTGTGCCAGTGAAATATCATTGGATATCACTTAACATCAAGTAATGCAAAGTACAAACTATAAAGAGGAACGAGTTTTCCTCCCTGGAGTGCATGCCAGTTCTTCACTTCTGAACAGAATTGAAGGCTTGCTGCTGATTTCAATGAGATGGGATTTAAGTCAAAAGCTTTTTATACATAAGCAAAGGAGAGCAAGGCTGGGCTGCAGAGAGCTCTACAAGTAAGGCCAGGCACAGGTCTGCTGGGATTAAATGGTTACTGCATTTTGCCCACCATAGCAAATGCCATAACTGTGCATTCCTTGTTATCCAAAGCCCTGGTAGTCTTTTGTTAACAGGATGCAACAGAGTTACAGCAGTGAGGTAATAACTAAGTTTTTGGTGACTCCAAGTCCAACAGAAGACCAGTGAAGTAAGTATGAAAGCAGCTGAAACCCTTTTGGACTATGGTGCTATGATACACCCAAAAGGTTTGGGAAGCCCTTGGGGTTTTGATGCCAATGATCATACAAGCAGGCTTTGCTTGCTAAGAAGTCATTCGGACAGAAGATAGGTAGACCCAATTGGGTTCCCACAGTTCTTCAACATATGACTAGAAGTGTTAACAGGCCTGTCAAAAAACCCTACTTTTTAATTGGATAGAGGAATGTATTAGGAGGAAGTGGCTTCCCCTAGAACAGTGACAACCAATAATACTGAACCTGCAGTAACCCAAGATTTTTCCTGCAACAAATCTACCTGTTCTTGGATCAGGCAAATTGTGTAACCTTGGGGTCACTGCAATGTACTCAATGTGTTTTACTAGATCATGAAACCTAAAGGCTCCAGTAATTCTCATTTTTGTAAAAATGAAATTGAAATTATATTCTTCCAGAAATGTTTTCTGATTCTTTTCTAGTCCAAAGGGACCTAAACTGGGTTGGGTGGATAATGCCCATTTGGCCTAGAGAGTGATATAAGCAATTAAGAAGAAGAGGAAAGGAGCAGAAATCATGGAGCCGGCTCCTGCCAAACCAAAGTGAAGCACACAGCAGGTAGGAGGACAGCAACTGGCAAAGCTAACTGAAAAGAAAAAGCAGTCATCTGAGGTTAACTTTAAAGGGTTCCCTTGACTTCAAAGAGAAAGATCTAATTCTTTTTGAAATTGCAAACCCTGTTTTTAAAATCCTTTTAAACCTTTTTAAAGATGACATTTCAAATAGAAAATATTGTCCTGAAAGCAAATGTTTCATTTCACAAATATCATGACCAAATAAAATGTTGTGATGTTCTCAAACCCACTCTTCCCTTTTTTTATCCAAAAGGAACCACTCACAAAATTTTACCTGAATTCACAAACAGCTGAGTACTTTCCTAATTTAATCTTCATCAAAAAATTGCTTCATTTTAACCCAAAAATATTCTAGTGCCATGTAACAGGGAAGAAGGAGCCAATTGTTATTCCCCTCCTGCTCTTCAGAGGGAAAGCAAACGCCAGTGAATAACCTGCTTTTGCTGTCCCAGGGCCTGTGAAGAAGAGGTCTTTTCTCACTCTGTATAAATAGGCTTTGACCCCTCCTGGGAGGCTGGACTTTGCAGGGGTTCATTAGTTTATTGGTTGTGACCATACTTCTGGCTGATTAGGATTTGGATGCAACTGACTATCACCACTCACCACTCATGAGATACATCATTTACAGTGCAGATGAAAGACAAGCCAAGAATATTCCTTCCTGGCACTCCTGAATTTACACAGGATTTTCTGTTCAGGGGAATAAAATTCCCTGCTTCTTTGGTATCAGATCTCATACGGAGCAGCTGCCTTGGCAGAAACGCTCAGCCTCCCGAGAGACAGAGCAGGAGATTTCAGGCAGGGAAGAGGAGGGAACATCGACCACGGCCATGTAGGATCACAGGGTCACGGGATGGAGGAGACCTACTGGGCCATCAAATCCAGCCCTTCATGAGGGGAAGACACAGTTGCCTGCAGAGTGGGCTCCAGAAGGTCTTCTTTGAGGTCTGCCTACCTCTGCAGCCCTCTCCTCCACACTGTCAGAGGAACAGCTGGATGAACAGAGGCCAAATTTACAGGAAATCTGTAGCGAGACTAAGTCAGTTCAATGCGCGTTGTCATCTGACTTTCTTCAACACATGCACTGTGCTAGCTCAGACTCCCTTCTGGTTATCTTGTGCCGGTACAGGCTGTGGCCCATCATAGAATCATAGAATCCTAGGTTGGAAGGAACCTCAAGGATCATCTAGTCCAACCTTTCCAACACAACCTCTTCCAGCTCCAGGTGCCATGGGGGAAGATGCTACCCTGCCAACATGCCTCTCATTGCTCACCAGCTAGTGGCTGCTGCCCCCACAGCTCTGCCAGTGGGCAGGTTGGTTTGAAACCTGGCACAAAACCAATACTTCAGCAAACTCTGTGTGAGGCAACCCACCTGCTTTTCCCATGAGAGGTCATGAACATTCTCCCTCAAGCTGTTCCTTTTCCCAGGAGCAGTGAGGAACAGCTGAGCAGCAGCAGAGCCTCCAGTGAGCAGCTGCCTACTGAGGGGACATCTGTCCATGCCCACAGAGATGCATAGACAGGTATGATCCAGCAGGGAGCTGAGGGGGGCTGGTTTCTCTCTTCCTCTCCATCAGCCTTACTCCAATTGACTCTTCCACTGCTGAATGACATGGTCTCTGTGCAGTGCCCAATGTACCCCTCTGGTGCCACCACAGGCCTGAACAGCACCCTGTCACATCTCAGGTCCCATCCTGTAGCTCTAAGTGGGAGACAAAAGAGCCCTATTCTGCATGCCCAGCTACACACACCTGTATTCCCCTCTGGACTTCATGCACCAGTGATTAAGCCACTTATATTATACCCAGCCCTATTATTACTTAAAATACTTATAATAGTACTCAAATATGCTAGGGCCACCATGTGTCCTTTGTGAATTTTGCCCAGTCATCATCCCTGGGCCCCACATAGCAGTCAGCTCTGGAAAGCTTTCAGGGATCAGCCAAAGCTGCATCAAGAAGTCAACATTACTCAGGAAATTGTTCTTTTCTGCAGAGATCCTGTGAACTCCTATTGCTCTTGCCTGGAGCAGGATGGGAACAAAGATGCTCCAGCCCCACTGGCTTGGCTGCCAGCACCTGATGAGAGACCAAGGGTCTCCATTGCATTGGTAAGTGGAAGGAACTGATGGGAAAAGGAGGTAAATGTGCAGAAACAGCTCCTTACTATGCATATCTTCATATGAAATATCAAGTTGGATTTAAATCTCTAATTAATATTTTTTTCTGTGTCTTCAGTTTGAAATTGTCCTTATAGAGGAGAATATGGTGATTCTTAAAACATTCCCGAGATCAGAAATAGCTACTTTTCAGATATGCAACCTGCTTCTCAGATCTCATTACATTAAATGAGTACTCCAAGAAAGTATAGCAAAGTGCTCAGCCAGCTGGCCTATCTGATACCCTGTGCAAGGGGAAGGGCTGTCTTCTGCCCTCAGCCAAGGGAGAGGAAAGGGGCCGGACAACGGAGAAAGAAAAGCCCACTCCATGCCAGTGGGAAAGGCTCCACTTCTCAGACTTGTTCTTATGTTACTTGTGTGGCAGGATAGCGTGTACTGCTGTTGAAGTAAAGAGGTTTTTGACAGGAAGAGTGCAAGCTATGGCTGTGAAGGTGTGATATATATCTGTTCAGTGCCACAGCTAACACCCACCATGACAAAGACAGGGATCAAACCCGCAGCATTCAGGTGACCTGAGGTATCCCCTTCCCTTTTAAACTGGTAAACAAGTCAGGTGCCAACACCAAGCTACAGCAAAAATTACTTCTTCCAGTCTTCAGTCACATCATGATGTAGCACTTTGGTATCTGACAGAGCCGGATATCAGGCACTTCTCTGCCTCCACCAGGAGTGGACTGCTCAGGGATTTTTAGGGAATAGCTGAAAATCTTCAGTGTCAGAAGGGTGATGGGGAAGGGAAAGTGGTAAATTGGATGTGCTGAACCAGCAGCCATCACAAAGGATAAAGGTCTCTCAAAGCTAGTTGCCTCCCACTGTTAAAGAGGTTGCACTGGTTGGGGACATTTTCAGTACAGCCAAAGTCTGAAAACTAGAATCTTACCACCTTTGAAATGGAAAAAGGCACCTTGCATAGTCTCTTGGTCTACCTTGTCCTCAAGTTTCCATGGCTACATACATTCACAGTATCTGTCTCACAGCCAGCCACACACAGACTCATGGCAATGCTTAGGACCAACTCTGAACCACAAAGGTGGTGCTGGGCACTGCAGAAGCCTGGATGCCAACCTGCCAGAGATTGACTTGCTGTTCTGGCTTCTCTATAGCTGCAAACCATGTAAAAATACATGTCAGAAAGGGAAAGGCAGAAGCAACAGATCAAAATTCAGTACAAGACAGTTGCTTGTGGTCCCTGTGGTCCCTGCCAACATGAGGCTGAAAATGGCTTTTAGCAGGGGTTTTATTTTCTTAATGCTAGGAGTGCTACAGCTGAAAGCCACTACATTTAATTTTAACATTAAGGCTAGAGACTCCATGTTGTTGTGATTAGTAGCAGGAACTTTAGAGACGGTAGCGTGCAAGCCAGAGGGAACATGCAGATTGGGTGTAAGGAGACAGCAAGAATTGCAGGTCAGCTCTAAGTAATGGAATTTGGGTTTTTTAAATGCATTTCCTCTCTGGTTAGTTTCTGAATTACAAACAAAATCTCACAGGATTTAGGCTTTCTCCTTCCTTGGGTTTTGGCTCACAAAAGTCTTTTGCCCTCCTTGACTGGTCTAAATTGGATTATATACAATACGTAATCCAAAGTAGGAAGCAATGTCAACCACATTGATGCTTTGGTTTTGCTTGTTTAAAAATTGCATTTCCATTCTCAGTGCTCAGTTTACAGTCCTCTCTCACGCAAGTTCCCCCTTGTCTCCAGGGAACCATGTCTATGTGAGGATGACACTCGAGAAAGCTTGTAAGACTGGGCCTCTAGTTGCTTAGGTTTGTTGAGGAAAGAGAGGGTAAAATCCTAAATATTTAGCAGAAAAATATTTTTTTTCTCTTGTAAAAGAAAAATAGACCAAAGAAACATATCAGTCAAAGTAAATTTCAGTGCTAATTTTTTATGCCAGAGCCAAACCCCAAGGAATCTGTGCAGAGAAAAGAGAAACAGACTGAAGACAGACACAGGACCAGACTCAGATATCCTTCCTCAGTCTATTAGTTCATACTTTGAATTAAAATTGTTTTTATTGAAAAATGTTTATAAGGAAGGCAACAATGATATAAATTTCCCTAGAAATAGATTCAGATTTTGAAAATACGCCAATTTTTGAAATTGTAATGATGGATGAAACATATAATACAGATTCAGCTGAGACATTTTTGGGGTAGTAGTGATTGCCATTGCTCCATCTATCCCAACAGGATATTTTTCCATTATTTTGAGGCCTCATGCAAGAAAGTAAAATGCATATTTGCCTCTAAATTGGAGACACATGGGTTTGATGAATGGACTGTTAGATGGAGAAGGAATTGGCTGGTTGGCGTCTTCCAAAGAGTTACAGTCAATGGCTCAATGTCCAAATGGAGATCAGTTACACGTGGTGTTCCTCAAGGGTCCATACTGGGTCCAATACTATCTAATATCTTCATCAATGAAAGACAGTGGGATTCAGTGCACTCACATCAAGCTTGCAGATGACACCAAGCTGACTGGTGCAGTTGGCACATCTGAGGGAAAGGATGCTGTCCAGAGGGACCTCATGAGGTTCAACAAGGCCAAGTGTAAAGTTCTGCACCTGGGTCGGGGCAACCCCCAGCTGGGGGATGAAGGGACTGAGAGCATGCCTGCTGAAAAGGACTTGGACCCCCTGTGGGGATGTAATACTTGTGAATGAAAAATAGGATATGAGCTGGCAGTGTGCTCTTGGAGCCCAGAAAGCAAATCATACCCTGGGCTGCATCAAAAGCAGCATGGCCAGCAGGTCAAGGGAGGTGTTTTTCCCCTCTGCTCAGCTCTGGTGAGACCCCACCTGGAGTACTGCGTGCAGCCCTAGCTTAAGAAAGATATGGACCTGTTAGAGCAGGTCCAGAGGAGGGCCATGAAAATGATCAGAGGGATGCAACAACTCTCCTATGAAGAAAGGCTGAGTTTCTACAATGAGGGCGGTGAAACACTGGACCAGGTTTCCCAGAGAGGTGGTAGATGCTCCATCCCTGGAAACATTCATGGTCAGGTTGGACAGGGCTCTGCGCAACCTGATCAAGTTAAAAGATGTTCTGGCCCACCATTCTATGATTCTATGAATCTATGAATTTATATTTCAGTAGCATGATGAGCCAAAATTGCTCAGCTGCTGCATAGCAGTAGAGATGCCTGGACTTCATACATGCCCTGCTTGGAAAACCTCAGGTTCCTTAGGTGCCAAACCCTCCATTCCTATGAGGGCCCAGGACTGCCCCCGCTTGCCAGATCTGAGCAGATTGTATGTAAACACCACCCCCACGTACCAGGGATGGTTCAAGCCACTTGATGATCTCCTAATGCTCATTGACTGGGACAAAACCCTCAGAAGGGAGGACTGCCACTTCAAGCAGAGGAAGAGGAGCGGCATCTCTGTGAGACACCAGCCTGGTGAGCAGGAAACCCACCCAGGTTGTGGAAGAGCCACGGTGGGTAAGATCAAGGCATGTCCAAGAGGCATGGGAGCTGGAGAGGGACATGCATGCCTGAGCCTCAAGACCATGTCCTCAGATCCACTGGCGACATAATGGAGTGAGAGAAGAAACGTGACTCTGTGGCAGTGCTCTACCGCTTTGGGCATTTTCTGCAAAAATGGGGAAAAAACATCTTACAAAGCATGCCAAGGACTGTTTATGTGAAACAAAACAAGGGCTGTGTGCCTCGGTAGTGGTGTGGCATGGCACACCTCCCCATGCATTGACAGGAGGAAGGGACCCCTGCCAACTCCGAAACAGAAGTTGTAACACTTTCCCACAGGAGATCCAGGATGGCAGCTAACTCCTCCTTACAGCCACATGAACAGGGCCAGATTTGTAGCACACCTCTATCCTTCATGTTTCCTCTTGGCCAACTCCTGGCAGCTATTTGCTGAGCAAGTAGATTTTAAAGCTGTTTCCTAAGCTGTGATCCTGGATCATACTGTGCAGCAGCCACCTGTACACAGAGCCTGGAAGAATAAGAGAGGCTGCATTTCATGCTGTGAGTCAACGGTACAAACCATCTTGTAGCAAGAAGTCAGCAGCAGTATTAGTTGAGTTTCCACAAAACGATGGAGTCATCAAACATCTGATCCTCTAAACTCATCAACACTGCCAGTTAAGCTATTAAACTTAGGAAACTGATCATTAGACTTAATATTAATAGTCCTGTAGGCCTTTTTGGTTGTTGTTGACAAATTGTATGCTTGACAACCACTGTGCTTGAATTGAAGATGTTAGTGCATAAGTGATCTCGTGGACAACTAACTGTCCCACCACACCTGATCTCTACAGCTGTAAGTTTAGAAAGATTTAACCTTCCTTTTTAAATGCTTTTCCTAAAGTTATAAACTGCCTAAACCACACTGTGCTTACCCCATTATCAGCTGTAGGGATTCTGTTTCAACATATAACCACCATAGGCTGTGTATGCTCAAGTGAGGTGTTCCCTGCAGGCGTTGCCGGGAGATTAGTCACTCTCATGGACAATTGTTTTATAAGCCCAAATGCCAAATGTTCATCTTGGATTTTTCTAGCAAATTCAGAAAATCACAAATCTTTGTCAAATTATGGTTTGTACTAAATATGAAGTGGTTTAATCAAGATGCCTTCATGGACTCAGCCACAAGCCACTTCAGGCCCCAATTCTGCAGCTAGAGCTGTGGTTGTGGTCAGCAGGAGCTGGAGTCCCATTGGTATCAATTAAGCCGAAGTTGCCACAGGCAGGCATGTACTCAGAGAAAGTGGGGGAGGAAAAAATGTCTGAGCAGAGCTCTGTTGCTCTCAGGGATTCCCCAACTACCTCAAGTGGGGCAGCAAGCAACTAAAAATACTCCCTCCCTTTTATCAAAAGCAAGTCAGATGGACAATCTCCTTCAAGGTAATGTACACAGCTCATTCAAGAAGAAGTGACTTTGTAAAACTAGCCACAGCAGGA
>NW_009259600.1:3063100-3067370 GCF_000687185.1 Egretta garzetta
ATGCGGCGTTCCAGCTGAGGATATATCCCGTGGCCAGCAGCACAGCTATGCTGGTGCCAAGGATGCCGGGACCCAGATCCCTGGTTACTGGAGGAGGTGAGTCACAGAATCACAGAACTACAGAATGGCAGGGGTTGGGAGGGACCTCCGGAGATCATCCAGTCCAACCCCTCTGCTAAAGCAGGCTCACCTGGAGCAGGTTGCACAGGACATCATCCAGGCGGGCTTTGAATATCTCCAAGGAAGGAGACTCCACAACCCCCGTGGGCAGCCTGTTCCAGTGCTCTGTCACCCTCAAAGTAAAGAAGTTCTTCCTCATGTTCAGCTGAGTCAGCCAGAACTGCTGCAGCCAACTGTGCACCGAGCTCAGCCTCATCCAGAAACACAAAAGTTAGAGATTGGTTCTCATCTCCCACTTGTGAATCACTCCTGGATTTTACCATCCCATAAGGCCCTTGAGGGATGTGCTAGACCTCTTGGGACTCTCTGCCATATGGAGGTTTTGATACATGGCTCCCATGAACAAGAAGGCTCTGACAATAGTTAAAAAAGATTTATTATCGCTAAAGGCCAGATGTGTTTGTAAAGATGAGGGGAACAGGAAGGGACCTGAAACTACCGTTTGAGCTTTCTTCATGCACCATAGTGGAAAAAGAAGATACAAAGGCAATCTGTCCCCCTTCAAGGCTGTTTTAACAATAATGTCACTCCCCAGTGTGAGCACAGCTACCAGCTCTTTGCTAGTTTATTGCAAGTGCCCTTTCTAAGTTCATCAGCATTTTGTTAATGTTCATTGTGTTACCACAGTGCTCTCCATGACTTATACAGCTGTCATCTTGCATTCTGCTGGCTTTTCAAGGTTTTTGCAGTCTCTCTTCACTCTTAATACAGCAGTGACATATTATATGCAAATGACAGTGCCATCTGTTCTGTGTATCTTTGCTGTATACAACCCAGCCAACAGATGTTTTTAAACCACAGCATACAACATATATTCAATTCATGCAAAAGAACGCCGCAATCATTCTTTGTTTTGATTCAGAAGTTGCTAGTGTTTATATCGTGTAATCGCTGTTTTGGAAAGATCTCCCAGCTACTAAGTAGCTGGTATTACTGTGGGCAGGTACGAAATGCCTAGATTACCTTCTTAGAATGGATGGCTAACAGTGACAGCATTAAAGTAAAGTGAGATCAATGGCACTGTAGAACAAGCGTCTTGCAGCACACACAATCAACTGTTAGTGTAAGTAACCCGTATTTGCATCCTGCTTCCAAAATAATGACTACGGGTTTTTGCCCTGCAGTTATTCAAGACTTAAGGAGACAAGAAATGGCAGAGAGACCCTCCTTGGAATGCTAAAGAAAGGAATCTAGCCGACGAGAAAGGAAAAACAACCGCTGAATGGAGCAGAGACATTGCCTGCTTCAAAGAAAGAAATGGAAAAATTACAGAAGGTGTCGGTCATGGAGAACTTGTGACCACTTAGGACTTGCAGATGCTGTGAGCTTGAAGAAGCTGACTCTGCGTGACCACTGAAGCACACCACCAGTCCCTGCTCCCAAATGCCTGTAATTCTGGTGGAAGAGACTCCATACGTCTGCTTTGCTCTACATAGGTGTGGGTATATCCCATGTAGAGCGGGACATGCCTGTCAGAGGATAGACTCTCTTTGTCTGGGTTGACGACTGCTGAACTGCCCTGCACATCCAAGTTATCATTTTGCTAACACCATCATGATTCAGTAGCTTAGGATCCCTGAAAGTTAGTAGAGAGAGGCATCCCTGAACAAAGTGTCCTAAATCATCCTGTAGAAGATCTTTTGACTGTACATATGGTTTGGGCATTAACTTCAGTGCTTAAGTTAGTAACAGGCACAGATTTGCTGTCAGAAAGAAGAGGGCTCTCAGTCCTCCCTTGAGCCTCTTCATCAGCCCCCACGGGCTTGAGCGTCCCCACTGGGTCTACGCCATGCACAGGCAAGTGTCTCTGCTGTGGCGTGTTGCTAAAGCAGGGGCTGGGCTCCCACTCTTGGTCGGGGATTGGAAGAGGAGGAGGAGGACCTCCATCCACCCTATAATGCAGAACTTGCATGTGAGCAGGAAGGGCTTCAGCCCCTCCACCTGCATCATGGCTGCATGGAGCAAGAAAAGATTCCTTAGAAAAAGGTATATGCAATAGTGTATTCAAGGTTATGAGTATGTATGAGTGCAAGGCAGATTAATACTTCAGAAGCAACTTTAATTCTAGTGTTTCCTGACTTTCTAATTCTTGACATTCCAGTTTTGATACTGTTCTTCTAAACTATTTTACCTGCAGAGCAAATACAGCAAAGACACAGCTTTTATCCACATGGATGTGCAGTGTTCCAGAAAGAGTACAAATTTCAGAAAAGTCAAACTGAACAAAGGAAATATCAGGGGTTAATTGATGAAAGAATCAGTCTCAGGGCAGCATGAATTCTGGTGTAGCTGAATTAATAGCCGTTTTGCCTTGGGTTTCTTTAACCTGGTAATTTAATCTGTAGGAGTTTGATATCCTATAAACATTTGTTCATCATTGTCTTTGAAAATGCATTTCTTCACTTCTAATTGGATTCAGTTTTATTGCTGTAAGAAAAAAACCTCAACACTTAGCACCAGTCAAACAGAATTCATTTTCCAGTAACTCAGAACACTCTCTTTGAAGGTGAGCTTGCTTTGCCAAATCTTTGAAGTTTGCCATATGTACCAATCCCGCTGCCAAATGCAGTGATGTGATTACAGACACACAGCTTTGGCAAATTTTCACTAAGACTCTGTCTTGATCAGAGATGTCTAAAGCTTGCCAGAAGCATGTAGAAACACGTAGACTGCTAATGGGTTGAGCTCCTAATAGGTGGACTGGGAATTATTTGAGAATACTTATTTCCAAAGGAAGAAAAAGGATTCTTTTTATTTAGCCTTAAATAGAAGAAGGCAACTCTGACAGAGCATGCTGATCCAGCATAGCTGGATTCTCCCATCTCTTCCTAAAGCTGGTTCTTCAGCATCCCCCATTCCTGGTTAGTGTGGGGATGTTCCCAGCAGGCAGCCATGACAGTGGTGGTGTCAGGAGGAACTGCTTGCTAAATTCCCTCTTCACCTATATGGAAATGCCCAAGTCCCCTGTTGATGTAACAGCTTAGATACTGGCTGTGAAAACATATTGTCTGTGGGTTTGGCTGGGTTTGAGATTGAATTTGCTAATTAACCAAAATTTACCTGAATAAAATCCAGTTGGTTGGTTGCCTTGAATCTGCTCCAGGGCAAAGGATAGGTGGACTGTCCTAGGATTGAGGACCCCCAATGAAAAGGAAGAAGCCTTCTCTAGCCCTGGTCAGGTCTACCCAGTTGAGCTATCTGTGTCTCTGAGCCTCTGTGCCAAGGGATCCTGGTGTCTGCTGGTAAACTCCTGCCTGTGCCAGGCCATAAGTAGATCACACCTGAGTTTGGGGGATACCAGGCTGAAAACAATGGCTGCAGTCTGCTCTGCCTCAGTGTCCCCACCTGTAAATGAGACTGATGACACTTCTCAGGGTCCTCAATGCTGGTATGACCTGCTGAGATATTTACACATGTGGTTCATTCTTTCATACCAGATGACACTTTAATACCAATGTCAACAACAACAACAAAAAACCTGTTAACTAGTAATTTCGATTAACCTGCATGGGGTGAAAGGGACTACATTTTGTTATTACTGTGCAGATGCCACGTGTAAAAGGAAGAAAACTGCTAGACTTTGTGGACAAGGCAAGTGGTTAATTCTGGCCTTGTATTTCTAGTGGCATCTCCTGTCCAGCACAAATATTTCTCTTCTCAGGCTGGCTTACCCACCTCCTCTCTTAATTCTCTGAGGAAGAACAGCAAAACTTTCTGCCACGAGGTTTGCACCTCTCCTTGGCAGTCAAACCGAAGTAGAGGAAGACGTTTCTTCTGCCAATCTCCCCTCCTGCCTGGCAGGAAAATGAGGATCGATCCTGCCACCTGAGAGGCCCTATGAGTGTAAGCACCAGTCTTGAGCAGCAAGTCACCCGAAGTGGCCAGCACATGTGCCAGATGGATGAGGCACGGCCTCAGTCATGAGCCTTAAGCCGAGGATTATTGCTCCAAAATGGGCATATGTCAGCAGTGTTCAAGAAACCCAAGCTCCGTTCTGACCTGCTTACCTTGGAGCTGACAGTCCTAATGTGCTGGATTATGGAAATTGCTCCTTACAGCAGCTGGAGCCTGGCAGGAATGAAAACTCAGC
>NW_009259600.1:3067383-3108127 GCF_000687185.1 Egretta garzetta
GCGGGTGCTTGTGCAGAGCTGGGCCAGCTCTCAACAGCCCTGCAGAGCCAGCAGCGGCAGCAGGGGCTGGCTCTAGTAGGAATTGTCACTAATGCAATATATTTTGGGGTCTTTCTTTCCAGATCCTAAAAGGATAAAGGAAAGGCAGGTGACCCGGTCTGGACACAGGAAAATATTACTTTTACTGTGTTGGCTGGTTGTTTATTTCCAGCTAATGACCATACAAATTTTTGTATTTTCTCCAGTGCTACAATTTTAAAAGCTTGGACAGTTCTTGGGCCAGGTATAAGCCAGGGCTGTTTCAGTCTTAGGTGGTGATCTCCAGCAGCACAGTCCTGGGCTTGCCCTCCTTCTCAGCTGCTGGGCATCTGAAGTCAGTGTGAGGTGCCTGCTAAAGTCTTTTTTGGGGATGCAGTTTATCTCTTTGAGTTCTGCCTTAAGCCCCATTGTATGTGTCTGTACCCTCTTAAGGAGAAATTGCTAAAAAGTGAAGCCAGCCCAGGCAGTCTCTAGTTGGTGACCTCCACATGAACAGCCCTCCTGGCACAGGCATCGGTCCCTCTTGTTGCCTCCCAGGGAAGCTTTGGGAGGTGCTGCACAGGCCGTGGAGACCTTGCACAGAATGCAAGGGGTTGTTTGTCCCTCTGAACTGAGGGACAAACATACCTCCTGACCCAGCAGGGTCCAGATGTATGACCTGGCCAGTTGTGCCACTGCTCCATTCTGCCTGTGCACCTGATTTCCTTTCTGCACCCTGAGGCTGGGGTGCATCCAGGTCTTGGACTGATACAGGGGTAGAACAGAGCCAGGATCTACTTGGCACTTTAGACATGTTCTAATTTATCTTGGGAAACAGAAGTCAGGTTTGATACATACAGTTTTTGAGGATAAGCATCTCTGCTAAGGAGGAGCTTTACATTCAAAGCAACAGCAAGGTGTCTGATTAGATGGTGCTGATGGCAGAAAGCTGACACCCCCGTTGGTCACTCTTCACCTCTGGGAACACAAGTATGCACGAGAGGCAGGACCCTGAGCCCTGTCAGCCCTCCAGTCCACCAGGACACTGAAGGATTTTCACTGGCCTGATCCTCATCCATTGCCACCCACCTGCTTCAGCAGCCCCCAAGTGACTCTTGGCACGTGAGCTTCTCCCCAGGCTCAGGTTTACTGATAAGACCATCTATGAATACTTCATATGCCATAAGGCCGCAAGAAAAAGCAGCACCAGAAGCAGAAATTGAATTTTTATCTTGCTGCTCTTCTCTTTCTCCTTTCAGGTGATTTTTTGGGGACTTTTTATGTCTTCAGGGAAATAAGACTGAAACAAAAAACTAGGTTCCACTCTTGCCAGCTAACTTTTCTTTTCTCTCAGAATTGTCCTTTCAAAAGCCACCTAAATGACTCTCAAGCCAGGAGTTTTCCCAGATATACTTTAGAGCTAAAAGGACAGGGAACAGTTCGCCCACTGCAAGCCTTATTTAGTCATTTACATGTGAGTTTTTGAATTGTTTCCTTTTCTTTTTCTATAGCATTAATAAGAATAGTTCACAGTGCTCACTATGGTGAAAGCAGACTGGCAATAGTTTGACACAAAACCCAAGACCATTTTTAATCATCTGACGCTGTTTTAACCATCTGACGCTGTTTTAATCATCTGACCCTCAGCTGTTCAAAATGTGCAGCGGGATCCAGGATTGTGTAGCAATGAACTCTGAAGTTTTGGGCCATACGGGGAATATTCATCAAAGCAGATTATTTCAATGCCAATTCTTCATATCAGACTGGGAGGCAAGACGGGATGGGAAGATGAGAAAAGCAGACACCGTGATCTAACCTAGGGAGGTGGGAGGTAGTTGAATACCTCCATGCTTCAGACACTTCTCCTCCCCTTCTCCTCCCTGATTGACTCCTATCAGGGTGAAAGCAGGTCCAGGGGGGCTAGGAGCGTTGGAGGCAATCTTCAACAGGGTCTCTGGGACATTTCTGGGCTACCTAATCTTTGCAAAGGAGTAAGAGAGCAGATCAGAGCCTGCACTCCCACAGCACGCATTGTAACCCATCTTCCACGCTGGACTGGTATTTGGCTGTAGGGCAAATAAACCCCAACATTTTTAATCTAAGAATGAGGTAGAGGCATTAAGCTAATACCTGAACAGCAACACAATGCAAACTGGTTCCCAGCAGACATTTCCAAACCAATTTTCAGTCAGCTGAGCCTCAAAAAATGCTGTGTTTGTCTTTCTGTACATTTCCAGTCATTTAAAATATTATAATAGGAGACGCTTTTGGATTACAGCTCCTTTTGGAAGCAAATCAAACCTCTTTGCTATTTAAAAATAAATGCTGAATTGTTTCAAAGACATTAATAATATTATGTCCAGTGGAGATGTACTACACTTTTCAAGATGCCTAGTTTGTACTGACAACAGTTCAAATATATTTATGTTGTCCCATCAAAAACTCAGTAGTTTCGACTTTCAAGAGGATGTTTTTTAAACATCTTGGGTAAATGGAGAATTTGACTTTCTGCCCGGGACACCCTGAGAGCTGCTCCTTACAAAAAAAGGGGAGTAAAAAAGCAACTAATAGGATAATAAATCCCAACATTTTTCTCTAAACAAGAGTTGTTTTAGTTAAACTACCATTCACTTCATTTATTATAGCACCCCACGTTTCTTTAGGCTATTGTATTTAATAAAAAACTCTGGACTCATCCATCATTATGCACACTTTACTGATTTCACTTTAAACATCGCTGACTAAAACTTCCATTTATCAAGCCTGTTTTGCCTAGCAGTTGCAGGCTAATTTATTTTCACTTTGAAAGATTGGGTATCTTTGCACTGCAGTGAACACTGCGCTTGTCAGAGATTCACACTGCGGGGAACGAGCCCTGGTGAAATCAGTGCGTCCACCCACCACACATGAACACAAATTGCCCTCTCTTAGGAGCCATGGAGGGTGAAGGAGGGAGCCTGGGTGGGCACGGGGTTGGAGGACAGATGATGCTTTGTGCTGTACCACGCTGCGGGATCTGGGGGCAGAGGCAGGGCATGGCTCTCAGGGGAGATAGGAATGCACAGGGAGAGAGGGGGGAGTCTCACATCTGGCATACAAAGGTTGTAAGGAAGAAAACCAAACACAGGTAAGTATCAGAGGTTTGTAGTACATTTTGAACCTTGCCAGTCCCATGCAAAAAGAAACTCTAAATACAAAAATATAAGCCAGACTTAGCCAACAAGGGCAGCAAGGAGTAAGGAGATGTTTTGCTGAGATCTTTCAGGCTCCTTCTAGCCTGAAAGATGCTCTGCTTCTTCCATATGCATATGTGGGGTCATCCTCCACTTTATTCTCTACAACATGGTTTCTACAGCAGCAGACAATATAAAATCCAGTGAGAAAACACATGAAAGGAAGAAACTTCAGACAACTTTCTCCAGGTTTGTTCCATCAAAAGCAGGACATGGGCTGGAAGAAATCCCTGCTTTTGGCAGCCAGGCAGGCAGAGCCCTGTGCTCCCTTCTCCCCACCACTCTGAGGAGAGAGCAAGTGATGACCAAAACCACAGCTCTACCGGGGTGGATGTAGGAGTAGGAATGGGGAGTAGGCTGTACTACTGCAACAGAGTAAGGGGTTAGCTTGCTTTTCCCTGGTGTGCTGAAGAGGCTGTGATGTACGTGTTTAGCCCTTACCAACCCACCCAGCAATGTCTTGCTGTGTAGTCTTTGAAAACCGTCCACTGCAGGCTGAAAAACTTTAGTAATTTCATTTGACCCAGCACTGTAAAGAAAGGCTATATTTTGCATAAAGCCAGCACTGACCAGTTTATAACTCTGCATCACCCCAAAATTATTACTTCTCGTAAGTTTTCCCGCCCCCCAGATTTGAATTAGGTTGACCAAACCACCTAAAACATCTTCTGAAAAACACAGGATGGTTACATATGAGAGGAAACCAGCTCAGCATTAATCAAGCTCTGCAGCTCTGCTCTGTGGTTGGATTGCTGCATGTGATGGGGAGGAGTGGGGGTTGCCAGAAATCCTTTGTTAAAAACAGTAATTCTTAGCAACACCAGCAGCCACTTATCAGGTTTCAAATGCACCACATTCTTCCAGAAGCTTGTTTTTCTTTTATTTTCTTTCATAAATTTCCAGGCTGACACTTGCAGGCACACTGAATGTCAAAAGGTAGTTATGAATATCCTGTAAGTCCTAAGAAAAACCTGGCCAGTCTTGTAGCACTGGTGTTTTCTTCTGGCTGGTGCAGTGGGGATTCCCCTGCACTACCCCTGGCTCTTACAGTGCCCCCCATCAAAGCCTCAGGCAAATCACTTAACCTTGCTGTTCATCCATCCATACAGCAGAACTTTAACACAAGTGTAGCCCTCAGACCTGTCCTGCAGGTCAGCAGTGTAGGGTTTGGAAAGCACATTAGAGGTAGAAGGTACTCCGCACAGGTCAGGTATTACTGGGTGCCCTTCTTCACCATCATTGCTTCAATAAAGCCAGGACAGCAGAGAACTGAGAACACCAGCTACTTTTGTAGAGCTCTAATTCTGCCTGTGCTTGGTGCAGGTCTGAAGACAGAGACATCTTTTCTGATCTAGCATGAGAGAGGTGAAGAGAAGAGAATCATAGAATCATAGAATGGTTTAGGTTGGAAGGAACCTTCAAAGGTCTTCAAGTCCAACAGCCCCTGAAGCGAGCAGGAACATCTTCAACTAGATCGGGTTGCTCAGAGCCACATGCAACCTGACCTTGAATGTTTACAGGGATGGGGCCTCCACCACCTCTCTGGGCAACCCATTCCAATGTTTCACCACCCTCATTGCAAAAACTTTCTTCTATCTATCTAATCTAAATCTACTTTCTTTTAGTTTAAAACCATTACCCCCTGTTCTTTTGCAACAGGTTCTGCAAGAATGTTTGTCCCTGCCTTTCTTATAAGCCACCTTTAAGTACTGAAAGGCCACAATAAAGTCTTCGCAGAGCCTTCTCTTCTCCAGGCTGAACAACCCCAGCTCTCAGCCTGTCCTCACAGGAGAGGTGCTCCAGCCCTCAGAGCATTTTTATGGCCCTCTTCTGCTCCAACAGGTCCATGTCTTTCCTGTGCTGAGAACTCCAGAGCTGGATGCAGTACTCCAGGTGCAGTCTCACCTAGCACAGGAGTAAATCCAGTATTAAGCAGTTGGGATTATGCCAAGTATCCAGATCAGTGTGTAATTTTTCATTTTTTTCAAATCCCACTAATTTTTTGGCCTTGTGACAATGAGGTCTAAAAGTTAAAGATGCACAGAATTAAAAAGCAAAGGTTTAGCTGGCTTCGTTTTCAATATAATGTGGTAGTACACAATTATTGGTTTAACTTTTGACAAATTTCCTGGAGAACCCCTTTCTGTTTTGTTCATTGGCAAAAAAGATAAATAGGGGTACATGACTTCTCTTTTTGTTTTTAAAAAATCTCTAGCAGGTCCCATTTTATTCTCTCTCTTTTTAATAACCAAACAGCCCACCATCCTTTAAAATCTCTCCATTCCTTCTGTTTTCATTATTCCTTTTGACTACATCAGCCATCTGGCAAAAGAAGGTGTGACCAGAAATTAACGTGAAATCCTACACTCTTGGTTTAGTTATGTTCTAATACTTCAGCATTATTTTCCATTACTTTCCTTCTGCATCCTAACATTTTGTTTGGACTCCCCACCTCTGCTGTCTGCTAAACAGAGGTGTTCATTGAGATGTCCACAATGGTGTTAGATTTTTTTTTTTCTAAGTGGTTGCACTTGATTTAGAACCTCGCCATGGGTCTGAAAGGTTTAAGGTATTTGCCTCCACCGTGCATTGTTCTGCCTCTGTCTGCCTTGAGTTTCATCTACCAGTGAATTGACCGATGACTGAGCATTGCGGGTTCTCCCCAAATATCAGCCAACCTACATACAACAGTCAGTTGCCAAGTTTACCCTTTCACGTTTCCCTTTATTCCAGGGATTAATGAATCTTCAACGATCTCCTCACAGGAGATTTTCTCTAATCTTTGCTTTTTTTCTCATCTTTTTATTTCTAATCTTTATTTTGTCAGTGAGTCCAGAGAAATAGAGAGCATTCAGAGAGGTGAGCACATGTGAAGCCACAAGAAACAAACCTGAACCATCGAGAACAGAAGTTTGCTATTCAAACCACTCACAGTTTAGATGCTTTTTAAAGAGAGTTCTTCGTTACAGTTTCTAATGAATGACTTGTAAAATTGATACTGGTGTTTAAACTCTAAAAAGCAGTGCACTGTTTTGGGAGAACTTCTGAACATGCCAAGGTATCCCCAGCTCTGCCAGAGCAGACTCAGCTGATAACCCACAGTCTTTTCTAAGGTGAAATAACCAAGGAGGTAGGAAAATCACATCTTTGAGAGGGCTCTTTCTATGTGTCTTTGCATTCTATGAAGCCCCAAAATAGCCTATATCCAACTTCTGTTTAATCCTTTTCCAGTCAATGTACTTACTATCAAGAAGCTCATTGATTTTCATTACCTTCTCCCAGCATATCTGTGAGATTGGAGATTTGGTATTACTTAAAAAACACGAGCAAAAAGGCAACGCTGTTGGGCTCCTTCTCTCAAGAACGCCCGGCTCTGGGGTTCCTATGGGCACAAACACTCCTAGTTGGTTCCACGCAGGATGCTGGCAACAGCAGGCTCGTCAGTGCCTGAGGTCAACAGCTCACACGAGTCTTCGCTGCTCGATAGGTTTTGTCTGGTTTTTACCCCGGTACAGAATGACAGCAATGAAAGAAAATGCTTGTATGCTTTTAGCTAAATCCAAAAGGCTGTGCTTTCCTGAGCCTTTCGGTCAAGCCTGGGAGGACTCTAGCTGGAGCCGTTTATGGTTCGTGTGACTTGGGTAGTTACACAGTCGTGACTGCGAAACAGGAATGGCAATGGTTTGGATATTGATTTTATACGGGGGAATTCCTTCCGAAAGCCAAAGAGTCATATCAAGGGGAGCTGCTCAGAAAAGAGAGATTTCTACATCTGGCAATATTGGATTTCATGTCTGTAAAGCAAAAATTATATTATGCACATAACAAAACATAAACACGTTGTAAAATGCATTCAGCCCAGATTCCAAACACATTGAACACTGCATGATTTAATGATGGGTAAACTCAGAAAAATATCCCAGTGGGGGGAACTACAGACTCCAAAATGACAGCTGCTATCATTCCAAAACAAGTAATTGTTTATAAATGAATATTTTTCATGATAAATTATTAAATTACATGAAAATCAGATGACTGCCTGCTGCCAAATTTGTTTTCAGTTTCACAAGACAGAATGGAATGTGCTGCAGACGGTGAGTGAAATTAAAAGCTGCTGGTCTTTTCCCACAAAGGGCAGATATTTTCCCTTAGACATTCCCGGTATCTCATAAACCTGCCAGATAGTGGTCCTGGGGAATGACTATCTAGCTAGATATCCAAAATATTTTAGATATATAGGATTTCAGGGAATCTCCGCCTAATCTGAGCCAGTTGTACTGTAAGGCACTATTTCATATTTGTCTTATGTTGATTTCTAGTTCAAACCCACAGAGCCCCAGTATCTGTGAGACCCACCAAAAAAAAATTCTCTCCTATTTGCATTTGAATCATTTGAAAAGACACTTTTCTTTATATGCTTTGGTCTTGTTTGAGTTGGAAAGTTCTTACCTTACCCCTGTGTTTTGAACAAGGGTGAAAATAACCTGAAGTGGCTGTTTCAGCTGAACCACAGTTTGAAGTCCTTGCTGGGGTGAAGCTTTCAACACAACTAAGCTGAGTTTTCTGGGAGCAAGATAGTCAAGACTGCAGAGTCCAGCCAATCTTGAACAGCATTTTCAACCTGCAAAATCCTTCCTTCAGTCAGGCCCACACACAGGGTCTAGTTAAAAATTGTGGCACAAGCTCTCTGATGGGAGCAAAATGCCAAGAGTAACCTATCTTGTCCCAGAGAGTTACTGGGGCAGCTGAACTAAGTCCTGTAATTGCAGCCTTAGCATCGGATCTGAATTTTAAAAGGCAGCACAGCTGTATCACATTTCTTTGCACCGCCTCACGTAGCTTCCTGACTGACGCAGCATCTGGATCTTCATTGCATCCTGCTGCCAGGTAAGCCAAACGATGATAAAGCCATGACCACATCCTTGCTTCCCCAGTAGAAAAACATAACTGGTCCCAGCCCCTGAGTGGGGAATTGCAAGGGCAAGGCTATAACAAGAAGAAAGGGTGCAATCATGATTCCCCTGTTAAAGCCTCTCAGCCGCTCCCAGCCTGTGGCTCAGAGACCACCTAAACTGGAAATTGTAGGTTTGTGGGCAAAAATCCTTGATTAATTTTTCTGCCTCTTACTCTTCTAGCAATTTTTGAACCCATTGGTATTTCTGGCCACTGTAGCATCTTATGGAAACAAGCTCCTTGCTTTAACTACACATTGTGTGAAGAAAAGGACACTGTTTGCTTTAAACCTGGAAGCAGACATCTATGATTACACACGTATATATATGTGTGTCTGATTCTATATATATACACGTACATATACACACATGCTTTCAGAGTTTGTGTATCATATGTCTTTTAAAGGTTGATTAGTTTGTTTGTGGCATTTGCCAGAAAAATAACTGCCAAATTTAATCAAATTAAGGCAGTTTTAAGAAGAAAAGCTTCTTTGCTGTTTCCCCCATCTGACCTTTGCCTTCGTGTCCTGCCGTACACTAAACTCTAGATTTGCTGCCCGCCGCTGTATTTGAAAATGGTCTGTGGTCTGTGGCTGCTACCACAGACAACATGATGAAGAATGAAAAACCAGTTCAGATAGTAATGGGAAATTAATGGAATATCCACAAGCTTATTACCAGGCAATTAAAAATCCCCATCTCTGACATCGGACTGGTTGTCACAGAAACAGCAATCAAATGCTTTGGAGGCTTTCAGATGTACACAAGGCTGGATGCAGGCTCCCTCTGGCTTTAAAGACCAAAAGCTGAGGTCTATTGGCCGCTTGCCTCCCCCTCTTCTTTCCCCTTTTTCTTCTTTTTTCCCCCCATTTTTTCCTACATTAAATTGCATTGAAGAACACTTTCTAGAGCATGGTCATGCTGTAAGTGAATTCTGATGTTGTTATGTCAGACCCCAGTGATACAAATCTCTTCACAATTCGAGCATTCACCACTAATAGTTTTTGCTCGGCGAAAGCTTGTATGTGATGACCCTGCCTGTCAGTTGCTTCTGGATGCGGCATTCGGCTTCTTTTGATGTTTTTTTTTTTTTTTTTTCTCAGAGCCATTTGGACAGATCACCTTGTGATGAGCTTCAGATTTAGGCAAACCCGCTGGCTTTCACTGATGGAGGCAGCGGGCTCTGAGCAAACAGATTCCTGCCAGACTCGACTGTGCGGTACGGGACTGGATAAAGAGAGCTTAGTTTCTCTATCGAGAAGGGAAGGGAAGTGAAGCACAGAAGTGGAGTGAGGCTTTTAGTCTTTCTGATCAATAGATAAGAGCCTCACAAAGCCTCATCAAGGTTATTCACCTTGCATTATAAAAAAACAAAGAACATCTTCAGATCCAGAGATAATCGGTCCCAAGGATAACATTAAAGCAAGTGATGACTAGAAGAAAGTCCTGTTATTGAACTGCAGCGGGCCAAGGGCTATAGGAGTCGTACATTTGGCATTCGGGTGCTTTTACCTTTCCACAACTACGCACAGTCCACTCAAACTTGTGGAATGTTAATTTGTGTCTCATCAATACTAATGGACCAGGAATTATGCCATGTTTTATGTTATCATTCATTTAAAACAGATAGTTTAGATTTCAGCCACAAGCTAAAGTTTATATATATTGTATTTATTACAAACAACAGCAACACTTAAGAGCCATTATTTTAAATCTAAATGACATTGTGTTTAGTATCCATTTCCTCCATCTCTGAAATGTGCAGCCTGTGGAGTCTGTCATCTTTCCCTCGGCTTCTCTTGAATGCAAAGTGACAACTCCTCACAAGTTACCAGAAACGGGAGAAAATGCGGAGCCCTGCTCCAATGAGCTGTTTCACATTACAAAAATTTACAGTGGGCATCTGACAGAAGAAAAGCAATGGAGCTTGAGAGGGGAATATCATGCAGTAAATCGTTAGCTATTATCAGCGTTGACGAAACGGGATGGGGAGGACAGTATTTAAACAGAAAACACAGCAGGAAAGACATTGAAACAGTGAGTGAGCCCCTTGTGTATCAAAACTGAGTGGTTGCTTCTGAAAATCATGCCAACGTCCATTTTATAGACAATATGGCATCTGGAGGTACAGCCTGTGCAAGGAGCAGTGGATGGCTGCGCCAGAGGGAAGGGGCTGTAGTTCCTCCCCTGCTCCCACCAGTAAAAAAGCGGGCGCGGGCGCTCCCCCATCCTCTTTCACGCCACAGTAGAGCATGACCAAACTATCACGTCCCCACTTGCAGGCAGGGGACTGTGTTTGCCATCCTGGCACAGCCACGCCAGCCAGGGCCACCATCGGCCTCCATGAGCAAAGGCGTGAAATGGGACATCACATCCCCATCCTGTCCTCTCACTGCTATCTGCCTTTCCAATATCAGAAAACCTGGCTAAAAGCTTCCAGCTTTCCCACTCCTCTTCCCTCCCTGACAAAACCCAGCCAGGCTGCCCTCCGCAGCCGAGACTACTCTCCTCAAGGGCCATAGGCACTAACAGGAGAGGAACGGGTTACCTACCTCCACCTCACAAATGCCTGGCCAGTGAAACCAAAGCCTGCCATTCTGAATTATTCTTGGTTTAATTACCTCTTTGAAGGAAGGCAGCAGTGGGTTGTCCCCACCAGCGTGGCGGAGCTGTTGTGCCAGGCAAGTCGGAGCAATCCTTGGCCCCCTCGGTGTTCACAACATGAAGAAGTGTAAATGAACTGCAATACAATAGGTCTCAGTACGCCGCTTCAAGTGGAAATAAAGCAAGCAATTTAGAGAGTTTTCAGGTGCTTCATATTTTCATTTTCAGCTTTCTACACAAATAAAAAGGCTTAAACTATTATTCAGTCTCCACTCGGAGTATAATTTTGACATTCGGAAATCTGATTTTGTGATCAGAAACACATGTAGAATAGCATTTAGAAGTCAGCAAAGACTCCAAGCATGATTTTATTGGGAGCTTGGGTATACCCTTCAGAGTAATTGGGACGTGGAATGTGGAAGTAGTTTTTACAGGAAAATAGGGATAAGGCCTCCTGTAGCCAGCCTCGGGCAACAGAGCGAGTAAAATATCAAGAAGAATTCACATTCAACTTGATAATAAGGTTTCCGAGCACGTTAATTAAATGAAGTCTCACATCCCCAGCCCTGTTGTTTTAAACATTTTAAGGCATTAACATTGCACAATAGAAACATAATTTCCCCTCCCTCCAGATGCCTATAGTCATTTGATTTTCCTAGCTGTTAGCTTTAAACTTTCTGTGAACATGAAAACCTACCCTTTCAGCGATGCTGTCGTATTTTTCCCCTTCGTTCTTCCTTAATACTCATTTTGGGTACTAATTGTCAACAGTGGTTTTTAAAAACAAATTCTTCAAATGGGACAGCTTCACCGTTTATCCTCCGCTGAGGCACCGCTTTTCACAGCCCGGCTTTGAAGGAAAATGATGGGAAAATGGCATCCATTTGGTCCTGAGGGTCTGAGCCTTCTCAGCTAGCACAGAGGAGATTTAGGGAGTGAGATGCAGCCAGAGTAAACCTCATAAATCCCATCTTAAAATCCCATCCCTTTAAAGCACTGGTTTAACTGGAAGTAAGTTGCTAAAATCCCTTTGGGGATGGAAGAGTGTGCACCTCCTTCCAACGATGGAGCCCCGTGCAGCAGCTTTGGTGTGGACTGAGGGACAGGGGCTTGCCAAGGGCAGCTGGGTGTATGGGGCGCAGGTATGCATATCTGCTGGCAGAAAGCCCCTGTACAAATGGGAGAACTGGAGTTGTGCTGTGGTTCTGTATCTACTGTGACAAAGCTCTGCAGCTGGCAGCGAAGACACCATTTACTCAGGCATTTCTCCAGGACATGGACAGGGAGAATATCCTGAAGATCAACGTCTGCAGGTTCAGGGCTCAAAGCCAGCAGCTGAAAAGTCCCACTACCAGTTTATGGCCAGAAAAACCTTTTACACAGGGAACTGTTTTGGAGACAAAGGAAAACCTTTCAATGGCAAAGCCCACATCTTTGTTAAGCTAAAAAATATGGTTTAAAGACTATAAGCATATATACTCTTCTCTCTTGACTAGTCCAAAGTGCCTTGGTTCTCTTGGAGGAACGAGACCATGCTAGTGATGGACAGGCCAGGATTCCCACAATGGGTCTGGTTGGGATAGAGTTAATTTTCTTCATAGTAGCTTGTATGGGCCTATGTTTTGGATTTGTGATGAAAGCAGTGGTGATAACATAGGTATGTTTTAGTTACTGCTGAGAAGTGCTTGCATGGCATCAAGGTGTTTCTTGTTTCTCACACTGCCCTGCCAGCGAGTAGGCTGGCGGTCCAGAAGAAGCTGGGAGGGGACACAGTTGGGACAGCTGACCCCAAATGACCAAAAGGATACCCCACACCATATGATGTCATGCTCAGCAATAGAACTGGCAGGGGGGGAGGTTGGCAGGGGCTGCTGTTCCTCGGAGACTGGTTGAGCATTGGTCAGTTGGTGGTGAGAAATTGCTTTCTTTTGCATCACTTGTTTTTCTTGGGTTTGGTGTTTGGTTTTTTTTCTTTCTCTTTGTTGATTTTCTTCCTCCACTTTCTTTAATTACTAAACTGTCTTTATCTCAATCTATGAGTTTTCTCATTTTTACCCTTCTGCCCCCATCCCATTGTGGGGGGGAATGAGCAAGCAACTGTGTGGTCCTTAGCTGCCCACCACGGTTAAACCACAACAATCCCCAAATTTAAACTATAATAATAAAAGAAGCCAGACTACGAGCCATGCTGTTGTTACCATTCTCCCTAATGCAGTTTTGGTCTATGCTGCAGTGTTTTAGTGAGAAAGCATTTTTTTGCACAGATGTGAGCCATTCCACATGGACTGACCTCAGAAGCAGAATCAGGTCCCTGAGCCATGATATTTGTTTCTGTAGTTTTAGCTACAGATTCAGCTCCAGATTCACTCCCATCCCAGAGTGGTGGGATCCCAAAAACTTCATTGTCACCTCCAACCCCTGAACGCTTCTGGATCTCATTTTTCCCTTAGCTCTCCAAGGATACGAGAAAAGAAGCAATAACTGAGATCCAGGGTCCCTCTCTCCTCCTAATTCTGTACTTTGTGCAGAACCAAACTTTGTGCAAATCTAACCAAATGTTCCCTCTGAGTGTTACACACAGCCTAACATGAACCAACCTCTACACTGAACCACATGTTCATACCTCTCGTTGGCTTTTGTGCAGGCTCAGGGCATGAAGTACCCATGGTCTGCAACTGATTTGCTGTGTGACAAAAGTATTTTAGAGTATTAGCCCCATATTCCTCTTCTGAATTTGTAATCTTAATTATGAGAAGCGCCCTGTTTGCTTCATTTCTGAACCAGCCCATACTGGAAGAACTACACAAAAATTTTCATGTGGAAAGTCCTAGGAGCTCTTCAGGCATGTTTCAAATGAGATGCAGACATACTTTACTTCTGAGTGCTAATATGGATAAGGTAGCTACACGGGAGGCCCTGTTCTTCTCCCGCTGAAGTCAGGGCTAAAATGTTCTGTAATACATAAGGATGCAGGCTTGATTTATACGTTATTTGGAAAGACTGTAAAAGCAAGGTGATGAAGTGATCTGTCTCATTTAAGAATCAAGTTAGAAGCAAAACCCAGTCTCAGTCCCCTGTGTTTCAATTTTTTTCAGTCCCCTCCTCAAATGGGCTTAAACTTTAATGGCCAGTCTGAAAATGGTAACTTTTTCTCAGCTTAGGTAAACTCTTCAAAGAGAGCTCAGCAGCAAGAGATCACACTTGCAGCATTCAAAAGGGTACGGAGTTCAGGTGTGGGGTATGGAAAAACAGGTTACTGAGAGACTTGTTGGTAAAATAAATAATAATGGAAAAATACAGTTAACGGTAGTGCTGCCATTAAAGGGATAGGTGAGTTTCTCACACAATACACAGTACAACAGGCATAACCTTATTAGCATTTTTAAACACGTAAATCTGCTTGGTCTCAGTGAAAGGAAGAAGGAGATTCCTTCCACTGTAGTGGAAAATGTGTCATTAAATCAATTAGGAAAGCCAAAGCCCATCAACAGTTGGATCTGCTGAGGGGTGTAACGGGCAGCAAGAAGGGCTTCTGCAGGCATATCAACAGCAAAAGGAAGACAAGGAAAAAGGTGCTCTCACTGCTGAATGGGGTAGAGCATCTGGTGACAAAGATCATGGAGAAAGATGGGGTGCTCAGTGCTTTCTTCATCTTAGTCTTTACAGGTAAGACCAGTCTTCAGGAATCCCAGGTTCCCAAGACCAATGGGAATGTCTGGAGTAAGGAAGACATACCCTTGGTAAAGGACAATCAAGTTAAGCAACACTTAAAAAAACTGAACATACACAGGTCCATCAGATCTGATGGGATGCATCTGTGACCGGTGAGAGAGCTGACTGATACCTTTTCAAGGCCATTCTTGATTACCTTCGAAAGGCCATGGCATGCAGGAGAGGTTCCAGCACAGTGGAAGAGACCAAATGTCACTCCTATATTGAAGAAGGGCAAAAAGGAGGAACCAGGGAACCACAGGCAAATCGAGCTAGATGCCAGTCACTAGTGGTGTATCCCAGGGTGGATACTGGATTCTAAGCTGTTAAATATTTTCATTAATGACCTGGGTGATGAAGCAGAGTGCACCCACAGAAAATTTTCAGATGATGCAAGACTGGGATTAGTGGCTGATAATCCAGAGTGTTGTGCTGACATCAGGAGGGATCTGGACAGGCTGGAGAATTTGGCCAACAGGCATCGCATCAAGTTCAAGAAGGAGAAATGCAAAGTCCTGCACCAGGGGAGGAATAATCCCCATGCACCAGCACACACTGGAGGTCAACACACAGGAAAATGGCTTTGCAGAAAAGACCCTGAGGGTCTGGGTAGACAGCAAGTTGACCAATGCACCAACGCACCCTTGTGACAAAAAAAGGCCAACAGCCTCCTGGGTGGCCTTAGGAAGCATGTTGCCAGCAGGTTGAGGAAGTGGATCCTTCCCTTCTGCTCAGCACTGGTGAGACACATCTAGGTGCTGTGCCCAGGTCTGTGCTCCCCAGTACGGGAGAGACATGGACATATGGGAGCAAGTCCATTAAGGTGTTTAAAGAACTAGTTCATTTGTCACACAACGAGAGGCCGAGAGAGCTGGGACTGTTTACCCCGGAGAAGAGAAGGCTCAGGGGGAATCTCATCAAAGCGACAGGACACAAAGGCCATGGGCACAAACTGAAATACAGGAAATTCCATTTAAACATAAGACGAGAACTTGTTTACTGTGAGGGTGGTTGAACACTGGCACAGGTTGCCTGAAGAGTTTATGGAGTCTCTGTCCTTGGAGATGTTCAAAACCAAGGTGGATACAGCCCTGAGCAACCTGCTCCAGCTGACCCTGCTTTGAGCACAGAGTTGGACTAGAAAATCTCCAGAGGTTTCTTTCAACCTCAGCTACTTTGTGATTCCAGGAAATGTTGTGATTAGACTACAGCAATGTCTGAAGGAAGGAGAGGCTGCCTGTAAATCTTCATGCTCCAGCCACCCAGAGCCAGCTGTGCCCCAAGACCCAGACTGCTTCCTTGGAACTGAGGAACCTCGAAGAGTTTCTAAACTGCTATGGCTGGAAGTGCCCTGATGAGACCCAGGCACACATGCTTCCTTGGTTTCTGCAGAAAGGGACATAGGACACAGCGCAAAGATGAACCATGGCTTGACCCAGTGGGTGATCACCTGGAGTAGTGAAAAGACCAGATCACTGGGGACATCACAGCAGAGTGCAGGTGTACCTAACAGAGTCCTATCACAGCCCTACAGCTCCAAAGGTCCCTTCTTGACTGCTACAACCATCTGTGTGCCATTCAGCATAGCCTTATTAAACTTGGGGTGAGAACTGAAGATCAGAGCGAGAACTGTGCACTTCCCATTCCTGGAGGCTTTCAACTGCCTCAGGCTGGATAAAGCCCTGAGCAACCTGGTCTGACCTCAGAGTTGACCCTGCTTTGAGCAAAAAATTGGTGTAGAGGCCTCCTGAGGTCTCTCCCAGACTGAGTTACCCTGTGGTCCCATGAACAGGTCCCTCGCATATTTCCCCAGGATGCTGGATGAATTGCAGAGACACCCAGATTAGCACAGCAGTGTCCCCTGCTGATCCCCAGAGAGGTCACCAGTACATTGAAGCACCACGACACTGGCATTCACCTCCCAGGTTCCTCTGGGCTTTGGGGCTTGCTGGCAGTGGCAGGGACACAGTTACCCTGTGGGGAGCAAGACTGAAGGTCCAAACACCAAATATTTCTTGCTTTTTAGGGGGACTGTTCATACCAAACTGCTAATTTCTTGCTGGATTTGTGTTGCTCACCAAAGGGTGGGTGTGCATGGAAGCCCCCACCCCAGGTCTGAGCACGGTGCTGCCCAGCAGGCTCCATCTCAAGGAATGTTTCACCGAAGTGGTTGTCTCCAGCTGGCTTGTCTGGACCTGCAAAGTGAGTCCTGCTGACCTGCCAGTACTCACAAAGGCCTCCCTGTGATTATTTTTTGTCTGGGAAAGTGACTTTCATTGTCTCGGCTTATTTATTTATTTCTTCCAAATGAGCGTTTTACTTTCAGTTCTGGTCAGAAGTCAGAAAGGAAACGTTTTCGCTTTTTCCACCGATAATCTTGGGCTGCATTCCCTCATAGAGGACAGCAGATGGCTTTCTAAAGATTTAATCCATTTTAAATTAGTTAAATTAAAGTTATTATGTGAACCCTTCTCAACGCGCAGCCCGCTCTGTGCTTTTACACAAGCAGAGAGCATTATGTGTTCAGAACAAGCCTCAGTAAAAGGCTGTATTGATATTATCACTATCCTTCCTCCTAGGACTTCACCAGGAGCCACAGCTTCTGTGTTTTTTCCTCATTCAAAATTCTTCCTTAAGCCCTCAAGAGTTTTGTGTGAACAAAATCAAGTCCCAAAGATTCTTAAGAAAGTAGTTTCATTTCCACATGCTTGTGTGTGTGTAATCAGATCTTTTAAAATTGGTTTGAGATACCGGACAAAATGTTCCTCACTAATAACTGGTCTTACACAGCAGAGGTTTCTTTTGAAGTACCAAGCATGGATACATGATCCTATTTAATGACAGCACTTTAAATTACAGGCTGGTTAATTCTATGTGAATTCTTCTCATCTGTTTCGTATTTCTCCTACACATTACTGTAAAACAAGCTGTACCCATTTCTGTCAGTGAAACCACTGTCCTAATCTACAATTTTTCTTAGAATCTGATAATAATGGTTAACTTTGCCTCAAGAGAAAAACCTACAGGCAAACATGTCACACATAGCACAGTTTGACTAAGAACAGATACATGCCACTGGTCATAAAGGGTAAACACTTAAGACATTTAACCCAGCTGAGCCGTACTAAATGGAAGGCAGTGGTCATCTGGCTTTTGAATCACCTAATTGACATGTCAGAAAATAAGCATTTTATTGACAGAAGGTGATTGCAGAGAAAAGTCATTTTTCATTTAAATAGCCAGATACTTCCCTTCCTCCTTCCCTTTGTATTTGCAGCACGGGGGAACATTTTGTTAAGAAAGCAAAACCACAGTGCCTGGACTATTTGTTACATTATTTTTGCCCACACAGCTACCTTCTGATAGTGATTTTCTTGACTGCAATCATCTGCAGAGGACTCCAGCATGGAATAGTTTCTAAATTATGCTTGCTCTCAACATTTCTAACTTTGGATGTCTTTTGAACTATGTTAGGATTCAACTATCCCTGCAGAAGCCACTCCCATCTCAGGCAATGCAGTGGTAATTCTTGAGCAGAGAAATCACCCAGTCTTACCTTAGTGTAAACCAGGAGTAAGTCCACTGGAGCTGCCCTTCCAGGTTCTCTTTGGTACCAATTGCTGCTGAGTGATGGGGAGAAGAGGGGTTCAAAGCAGTAACTCTGTGATACTTATGAAACCTGAGTCCCAAAAGCAGTTTCAGGAATATTCCAGTCGGGGATGTGAGTTTTGGTTCAAGCTGCATGCACCACAGTTCCTCAGCTCTCCTCAGCCATAGCAGTACCCTCCTATGAGGCTAGAAGGCAGAAGATAAAGACACCCAAGAGCTGCTGTCAGCCCTGCCAGGGTCTCCTGCAAGGACCAGCTGCCAATAGTGGGGACATGTGCCAGTGCTGCAGTGTCACAGACTCTCCCCATGCCCAGAAGTCACTTGGCTTGATCTTTAGCCAGATTACCCCAAGTACAGGCAAGGATGAGCGCAAAGGGAGAAAAGCCATCACCATGGGTTGCAGTGCTTGTTCCAAGACACAGATCCACACCACATCATCCTGGGCACTTAGCCCCATATCTGCTCAAAGGGGACAACCCACCAGAGATCGTTAGGCAGGACAATATGGTCGGTCTACAGGTCCATTGCTGAAAGGCAGGTGACCCCACCGCTGTCTGCCATGGCACTGCTGTCTTTTACCTTGCAATGTCTTGGGAAGACACTTGTCTTGGGAAGCACTGTATCTTGCCAGGTCACCAGGCTTGCCAGATGTGGTCCCTCTTGCTTGTCCCACCGCCACAGGCTTCCCTGCAGATGTCCATGCCACACAGGATACCTCCACTTGTGGTGGCGATGAGCATCCCTTGGAGGAGCACTAGATCCAGGGTAAGCCAGGCAATTTTTTTTGTGTCTCAGGAGCCTTCGGTGGCCATGCCAGGAGAGAGCACATGAAGTGGCAGCTACCATGCAAGAGGGCTGAAGGTGAGGACAGGGCGTGAGGGTGGTCTCACCTCACCTTTGCCTGAGTGGAGGGTAGCTGGGGATGCTGGGGCAGGGCAGCCCTTGGCAGCCCGCGAAGTGGAGGCTGCCTCGCTGCCATCCTTGGTGCAGCTCCTCTTCCCTGCAACAGCACAGCTCCAGTTGCTTATAAGCCCCTGGTTTTATGAGGTTGAAGGCACAGAGGTTTAAGTTCATACTGCCTGGGAGAGCACTGCTCAGTGCAGTCAGCCTGGAGAGCTCCTCTCTGCAGAGATAAAGCACTTTTCCGTCGTACTCTGAGTCAAATTTTGCCCATCTTGATCTGCATAGGGTCTTTCCCGAGCAGTACTGTTAAGAATCCCTGCTGATAAGGAAAGGTGAACTGTATTCTATCCTTCATGTCTAGTCATGATGGCCCAACACAATACCTCTGCCTTTGGAAGAAGCAATGAAGATCAGCTAAACCACTTTGCCACACCATACAGCAAGCACGTACATTCTTGTATTTGTGGCATTCATAACCCCTTTTGCCCTTGAAGCTACAAAGAGATCAAATCAATTTTGTTTTATTTTACTTTTACACACAAGGAAAAGAATTGAAGTTTACTCATGTACTACTTTATAAAGCCTTGACTGCTCCTTTGACTCTACAGGAAAATATTCCTACAGAAGAAATGTGAGGTTTTTACACGTCTGATATTGGACCACTGGTCCCACATGCTTTGTTTAAAAGATGAAGAGGAGATGGTAGAGCTATTGCCATTCTCCCTGCTCCTTGCAAGGCCTGTTCTATAATGAGCTGACACAGAAAGGCACTTAGATACAGGCTCAGTGGGAATCAAGTGAGACAGTAGCCATCCTAGCTTCAGCACATCAGCTTATTTTTAGGATTAGGGTATTCAACATGAGTTTTTATTTTCAGAAGAAACATCCAATAATAGAAATGGCTGATGTGCTTCTATTCCCTTCAAATTCACCTAACAAAAGCAGAAATGTGATGAGTATCTGAGCCAATTTCTATTTTAAGAAGTACTTCAAGAGATTTTCCAGCTAGACAAAATATAAGGTTCGAATCAGTGACAAAGGGGTATGGGCAGAGAAACAAACAAATCATTGCAAGGTAAAATGTTACAGTATTAATCAGAGGAAAAGTCCTTTAAAACATCACCCTATTACTTATTACTAATACTCATTGTTATGAATACAACACAGTTTTTGTGATTTACTCGGCAAATATCTAGATGATTGCCCTGCCCTGGAGAGCTTTGACTCTACACACTCTCAAGGTTTCCTCTGGCAACGATATATTTTCTGAACTGGACAGGGAGTTAGACCATTCATCCTCTTTCCACCCAACCGTAATTCTTCTCCATAATATCTTAGAGCCACTTGTAAGGAGAAACTTAAACAACAGGTATGTTGGACTGTCACCATAGCTATCTGTGTCCTGGAACAGGATCTCTCCTCAGGGCACTTCCTATGCAAATAGACATCTGAACAAGCCCGGGGGGCTATAACGAGAGCTCTCAGAACAAAGATAAGTTGATTATGTGTTCCAGATTTGAAACCCCCCAATGACATCACGCCCCCACTTCCCAAGATCATTTGGTGTAACATCTGTGTGTAATGCTAGTGCGGTCTTGATAGTCACTGGAGCAAAATCTCAAGTAACATCTGTGGCCTCATTAAGAACCAGGCCTGTTTGCCTTCCTTTAAAAACTACTTTTGGCTTGTGTCACCCGCTGATTTGTGACTTGTGTCTGTACTTGCTCCATTCCCAGTGTTTTCAGCAAGTTGAAAAGCGTTCACCATCACTCAGCCCCGTAGATTCCCACCCCATCTCTGATCTCTTCTGACCTGAGCAAAACTAGAAAGAAATCCTTACTGACCCAAATCCAAAAGCGTCTGATTTCTGCAGTTGTTCTAGAATATGCCTGCTTGTGTTTCAGTCCTGTGTGTAGCAGGAAAAAACAGCCTGGGCAATGTTTTCCTGGAACTAATTATACCAAATTCTCAGAGGCATCTGGGGATCTAATTCCCACTGATTTCCTGGGATGTCTAAATCTCTTTGTGAATGTAGGTCTCTCAGTCTAAGGATGAACTTCTATTCTCATATTACTAGTCCTGGGAGAGATGTCCAACAGGAACCATAGGTTTTCCTCGCTTATGAACTGGCAAGCGTCAAGACATCTCATTCGGTTTCACTCATTACTTTCAAATAAATCACACTTTTCTCTAAAAGAAGACTCCATTCAAAGAGCTCTTGTGTCCAAACATCCAAATGGCTCATCCTTACCTTTTCTCCTATATAATATTTCCACCACATTTTCAGGAGACAGAGCTAGATATTTATGAGTCCATGTCATGGGCTGTCCCCTCTCTTTCCACCTCTGCCTTCCCCACCGCAGGTGGCACACATCTCCAGCTCTCCCCCCGACATCATGTCTCGCACACCAGCCAAACACAGAATATGAAAACCCAAGTTAATTATTAATTTTCCAGTATCTTCCCTCTCCCTTTTGCAGGCAAGGGCTGTTGGACCTCTCAGCATGGCCCATGCTCATGAGCCTGGCATAGAAATAAACGCTGCTTTGGGGACCTCCACGGTGCCCAGCAAGACATCTTAAATATCTCTGCCTACACGGGCTTCTGAAATGCCAGGATTAGACTTAGTTGCATCTCAAAACATGAACTCATTGTACAACTAGAAAGAAGTTCGTGTCTGATAATATATAGCAAGATAGACTATTTGCCCATGCTAGATAAACACAGTTTGGGGCCCAGATTCCTTATCTGAAGTATAATTATGCAGAGAGAGGAAAGTATCTTTTATTAGAAGAATTGAAATAATCTAAAACCAGGCATGTTTTCACCTGTCCTCATGCTCAGGCATTTCTGTTATCGGTTAACCACTGTTTCTCGCAGTTTCTCTGAGTCTCTCGGAGCATTTAAAACTACACCTCACGCACACTCTACAGGGTCACGGGCAGCCCTGCCCCAAACTCTCTGGAAGGGAGATGGGGACATTAGGCTCCCCAAAAATGGGGTGCAGGATGCAGGTGAGAGCTGCAGCAGCAATGGAAGCGAGTGCTCCCCGTATCTCTGGTGTCAGCATGGGGAAGGGAGCGGGTATCTGTACTGCAGCCGACAGTCAAGCAAAAACCTTCCGTCTCTTTCTTCCTCTCCATGCTTCCCCAAAGAAATCTGAGCCTGTGTCACAGGCTTGGCATGAAATCTGGGCCTGATTTTCTGCCTGTTAATATGTAACACAGCCCTCTTGATACCTCACTGAAATCAAACAACATGGTCGTTTAGAAATGTTAGAAATTACCTATGGTGAAAGCAGGTAAAGCCTTTTAACAACTATAAACTTTGTGTTGTACGTCCATACACAGAGCTCACTGTCCAGTGCTCCCAAAGATGAACGTGCTTGAAAAGAAAGGAAGCTCTGCAAAAAACTGTCTGTGTACACAACATAAGGAAAAAATGGGATACTTCTCTTAAAAGGATATTCCACCTCCACTGCAGCTGATCACATGAAATCTGGGAACCAAGTGGCAGGCATGGTAGAACTGTATTGGTTGATTTAGTCTTGTCGATGAAAAAAAATCCACCAAAGACAGAATGCAGCACTAGAGCTAAATTCAAATTATTCGGAAATCAGCTGTTCCAAATCCCTTTGTGAGGAACAACTCCAAAGACACTGCGTTATTGCTATTCCAACCCCAGTAATTGCCATGAGTGTTGTCAATATATCAACAGCAGACTTCTCCCGATTTTCTTATAGCTCAGTGTTCATTCAGAGAGTCTGAATAACATTTTTAGAGGGGTTGGTAAACATGGAAGGGGAAGATTTGGTCTGGCATGGAGCTTGCACTGGGTCCCCCAACGAGTCACACAGAAGCTGACCCCAAATCCCTTCAGCCAGGGCCTCTCAGAATGGGTCAGTTTGCAGTTTGGTTTTGTAAAAAAAAATACAACCCCCAAAAAACAACACCACAATTATTTTGACTTTCATCATGCCTGTCCCAGACCAAGCACATCAGGCTTTATAATCAGCTTTGTTAGCTGGATGGGAGAAGCACGGACTGGGGCAGAGGGGAGGGCTGGATGAGAAGCCAAATTAAGTGAAACAAGTAGGAGCTTCATAATTTCTGAGGAAAATCCCATTAGACACATTTTCCCACTTTTCGTGGAGCTAGTGCAGAATTCTCACTCGGTGTGGTGAGTTATGAATGGTGCTGGTTTGGTGAGGGTGCTGGCACACAGCTGCAGAATCAGCTAGTTTTTCACTTTTGAGGTGACTACTGACTAATTTCTAAAAATGTCCACTTGGAGCACGTAATAAGCATGTAGAAAGGAGTTCTTTCCAGGCCCGTGGAAATGTTTACTCTCCCTCTTCTGCCTAAAATAAAAATTATGGGGCAAGTTCCTGGCTGGTGAAGTACAGTGCAACTCCTTTGAATTTCTTGGCATTTTTCCACCTTCTGCCAGCTGAGAACCTGGACACTCTCAGCTTTTCAGTGAAGCCACCAGAATAAGGAGGAGAAAGAGCGTGGTTCCCAGCTATCAACTGCAAATATTTCTGCATTGTTAAAATGCAAGCTGCCTCAAAGAGATGAAAAACAGGCTGTTACTTATGGCCTCAGCCTGCAAAGAGGAGCCTGTGACCACAAGATCCCACACAGGAAAACTCAGTTTGAAAATCTGGGCCTGATAATGCAATTAATAAATAAATACATCTACAGTATATGGTCGGTCAAATTATAGTTCCAGCAAAAGAGATATCAGGATTACAAAATTCCTTTCAAACTTCCACTAACTACATATTCATATATACACATGGATCTACTTGTATAGAGTTTAGATAAGTAAATACCTAGCGTTTAAAATAATTAATCCCCAAACAGTTTAGACCTATACATTTCCAGGGAATAACAGAGTTATTATTAAAATAATATATTTGCTCACCTGTGGGATACATGGAACCTAAAATTCTACATCTATGCAATATACAGAGATATAGACACACGTGTGGGTGTGTTTATCACACATCATCTTCTTAAGACATATTGTTATATATATTGTATAAAGTTACCCACTAGTTATACATGAAAGCAACATAATGCTGCAAAGCCACTGCGTTAAAGGTTAAGAAATGTTAGAATTAAGAACACCACTGTAAAAAAAATTGTCCAGCACAAAAATGTCACTATTTCAGATATTCATCCCAGTTTGGAACAAAAAAACCAAAAAAAACCCAAAAAAGATAATTCCTATCACTGGACTTCCCTGCAGGCTGGGAATTCTGGCTTTTCATCAGCTTTTGCCAAAGGTTTCACTTGCCAGCAGGGGAGAGTGCAAAAGCAAAAGCCAAAGTGTGTAGGAGACACTTCACCATCATCATCCTTCCTGTCTCCTCAGCCTGGGTCTGCTCCAGCCACTGCTTCCCAACCACCCACCAGAAGGAATTCTGGCTGGCTGCTTTTTCCCACTCACCAACAATTTTACATTCCTTGCTGCCTGTTTTTCACCCCTTCCTGCACCCACTGGGGCATGAACCAGGAGGCACGGGGAGCACCAGAGAAATGCTCTCTGCCTTCCATGCTGTGCCTGGCATAACAGCAGGCACCAGGATCTGAAGAAGCCATTTCAGGAAAAGCCCTGCTCAGTCCCTCCCTGCTTGAGCTGAGTCATGTTCGGGGCAGGCAGAATATTTGGGATAAGAGCTGCCAAACTTCAAGCAAACCCTACAGAGACATGGCAAATAGAACTTTTTCAGGAGCTCATAGCTTCATCAAATTTGACTACCCTTTCATGGGAACAGGAAAAAGCATTATCTGATCCCTTAAGTAATTCTCAGGCAGGAGGGCCAAATGCAACAGTGCTAGAATTCATCCAGGAGAGAGCTATAAACCTTCTCTTGGTTTTTAACATGAGCAAAAGGCTACTTTTTTTTCTTACTTACTTTCTTATTGATAGAAAAGTCCAGATCACTTAATTTTAAGTTTTCCTAGCTAATTCAACGTGGCATGGGAAATCTCAGCCCAAAAATTTAGGTTCGGTTGAGTTATAAGTGGAAGACAAACTGACATGGGAAACTTTTAAGCAGAAACTGCACTTACAAACTCTCCCTAGAAAAACCTCTAAAATGTCCCCTACTACTGCCTGATGGAAAGCGACTGAAGAACAATTTAAGAAGAAATTTGTGATCAAATGTATGATAATTAGAAATAATAACAGTAACTGATGACAACTGATAATAACTGATAATGCCTCAAGACTGTAGGAGGTCCGCATGAAGCAGGCATCTGGCCTTGCTTGTGGGAGCGCTCTTGAACAACTCCTTGTGCTGTGTCCATCAGTCTTTGGTCAAGACCTGGGGCACTATTTTCTCCTTCCCACCTGGCTTGGGGGCTCAACAGCCCTCCTCATCCAGCAGCACAACACCATGGTCAGTGTGCTCCACATGGTTCCCACCTCTTCATGCCACTCACCTAGCCCACCTCCCCTCTCTTGACAGGCGGAGAGTTGCTGTCAGTTAGAAGGCAAAGAGACCCGAGAATGATAAAGATCCTCTTCTCTCCATCACAGCATCTCAGTGCCACGACGGTAAACGTGGAGAGGCAAGACTCCTCTCCCCAAAGCTGCAAATATTCTGGGGCTCCCAGAGGATGCTGTGGGTGTAAAGAGATTAAATCTTGCCATGTGGGCATGACCAGGCTATGTTCACCTAGGTATGGTGCACCTTCGCGAAAAGGAAAGCAGAAGAAAGAAGTATCTGAATTTTTCAGTCAGGGGAACTTATCACAAGTGCTCTCTGACTTTGTGCCTCAGGTATTCTAGCAACCCCAAGGAGGTGCCCGTGGGAAGGGGGCATTTAGTTGGGTGACAACAACCCTGGGAGGCATCACCAAGGTCTTTAGGAAAGAGCAGCTTGGTTTGGATATTCAGCTGCTGGACTTTGCTGTAGTGATGCACGCTGAAGTCAATGGGACAGTATCTGATTTACTGCAGCGAGGAGATGAGATCTTGCCTCAGGGGTTATAGGCTAATAGTGGTGATGGGGTCGGCTTCCATCTTACACGGTAAAAAAAAGGATCAAGAGAAGAGGAGCCATTATCCTCCCCAGGTACGACAAGCAAACTCGGCCTCCAGCAGCAGCGGGGTGAGAGGCATGACGGGGAAACAGCAGGGACCGGTATTCTTGGAGGAGCCGCCTGGGTGGAGGTCCCAGCCTGAAGAGTGCAATCAAAAAAGGCGAGAAGGGCTGGATCAGAAACAACAGCTGAAACCTGCAGGATTTAACTACTGGTTTCTGCAGGAAGGGGGAAGAGGATGGCTGTGGTTACAGTTTGATAGTCTCGTAACAGCCTGCTGCTTTCTCAAATAACACACAGTGTGCTCCGTCAAGCAGGAGCCACCGAGCACCTGCTCACCCCACGCCTCGCGTCGGGAGGCTTGGCCGAATGTAAACACGCAGGTGAAGAGGTTGAGATGATGAAAGACAATAGACCATTACCACGGACTTAATGGTGTTGTAAAGGAGATAAATGTCTTTGAAGTAGCACCCTTAAAACATGTGACCTTTGGGCTGACCTTTCCTTTCAGATTATGGTATGCAGATTGTTTTATACTGGCCAGTGCAAACAAAGCAGGCAGAACCAACATCTCAGCCCCTGTGCTTGGAAAGTACTTGGACATCATATCCATCTAGATAGCCTGTTGTTTACTTTAGCTTACCAAAAGCAAAACTCTGCCACAATTACGGCCTTTCAAGAGACATCTTTCACACTCCAAATAAAGCAAGTTTATTATTTCCTCATGAATTCCATTAATAAGACCAAATCCTGAAGACCAAGAGCCAAACCCAAATCATCCCTCCAGTAAGCACGGGTTTTCTCTGTGCTGGAAAACCACTCTTACAACTATGTGTTGCTCAAGCAGGATTGTCTGGGGGAGTTATGTGATACCCAGCATTTTATTCACCAGCAAGGAGCATGGATGAGATGAACCTGAAGGGATCACTACTGGAAACTGCCAAGATGTTGGAAGCACAGTGTGCAAGGCTGTGACTGAGGCTATGAAAAGATAATCAGAGCTTACCCATTTCTCCTTTTTCCATCTGGGAGTGCACCAGCATGAGTTAGCACTTTTTTTCTACGGACCATTACAGCACTGATTTATGCCATTTAGATGGCAAGCTCTCCTAGTTACCAGCAAGTCTTTCTGTTCTGTGTTTGCATGGTACCTGGTATAATGGTGCCCCAACCCATGACTGGAGCCAAGCACATAATAAATAAGGGTAAGAAGAAAGCTGCAAACATTATTTGAAAGGTTGCATAAGCACAGTCTTTGCTCCTTTATACCACTTTGAGAAAAAACAGAAAACCAGAGTTTTTCTGAATCGAGACACAGGGAGCCATCTCAGGTCTGCAGAGGTGAAGCTGGGCACTGCTGAGCGAGGCAAGGAGAACAAGTACTGGCAAGGGAGGCCCCTCACCCCTTTTAGCACCCCTGTAAAACAACTGAGTCAGCCTTAAAGGAAAAGGTCTGAAGGTCCAAGCCAGCCTAGAGCTGTCTGCCAAGCCAGTGGCAGGGGGGGGGCCGCAAAGCCTGATCTGCTTAGTTGTCCTGTGTCTCACACGCAGATCCCAGCTCCTCCGACCCCGCTCCTGGAGCTATGTAATGAGGCATGAACTCCTGCACCTATTTGCAGCCACATGAATGCAAAACTCGGGAACGCACCCTGTGAGTAAGTGCCGCACGAGCCAGGGAGCTTCCTGAAATAATACTTGGCATTGCTGTCCCACCTTCATCGCTGGGGCTGAGGACGTGTTGCAGCCCGCTCCATCCAGCTGGCCTGGGGTCACGCAGGGCCCCGGGGCAGGGCAGCCCCGCAGGGCAGGCTGGGGGTATCTCTGTGTCTTTGCTGGCTTTTATTCAGCCCTGATTTTGTGGTGACCTCACGGACTGCAGAAGACCCTCAGCACAAAGGCGGTTCTGGTTACCCCCTTTAGAAAAGCTCATGTGTTTCCAGTTGTGTGAAGAAAAGGGAAGGTGATGGGTAGGACCCCCACCAGGGACCAACCTCAAAAGCTTTTCAAGGGAGTAGAAAAGCAACTGTTTAATTATAAATGGAGTTTGATGTTAAATTGGACCCTGGTCTAGGTAAAGGAAATCTATCAGTTTTCTAAGAAACAAATGAGGGTGCTACATGGCTTTGTGTGTCCCAAGGACTCAATCCGCAATTAATATCAGATTGGCATGGGGTTGTTTTAAGTTAGATTTTGTTTTTTCAGTCCTTGCCATTTAAATATCTCTGAGCTGCAAATGGTCAGAGGCTGGGAGAGCGCTTAGAAGATGGCACCACATCTGCCTCTCCCGTATTAATGCTGTTCCCTAAACTTCTGCTTTTGGATATTGAGTTTAGAGACACGTTATAGACGGATCTTTGCTTTAGTGAGCTTGGCTGCTCTCGGGTACTTATAATACATCCTAAGTCTGAATGTCATGGATTTCAAATGGCTTGGGGTGGGGTTTTGGTTTGGTTTGTGCTTTAACTATCTTCAAACTTCAGTATGCAGTAGAGCCGGTGGTATTTGCCTGTAATGCAAACTCCACCATCAGACAAAGCTTGTTGCTGCTTTTAACTTTCCCTATTGCCAGAAAGCTTGCTCTGTTTCTTCCATAGGTGGAACATTCTTCAAGGAGGGCACCTGGGCTGGGGTATTTGCTTCTCCAGAACCCAAACAGAGCCCGGCACTGGCATGTTTTTAACTTCGTGCCACAAGCATTTGGTCTCCACAGAGATTTCTTAATTTGGCTAGATGGTATTTATCCCCTCCTTGGGAGAGACGGCTGAGACTCCAGGCAGTTTGATTTATGCCAGTTGCTCAATTTGCGACAACTGCTGTCAACAGTTGTTCATTTTAATTACTGTTCTTGGGCCCAGATGTCTCAAAGATGAGCTCAGTGCCACATAAATACAATAAATACAGATAATATTAGCAACTCAGCTTCCTTTCTAGGGGAGGAGTATGGGGCGATCAACTGCCCTTTCTTCCCAAAATATCTCTCCTGCCTGCCCGTCTTCGGCACAGCGCTGGAGGGAGCAGTGGAAAGGGGAGGTGGGTTAACTTGTTAACTTTTCCTTCCTCTTCCCTGGTGCACTGCTCATCACCCCTGTTTCCACACTAAAAATCACATCTTGACTTGTTCGTAGTGTAGGTGTGTAGCAGTTTGCCCAGAGCACCCCAGAGCAAGCCCTGTGACCTCCATGGCAGAGGTGCAGCTGGTCCTCCAGGTTACATCCCTGGAAACTTTTGAGGTCAGGTTCAGTGGGGCTCTGAGCAACCTGATTGAGTTAAAGATGTCTCTGGTCACTGCAAGGGAGTTGGACTAGATGACCTCTAAAGGTCCAACCCAAAGCATTCTGTGATTCTATGATTGGTACAAATGGGAGACAAGGCAGAGACGGTAGAGCTCTCTGCCCATCTCTGTTCTCCCCTATATTACTGGAGGTCATTGCACCAAAAGGGAAACTACAATCCTAAAACTTCTTAGCAGAACCACCTTCTCAAGGCCTTTATTCCCTAACTGAGTACACAACTCACTATATGGAGATGTTATTTCACAACAGCTTCAGTGCCTCCCCTGACCCCAGCTGGAGCAATATCACATGGGCTCAGAGAAGTGGCTTTAAGGTGATTATTAGTCCCAGGTCATGCCTCCCCCCTCACCTGTGCTGGATGCCACATAACTCCTACCGGCAGTTCAGTGCTTTTGGGGAAAGGTCACGGGGATGGGGACTTTGGCAAAACTCAGAAGGGATGAATACAACCCTACATCCCACCCCAGCTGTGAAAAGGCTCGTCCCCCTCTGCTTCCTCCAAGGTAGTGGATGTTATTCATGAAAATTTGCATTAACATTTATCAAATGCCACAACTGGTATTCCAGTGCCTGGACATAATTAATAAACAATATGGGTAATTTCATGTCTTTATTCTAATTATCAGCTCAAAGTAGCAATCCTATCAAGAGCGTTAAGCCACGTAGGCAACGTTAAAACCTCAGCCAGTTATGAGCAAGGCTGTTTACCTTGAGAAGCCTGTCATGTGTTAATGGAGGCCCCTGTTTGTTCCTTGGCGCTTTCTTAATTTTCCGCCATTGACTCACACTAATGAATTTTTCAGTGTAATTGCAGAAGGCGCTTCAGACAGCTCCTGCCTCCGGCTCTTCCCTCCCATCTCCCCTTGCACGAGGAGGCGCAGGCTGGCAGGAAGGGCTTTTCCCAGTCCTGGCTGCCAGCGGGGCCAGGGCAGGGCCTGGGCAGCCACATCCAGGATCCCAGGCAGCCTTTAGTGCAGGCAAAACCTGCCACGTGGCTGCCTGCACACAGCAGGGTGAGAATGGAAGCATGAAGAAGCCCATGAACATCTGAAGAAATCTGGTTGCTTTGGGAGCCTGAACCCGTATTGACTCCACGCGCTTTTTGGAGGGGCTGGTGATGCTTCCCATCGTAGGTGGCTGGGGCTGGGCTCAGAGGGGGCACGCTGCTCCCCAGGGACAACAAAGCCCCCCGCCCCCCTTCCCCCAGCCCTCCAGCGAACGGCAGCCTCACGCACCATCGGCGCGCACGCTCAGCAGATAAAACCTGGAATGTGACACCCCGGGGTCCGGGGCCAGCTGGAGGCGGGAGGACAGAGCCGGGAGCGTGTTACGATGCTTGTAGTTGCGCTGGACACATACGGTTATATTTAAGTGCTGGATGTCTGCTGGCTGAGGAGGCTGAGGCAAGACTGGACTTGATTAGACGTAATGACAAAAATGGACCAACTGTTGCTGAGAAAGCCTCTGCAGCAAAGTATTACCTCTTTGTTATTGAGATATTACTGTCTGAGGCTTCACTGCTTTCAACTCCCCATCGTTATCTTTACAGACTTCCACTGCACTTTAAATAGGTTCCCAAGTTCAGCTTTTTGCCCTCGGCCATAAATTTAACATACTAAATATTTTCATCTGCTGTAGAACACACCACACGGTGGAACTGGTTACTGTATGGAAAATAAATACAGCTTGAGAACAGGACACACTTTCAAAAATACTTTTTTTTTAAAAGTATAACCCTTTTCACCCTAAAAATGTCAAAAATCAGCATTTTTGTTTTCCAGTGTCTCAGTTAAGGTATAGTTTTTTTATCTTTGATTATACAATGAGTGCTGACTGTAACCCTCCATATCTAAACCTAATGGATAAAAAGCTAACATACTTAAATATAGATTTCTAATTTACTTATTTGCCATTAAAAGATATAATAAATGTAATTATTTTTCAGGCTTCATTTAATATAATGGTTTTGTATATGATAATATTTATCTGCCTGTGTTCATACCCAAATAACACATTAATGTCTTTTCTGTTGTAATTAAATACACTTTTATATTATCTTTAATATGCTGGAGTTATTTCTATTTGCTGAAAGGTACCAGAAAAGAAAAAAAGTGGATTTCGCTGCAAAATTTTATACAGAACTAAATAATCCTATGTTATACAAGTTTCTATAATGTATAATTTAGTTCTTTGATCAAACTATTGGGTCTTTTACTTAACTGAGAGTGACGCTGAGAGTCTTGCCTTTACTGGCGACTGTAGTAGCTTGTAATCTTTATGCATTAGCTAAAAACCTGCTGAGGACCCTGTACCTCCACAGCTGAGCTTCCTTAGATTTATGGAGGCAGAGGTGGAACAGGCAAGAAGTAACATGCCTGTACCTAATGGCTAGGGGACTTCACTGAGGGATTTTACATGAAACAGTAACTGGATAAAAACCAGTGATAGAAACATAGAATCACAGAATAATTTAGCTTTGAAGATACTTCTGGAGGTCATCTAGTCCAACCCCTGCTCAAAGCAGGGCGAACTTCAAAGTGAAATCCAACCTCAAGTTAGATCGGGTAGCGCAGGGTCATAAACAGCTGAGGAATGAGTATCTCCACGGACAGAGATGCTCCTGGGTGTAGGCACCAGGGCAGCCCCTGCCCAGAGGAGTACCCTCCAAAAGTCATGCTTTTTGCTCAGCTTCCTACCAGCTCTGTGATTCCTGGATGCACAATGCTGCAGTTTCTACAGGGACCTACAGGCCAGAGAGAGATGAGGGTACTTGCCTGAAATGTGGGAATGTGGTTTAAAATCCCCTCAGGCAGAGGAAGCCTCAAACCCTTCCTTGAATGGTGGTCCATCTGCTGTGGCCAGAAATGCCGCCGACCACAGGCTTTCTTGTCTTATTGATTCAAGTCCTGTGTCTGTTGCTAAAAGCATACGGATGCTGCTTCATCCCGTTCCAGCAGCTGCAGCCCCTCAGGGGAGCACCCCAGCCCCAGCCCCATCCCTGTCCCTGCATAGGGGCCCTTGCAGGTCGGTGCTGCTTCTCCCCATGGGCTTTCCACATTGCTTTGCCCACAGGTCTCTGCAGTGGGCTCAGTCTAGTGTAGGCAAGGGAAAAGGCACCCCCTCAGAGGGATCTGCTCCCCTCTATTTCTGAGTCAAAAAGGTGGCGCCCCTGCTTTTAATCACTGTGGAATAGGGATCAGCCAGCAGTGGGGACGCTTTGAGACAAAATGGCTTTAACTGCTGGGTTTAGGGATGGACTCCCCTGCTCACGGAGCCCACTGGAGAGAGCCATGGCCCCCTGGCCTTCCAGCAGTTGTGGGGGGACACCAGTGGTGTGGGCCTGGGGAGACCAGACATCTCCGTACAATTCCCCCATCAGCATCTGCTCTGAGCACTCTGGGGGCAAAGACCAGCCAGCAGCTTCCAACCCTGCTCCAGAAGCAGAGCTGGAGCAGCACAGCCAGATCCTGAGCCTGGTGGATTGGCACGGCAGCAGGGCTTTAATTAGAAGACATGAAGCCGGAGTGAGTTTGGTCCTCTCAGCCACATTCCCAATAGGGAACACTTATTGAGCCACCAGGGGACTCCCATTAACTTCGAGGGGTCTTCTCACATTTGCATGGGACTTATCCTGCTGTGAGCTCTGCTCCCATCATTGCTATACTGAGTTTGGTTTTCAGCATCTGGTGGGCCCAAATTGCCCCCATGACCCTTGCAGCTGAAGCTAGAACAGCCTTGGGGCTGCTGAACAGCCTCATAAAGTGGCTCAGGAGCCTCCATCCCTCTTGTCATGGCTGTGAGTGGAAGGTGCTGAACCTTGCACAAGGCGCACGCAAAAGATCATTACCCTTTGAAATGTTATTACACTGTAAAACATTATTTAACCACAAGCTCTTAAAAAGGCTAGCACATTATATCACCTTTACTTTTACATGTTGCTTTGCTTAATTTACTACTTGGTTTAGAGAGCAAGTCTTTAAAAAAGAAATTCACAGAAATAACTTCCAAATGGCCCATGAAAAGGTGCATCTGTTGCAACGGCACTTTAAAATGCCCATTAATACCTTTCACATGCCACTCAGGATCTCAGGGTCACACTTTTGGTATGAATACTGTTTAGAAACCAGTGGGATTACTGCAGACTCGTTTAAAAAAATAACTAAAGGACAGTCAGTGGAGAAAACAGGTTCACTAAGAGACTTGCAGAATGGGCAGAAAGCAAAATATTTATAAGGCACAGGCTTGAAGATCACATAATCCTGTGCCTTACCCAGGCCCCTGATGGGTGGCAGAGGTGTTTGCGAGACTGACCTTCCCTTTACAGACCCCACAGCAGCCAAGGCTGGAGCACCAATACAAGTCTTTTTTCCCTTACATTTTTCCCTTATTTTCCACAAGAAGTGGTGGAACCACAACTGTCCCCACAATGACTTGTACTTGCCCAGTGGATATGGATCTTCCCACCTTCTGTAGCTCCAGCCTACGCCCCCTACCTCTGCAAGATGCAAAAGTCAGGTCTTGGCTTGGCCAACCTGACAACCTCCCCTGCAGCTCAGGTTTTATCCCGTGGCATTTAATTAGTTCTTGAGTACAGAGCTCTGCAAAGGCACATCTGGGGCCATCTGGGGCCAGGCCCATGCCCTTCTCCTGCACAGTCACTCGCTCTGGTTATCAGTACTACTGTGGTGGTGGTGGAGGACAAGACTCCAGCTAGGGAGAGACAAAGCAGGTGGTTCCCACAGCTGTCCCCAAGGTGAGCAAGCATGACCGAACATGCAGTGTGCTCCCTCTGAGGAGAGGGTCTCATAGGGGTAACGTCATGTAGGTGGTTTACAGGTGTTAGGTACTATTATAGAGGTCAACACCATATTACATATTCTAATAAATAATTACAATTTGATACAATATTTATATGTAAATATGCATTTACATGAATATACACCTGTATGCATATAAAGTATAATTGTTCAATAGCTAATATTGTGTAGGTATGTAATGTTACACATATTGTAGCGGAGATGACAGGGACTGAGCCAGGTCCCTCTGAATCTGGCTCATATTCTTCTCGTCATGCCTTAGGCCAGCAGAGCTGCTCAAGCCACGATCCTAGTGTTAGGAGTTGATCTACAGGGCTCCCTCAGAAGAGAAAGCAGCGCCTTTCCGGAAAGAAACATTCTCCTGGGGCATGGAGCAGCACCCTTCAGTTCTGCAGGATCATGGGCTAAAGGCCAGGCATTTTGCACCTGGCTGCAGGGTAATTTTGCTGTGCGATATTTCAGAAGGTGCTTTGGTTGATCAGAGATGGACAGATGTGCTCCCTGCCTCCTTGGGCATCATGGAAGACCCTGTTTGTTGGGGTTTTTTTACATTCTCTTGTATGGAGATGTTGGGATTCCCCATCGGGATGAAATCAGTGAAACAGAATGAAGGTTTTTCTGTGTCTAACTTGTTTTATTTATGCTTTAACTTCAAACAGTGGCGGCTGAAACGGCATTGAGGTGGTCCCCATCTTGGGAGTCGGAGCTGGCGAAGCAGTGCTGAGTCCCAGGAGGGCTTCGCCCCCAGGTCTGCATTGGGCTGGGGGGTGACCAAAGGGAGAGAGCAAACCACCCCAAAGAGCACCCTCATCCCAAAGAGAAATCCCACAGTGTCCCTTCAAAGCATGTGCACGGGTCACACATAAATAGTGTGCACAATAGCACCATCTTGTGACTTTGGCCATCAGATTGTATTTCCATGGCACCATGTTACCCAGGGGACAACTTCCTTGCCAGCGCCTGGACTGCTGTTCTCCATACTCTTTTCAGCTGTAAAATCAATGGCTTCTGTTATTCCACAGGATAAAAAACAGTAGACATGACAGAGTCTTTCAAAACCATTCCTGCCAAACTCCCACATTGCTGCTGGTGTGACCCAGTGTTTTAGCATTCCCATGTTTCGGTAAATTTGGGGTTACATTCCTTTTTTCAGGTATTTGTTAGGTATTTGGCATTAAGGCATTGCCTTCCAAATGCTTGGAGAGCTCTCTCAGCCCAGTTATGAAATTAAGCATTTTTCTGGCTTTCTTGGAGGTTTGTTTCCTATCCCTTGGAGGCAACGTGTCTCTGCACTTAACACACATTTCTTCAGGTCAGTGATCACACCCTGATCATGCTCCACTGCTTCTTCCACTGCCACTAAACACAATATTTTCAAAGCAAGTCTCCCACTCAAGAGTTGGCTTTGTGGGAAGCCAACCACGTTGCCACCCTTCTTGACTAGCACATATAAAGGGCTTGAAACAAGCACTAAGAAGGCAGAAACACAGCCCAGAATTACCATGAAGCACAGGTGCTCGAAGCATGTCCTGCTTCCTCTGCCTCGCCTTTCTTTTCCTTGTTGCATGAGAAAGCAAGCAGTAATAAGAAAGCACTGATTCATACTTCAGGGAGGATTCCCAGGCTCTTGGTTGGTTTGAGGCAGCACTGAGGTAAAGCATAAACACATGAGCCCAGAAAACCTTCCTTGCTCCGTGCACTTCACTGTAACCAAAGAGGTTATATCTATGGATTCCTCTTCTCCACCATGTCAGAAATGCTTGCTCATGGCTCTCCCCATGAGATCCACCTCTCCTCAGCTCCCTGCCCATGCCTGCACATCACAACATAGCCACCCCATGTGTTCTTTCCACTGTGCCCTGCAAACATCTCCTGACTTTTTGTCCTGAGGCAGCCAGCAAGTGGCCTCAGAGCTACTGGAGTCCCTAGCAAGATGCATCTTTCCCTGAGCAGTTCAGAGGCCTGTCAGCTCCAGAATTTACGCAGCCTTGTGAGCTTTGGCCAGCTTTCTCTGTGCAGTTCATCTGTGCCATAGCAGCAAATTCCTGGGCATCCCCACTGCGGTGTATTCACTCTGTACCATCCTTGCAAACTCGCCTTACAAGGATGTCTAATATTACAAAGTCATCATTATGATTGAATATATTACTACTTGCTAGGCTATTCTAAAACACCATCAGGCACAACTGAAATTGGGCTGTGTTTCCTTTGTAGATGAACAAAGCGTGTTTTGAGACCTGTCTTTACTGGTTTTACCACTTATTTACTTAGAATATGATTCCCACAGCAGAAGGATTTGCAAGGAATCAGCCAGCAATTAATGCCAAGCTGTGGAGTTTCCCATCTGATTCTGTATGGTGGATGCGGTCAAAGAGCAGGGACTGATTCAGGACTACTTTGGCATCTTGCTGGGATGTCATCCTCAGATGGAAGGCTGCAGCTTCTTCCCACAGCTGTGATTTTGTCTCATGCTGAACAATCCTGGGACAAGAGGTCTATGTGTGTTCTAGCAAGATCAACACAGCCAAGGCAGAGCTCCAGCACCAGCACGTGGTGGTCCATACTGGTTGTTGTTAGCACAGGGCTGGCTTGGCCCCTCACCCTGCCCCAGGCCTGGAAGCTTTTCCCTCCTCTGATTGTGCTGTGAACAAAGGTAGAATCTGCGCAGTTTAATGTTAAAAGGTTTGGGGGTTTTTTTATTATGATTATTTTTATTTTGTGAACTTTAATTTTTGAGCAGTAAGGTCTTGACCAGACATTTTATGGGTGAGTGCCCAAATGTGTCCTACTTGTATATTTTATGAAATAATTCTTCATTGTAAGTGCCTCTGTAACCTAAAATGCAAGATGAAGTGTGCCTCCTTTCTGGCTATAGTAGAAGTAACCTCCATTGCAGAAAAAATTCCCCAGGTGTCTGTTTTTCTCAACTTATTTTTTCCAAAGCATGAAGCAAGCTTCACGTTCATCATTCATTAGTAGGAAAGGCAATTGTTTTATATAGTCTGTAGTGTTCAAATGCATTTATTTTCTTGTATAATAGTTTAAAATGAGATACTTATTTATTGTATATTGCCTATAAAACAAATGTTGCTTTGCAATATTTAAATGGCCCATGCAGAATCGTACATAGCACCAGTAGTGTCAAACACCCTGGGCAAATTGAACTCCAACAATGATTAATAAATGCAATTATCTGACACCTCCATTTTGTATAACATATTGAAAGGTCCAGCAAAATAAACAGAAAGACTAATTTTGACTTCAGCCACACTGCGGTTCTCTATATGGGTTCCACTGTTGTGAGATTGAGTGCCTCAATATATACCCTTATTCTCAGGCACTTTTTTGAGTTTGGTGGTGCTGTTATCACCATTTCCATGGCAATACTTGGACACATGACAGGGTTAAGGGCTAAGAGCTAAGACCCATAAAAACCCTGGTTTTATGCCAAAATACCAAGCCTGGTCTGCCTAACTTTTAGGTTTTGTCTGCTCAAGATGGAATGCAGAGCCGGCAGCGGGTGCCCAGCCTGGTCCTCCACAGAGTGCTGTGGGAAGAGCTCTTCAGAGAAGGAAGAGGAAGGGCTTTTCAGAGAAAAAGCCCAAACCATCAACACTTTCCGCTGCAGTTGGCCAGTGGGGAAACCTGGAGATAAAGCCGTGTCTTTAACCCCATTCTCTCCCCACTTAGGCATCATGCCCAGGTGCACCTTACCAGCACCCTCTCCTGCATCAAGGACTGTTGAGAGGGCCAAGAAGGAAAGCTTGTCTGAGAAATATTACCTTAAGCGTGATTTAGCCCCCCTGTATTTCCCAAGTGCCTGCTTTATTTCAAAGCCTGTGGAAAAGCCATCTTTTCACTCAAAACAAAGCCCAAGGAGGTGCTTTTGGTGATGGTGGTCAACAGGCAGATCCCTCCCCCAAATCCGTGCTGGCTTGGAGTTGCTCTTTGCCTGCAAGGACTCCAACCCCAGCAGTTTCCAGAGGAAAAAGAAGCATCATCAGCCTTTCCTGCAGAAACTGCTCCACTTGGCAAGGAGTCATTAAAGATCATTTGGACCATAGGGAGAGAGCAAGCAAGAGCACTCTCAACTCAATCACTCACCCAGAGGGGGACATTGGGGGTCTCATGCTTGCTCCAATGTCTATTTGTATAGTTTCTGAAATGACTATTTAACATACAACAATTAACTGGTCATCAGAGCACCACTGCGATCCTCCTTCTCTGGCCAAACTCCTGCAGAGCACAACATCAGGCACAGACAGAGCTGTCTTAAACATCCCAGGCCACGTAGCTGGAACAACACTCAGTTTAGGAGGGCTGCTGAGCTCTGCCAAAATGGAGGTGCTCCTCAACATGGACACATGCAGAATTTCAAGCATCTCAAGGCTAGGTAGCCACTGAACAGAGGAGTCACAGTTGTGGACTTAGGCCACAAGGTCCTTACACAGCGTTTAACAACACAGCTGGGTGCTGTACTGACCACCGGTGCATGAGTGGCTCCATGGAGCCACACCGGTGCTGCTGTCTTTTTCCAGGCCTCTGCCTGACCCTGGTTTCTCAAGTCAATCTCAATCCTTCAATCCCAGGTCGCTCACCATTTCCATGTCCTGTTTCAAGAAGGCTGCACAGCAATAACATCTCTGGAGGAAGCCCTAAGCAAGGCCCTCTGGCCTCATCCCCTACCTCTCCCCACATCTGGGGGACCTCTGTAAGAAGACAGCCTGTCCCACTCTTACTGCCTGAGTCTACCACGGCAGTCAGGGAGGCATCTCCCTCCTCTTCCAGCCCATGCTGAAGCTCAGGTCCAAAGGCCTCACTGGAAGAAGAGGTGCCTCTGGTAGCAATAGATGGACTCCCAACCCCAGATGGCAAATTTCACTGTGTGCTGCCATTACCACAGTGTTAGCACAATGGAAATGAAGACACAAAGCGTCGCTAGCACTGGAGTTGGTAATGCATTGGTCTAAGGAGGTTAATTCATGACGTGATTCAGACAAGTGCTAAACACTTTTTAAGTCTGCTCTGTCAATATAATGACTCCTTAAGGGTGTTTGTTCCTCTGCAGAGATGTGGATCTAAAAAATAAATGGAGCTTATAGGTGTTTTGTCTGACATATTTTGGTCTGTCAGTTGTGATAGAACATTTGAGCAGTGATGGGGGATGACAGAGGGGTTACATCAATGGGTTCCAGTGCCCCAGCCAGGCTAGAGCCCATTCCTGTGTCCACCAGGGCTCACTTTGACCAGCTCCCAGTCCCCAGCACACCGTTGTCCTCCTCCCCAGCCTCCCTTCTCCCTGATGCCTCCTTCCATTCACAGACAGCCCCTGCCTCTCTGTCCTGCTCTCGGGCAGCAAACACAAACTCAGCTGCTGAACATGAGTCAGTGAAAACTCTGTCTCAGGTCCTCTCACTGTCTTGTAACCCCTTGTTTGTTTTCTGCTTCACGTACTGCTGACCCTTAAACGTGAGGCTTGCAGGGCTGCTGTGATCCTGTCTTGGAGAAAATACATTTTCTTCAGAGTTTTTTTTTGCTAAGGCATATTTGGTGGCATGGCTGTTTGGGAGGAAAGGGTACAAAAGAGTCCACATTTGGCTGCATGGTCTCTAGTCTGTTTTGTGAGTCTGAGAGAAGGAATATCTAAAAGGCACAGCAGAAACCAGGCACAAGAAGGAGAAGAACATTCCAGGACACCAGCAGAACAACTTTGAGGAGTGCTGGAAGGAAATGTAAGATGTAGACACTAGAAGACAGTTTTTTGGTGCAAGCAAGATGGTCTCCATTGTGGAATCACTGATGAACGTGTACAAGTGGTTCAATGTGAGACACACAACTCTGGAAGCATATTCACCTTCATACATTCCTTCAACCCTTTTCAAGGATTTTGAAAGCCAAGAATTGTGTCCCCCCATCCCTATGGGCTAGGAGAGCTGTGGCTCAGCTAAAAGCCTGGATGGGGGCTCAGCAGTTAAATCCTATTTTGTCTTTACACTTTGCTCTTAAACAAGTGGATAAGCGCACGTTTGTTCCACACAGGAAGCAGCTTCCAGCTCATTTGTTCTTGCATGTAGGACTGATGTGGGTAAAGCCTAACTGCACTTCTCCTTACCAACACAACCACTCCAGGCAGAGTCCAAGCAGGACATTCCTAGTGGGGTTCTCAGCTAATTTAAATTTGGGTCCTCTGGAGCCAAACCAGCAGATACATAGTCCTTGAGCATGGGTAACAAGGCGACACCTCTTCCTTGGGATTTGGGCAGGGAGAACATGCTGTGGTGGCATGCAGCAGGCTGGGCTTCAAGGGCTGCCTGAGGTGTGTGTGTCCTGGACTGGTTGGCTCCTGCTGTTCAGGTTTTATTTTGGGAGGGGAGCTGGTGGGTGTGCTCCTGCTGGTACCTTGTGGCTGCATTTCTGGCATATGCCAAGGGCCCTGCATAGCTCTGCTCTCTTTTCTTCTTTCATCTTCTTTTTCGTTTTTTTTTTTTTGGGGGGGGGGGGGGGGGGGTTTTTTTTTTTTTTTTCTTTCTCTTCCCTCTCCCCTCCTCT
>NW_009259600.1:3108147-3112323 GCF_000687185.1 Egretta garzetta
GCCCTTCCCTTCCCTCCCCCTCCCCTCACCTCCTTTTTTTCTCTTTTCCATGTATCTAAGTATAGAGAAATTTTAGTCTTTCAAAAGAAGCTGAAAACTGAAGCAGGGAAATGATGGAGAGGAAAAAGTTCAAAGAAAAATCAGGATAATAACGAAGACCAGATCAAGTGAGAAACTGTGACCAAGTAAAGGATTTTATACCTGAGTTAAACCTGAGTTTCAGACCTGAGTTACCTTTGTAACAGCGGAGGTTTATCTTCGGGAAGGGGGGAGCGTGGTTTCCCCAGCAAGGAGGCAGCAGCACTGTGGCCAGGGGCCACTCCCCGACAGCTGGGGTTGCAGCAGGGGCAGAGCCACCTCTCCTGGCACTGGGTGTCCCCGGGGCCCAGCAGTGCCTTGGGGACACCAGTGAGGCCAATAGGTGCCTTTCCCTGGGGCAGAGGAGAGGAGCAAGGCTTCTCCATGAGAAGAAGGTAGAAGCAGGTCACTTTTCCTTATGTTTCTGCTCCTGCAGGAGTAATCTAGTGAAAAATACTGGGTTACACTAAGCGCTCACCTTGTCTGTAATTAATAACAGAAAAAGCAAATTCTTGGGGTTTGCCTGTAAACCAAAGTGAATTCTTTTACACTGCACATTTTTGACAAGTCAGGAAAACGTAGCTTTTATCTAATGAACACCCGCTGCCCCCCTTGCCCCGTGCACCGTACATACTTTCTGAATCCCAGACAACTCACAGATATCTGTACAAAGATGAAGGTAAAATAGTCATTACCTACATGGCTAGGGGGCATCTGATGTAAAGTGCATTCCCTGGTTTTTGGCTTCTGGTTTGTAAAGGAGCACAGAACACTTTCATCTCCCCTTTCAGCCCATCTGTGGCTTCAGCTGACAGGACAAAATGCGGCACAACAGGGCCAGACAATAAACTATTGTACGGTGGAGCAGGAAGCAACAGGTAATGTTTAGAGGAATTAAATTATTTTTGGATCTGATACTGATAATCAGTTTAGGCAAGGGGTATCCAGTGCAAATTTATCCAACAATTTTAAAAGACTGGGAGCACTCAAGAAGCAGATAAGTTAAAGTGCAGTATAAATGAACCATTCATGAACTCCGAGACTTCCTTGCCTGCATATAAAGCACCTGAGAGCAGACCTTGTTGCCTGTCATCCTGCTCTTTTTTTAATTAACAGTCATGAGCCATTGTTGTGCCATATGTCTGATACTGGGGAGAGAGCTTTATGCCTTTTACAGAGGAACAGAGAGCATATTAACATGAAATTCCCAGAAATACAGAACAGTACTGGATATCATTCCATCTTCAAATATCTGAATTTCATCCAAATGATAATGTGAAACCTTCACATGATATTAATCTATTAAAAAACTGAGGCACTGGAAGTCAGGCTGATGTACAGCTATTTAAAACAGCTGCTAGAGCAATGCCTATTTAATTAATCTAAGCTTTGTGTCATCCTAGACGTCTGTGGACTGGTTCCCATCCAAAGCCATGCCACTCTTCAAGAGTGGCTGCTGTAGCAATCCAAACAAATACGGACCAGAGCCCCCATCACCTGCTCTAGGTAAGAAATGCTGGAATAACAGCAGTGGCGGCTGGTGCAGCTCTCTGCTCTCATAGCATATGTTTATTTATGAAATACCTGGGTCTGCAGCCCTCTCTGCAGGTCTGCTTGGCTGGAGCCCTCCTCCGCAAGGCCGTGCTGGGCACTGTCACTGGCCAGGCAGCCGCAGGGGAAGCAGCGTTGATGCTTCCTTTCCAAGAGGGCAGGGGAGAAGAAAGAAAGCAGGCTCCCCCGGTTATCTGGTCAAAGCAATAAAGTGCTTTCTACAGCTGTCAGGAAGACCCAGGGAGATCTACCAGACAGCATCAGCTCGACCCTGTTTTCTGTCCCAAAGCCAAACAGTTGACACGTCAAAACCTTACTGCCAATGCCTGCGCCAGCCCAGGTCTCCATAGGGGCCGATCCTGCAAGGTGCTGAGCACCCATGAGCAAACGCCTAGAAACCACCTGACAGCAAAATGCTTTGGAAAGTATTATTTGCAGTCAAAAGGGCACAAAATGAACTGTTATTTCCATCGCCCCTGTTTTCCCTGTCACTCTGCAGTGTTTGCATTTCATGCATGTATATTTTCTATACATACAGGGGTTGCTTACCTGAGGTGCCCTGTCATCCGCTGAAGGCAAAGCATTAATCTGGAACAACACAACCAGACAGTTGCTGAGTGAGGAGCCACTCCAGCATCTATTCCTCACATAGCTCCAAACAGCTATTGCAAATAAGAGGAATATTTGTTTGTGTGTGTTGTTTTCAGCTGGCCCAGCTCTAAGACATTATCAACACACGTGTGTGGAGGAAGTTTGTTAGGACTGAGCTTGTGCTGTTGGGGAATCTGAGAAATGTGAGGGGAAATCAAGGAAAACTCTTAACAGATGCAGCCCAAAAACCAAGAGCATTTTTTTAAAAGAATGCAAAGAAAAAATCAGTCCTTTCCTGAGGATCTGTTGCGCCATGTCTGGAGACATCCAAGTGTAAAGCAAAGAGGTTTAATTCAACTTCAAGTGAAAATCTTGACTCAAACTTTAACACGGAGCTGCTACCAACATCTTCATTTTATAACATGTAAAGCACACACGCAACCACAGAGCTATTAATTTCCACGCACAGAAACTTTTGAAGGCACAACACCAGCTGCTTAAATATGTCTATAATTATTCACGCATTAACACCTACTGAATTAGCAGCATTAGCACCTACTGAATCATCTTGTACGCATTTAAATAAATTAAGGCTGGGACTCGGTGGCACTGGCCCAGGAGGCTGCTGTTGCTGGGGTTACGGATGCGGTGCTGCTCGACCTGCCAGGCCTGCAAAGGGGGTGAAAGATCTTACAAATGCCTTTTTAAAAAAGCCTGCCCTCAGACGACGGCGGTTGGCACGGGACTTTATTCCCTCTGATTCCTTGTTTTTGTTTCATTTGAGGAAGATTCGTGTTGTCTTTTTCTTTTCCTTCTGCACTCTTTTTTCTAGGCCCCATTAGGAAACTCTCATTTCTCCATCTGTCTCAGAGCTTATTTTATGTGGAAATATTTCAAAACTCACGCAGCTCTTGTTCAACCCCATGCAACTGAAAGAAGTTCAAAGTTGGGCAGGGCACCAAGTCAGCAGACATTAATAACATTACCTTGCAACCATTCAAAACCTGTCATTTGTTAAGGCTGTCCCTCTCTCATTCCAGCAGGCATAAATCATGTGTATAAATGAGCTCCTACGCACAAAGGAGAGCTGATTTTAACATCTAAGGCTCTGCTGTCACCATTAGGAATTCTCTTTTTTTTTTCCACTGTTTTTATTTTTGAGTCTCCAAAACCAGAAGGGTAGTGACTCAATGCAAATACACCCCAGGAATATTTTGGGGAAAGGAGATAAGCAACTTCTGCATGAAAACCTCAGCCCTTCCCACTCAGATCCCACATACACACCCAGCACGGCAGAGGTGTCCTCCACACCCCACCATCAGCACCTGCATCAGGTGGGTGGGGAGAGGGGCTGCCTGAGGGAGGGCAGCAGGCGTCCGCACTTCCCGAGCAATGAGGGGGCTCTGGAGGGACCGTCCTCCCCCACAATCTCTCCTGCACTTGGCAACTGCTCTTCTAGCACTGAAACATCTGTGTCCAGTGGTGCCCTTCTGCAAAATCTGAAGAGAAAGTAAAATTTCAATCACCACACCAAATTGTCATGGGGCTGAGGGTTGTGGGTCACAGGAGAGGTTCCGACCTGCTGGGCAGCCCCTCATCCCTTCCTTCAACACTCTCCTGCAGGCATGAACTTGCTGCTTCCTATGAGAGAGTCTCCCAGGTGCTGTGGACTGATCCCACAAATTGAAACACAAGAAATTCCACTTAAAGCATAAGAGAAAAAGTTTTTCACAGTGAGGGTGGTCAAGCACTGGCACAGGTTGACCAGAGAGGTTGTAGAGTCTCCATCCTTGGAGATATTCAAAGCCTGACTGGGCACAGGCCTGAGCAACCTGCTGCAGCTGACCTTACTTGAGCAGGGGTTGGACCAGAAGATCTCCAGAGGTGCCTGCCAGCCTCAGTTACTTTGTCATACCATGACTCTGTGACTGTGCCTGCCAGCTGCCCTCAGACGCT
>NW_009259600.1:3112341-3122365 GCF_000687185.1 Egretta garzetta
CTTCCTGCTGTGTGCCTCCCACCTCCAATGCAACATTTCACCTCTACTCCAAACCATCCTGCTGTGGCCAGAAAATGTCCTCTCCTGTACTGTAATGCAAGAGCCCTGAGAGTGCATTGCCCCAGAGCAGGAGTTCCTGCTGTCCCGCAAGTCATGGGAGGAGAGGAGGCATCCTTCCCTCTTTATGCTTTTGTGTGTGCACCAACTCCTTGCTCACCTCTGGTGCCCACAACTAGAGCCTGGAGACCAGGCACCGGAATGACCTGGTGCCCAGGGCTGTGCACAGCTACAACCCTGCAGCACCACTGTTTTCCCACACAGCCTCCGAGCAGCACATATGGTTGCAGACGATCATGGCAAGTGCCGTCCTAACCGCAGGCTTCGTGCCATGAGAAATCGTAGTGATTGGGAAATCGTAGCTTTCTGGGACAAACCATTGCAAAGCAGCTTTTTAGAGCCTACTCAAGTCTTTTATCCACCAGTAGGTCTGAATCACTCTGGCTGGCCACTTGAAAGGCACTCCAAACTGCTCTTTTGTTCATACTTTCAGCCATGAATTTGGGGATTTGAATTTTGTCTAGTCTGCAAAAACATCTAAGGATGATTTTTGCTTCAGCAAGCATTGCGGAGTCTCCCTCCTTAGAGATACGCTTTTTAATATCACTGGAGCTAGGCAACTGACTCCTCAGGGCTCTAGGTTATAAGCCAGTTAAGAAAGTGTTAAAACCCATCCTATTAATCACAGTAAAATCCAGGTACTATATGACCACTGTGACCTCCAGCATCGTTTTCAGAGCCATAATGCACCTTCTGGAGTCCTCACTTCAGTCTGTTTCTGCTGACAAATTTCAAACCAGTTCCAAGCTTCATTCAATTACAAGTTGCTTTGGCTCCTTCCTTTTAGTGGAAAATCTCCTGTGGAGTACAACAATCAGGTTACCAAGAACCTCAGCAAAACCTTTGCAGACTAAAAATGATGCAACTGGGCAGCTTCCCAAAGGGGGGTAATGCTTTGTAGATGCTGCCTTCAACAATTTCCTATCTAAGGCTTGTCCCTTTGCCTTTTTGGGAAACTTCCAGACACAGCTCTCATTTTTTTTGCAAAGCCTCCAGCTCATATTTTATGTTCTCTTTTAATTCCTTCTCTGAAGTCTCCAGCTGCTTCAAGTCTTAATTCCTTACTGCAAACCCCGCTAGTCTTGGTTCATACCTTGTTTGTGATTTCTTCAGGTCTTTTCCTAACTCCAGTCAGGCCATTTTGATATCTCCATCATTTGGGTCTGCTCAGTTCACTTTGCCAGAAGTGCTTTGCTGCCTGACTCTGGGGTTGTGCTTCCCGACCCAGGCAGCACTGGGAGTTCTCCTGCTCCTTTCTGTTAAGAAAAGTAGGTGGCAGAATCAGGGACTTCACTGATGTAATCCTGTTCAGTTACAAAAATAAAAAGAGAAGCCGCTTTCTACAAAAACATTTGACTCAAAGTAGGAAGATACGATTTCTTAGCTATTTCTATCCCCCATTCCCAGGCAGCACTCTGCTCCACGGTCTCTCTTAGGATCACATTACAAACGCTTCCCTCTGGCTGTCTTCAGCTGAACGCTGCCCTTTTCGCCTACTTTTCTGGTGATCTGGCTTCATTTTTCATGTCATGGTTCTACCACAGGTAACACCCAGCTGCTGGTTACCTGCCCCCCATGAAACCTCTCTGCCCTCTCAGCTTCCCTCCCACTGGTCCTGCCTGCTGTCCACCACTTGATCAATGGATTTTCTTGCTCTGCTTGTGATATACCTACAACAAGCTTCACCATTTCTTAGAAGTACCCTGTAGCATGATTCATGTTGTTTTGTGTTATGCCCCTGTACTCGACACTGGTGAGGCCGCACCTTGAATACTGTGTTCAGTTTTGGGCCCCTCAGTTCAAGAAAGACGTTGCGCTGCTGGAACATGTCCAGAGGAGAGCAACAAAGCTGGTGAAGGGTCTGGAGCACAAGTCTGATGAGGAGCGACTGAGGGAACTGAGTTGTTTAGTCTGGAGAAGAGGAGGCTGAGGGGAGACCTTATCGCCCTCTACAACTGCCTGAAAGGAGGCTGTAGCGAGGTGGGTGTTGGCCTTCTCCTAGGTAATGGGCAATAGGACGAGGGGAAATGGCCTCAAGTCGCGCCAGGGGAGGTTTAGGTTAGACATTAGGAAAAATTTTTTCATGGAAAGGGTTGTTAAGGATTGGAACAGGCTGCCCAGGGAAGTGGTTGAGTCCCCATCCCTGGAGGTATTTAAAAGACGGGTAGACAAGGTGCTTCGGGACATGGTTTAGTGGCGAAATGGCAGTGTTAGGTTAACGGTTGGACTTGATGACCTTAAAGGTCTTTTCCAACCTAAATGATTCTACAGTTCTATGAGTAAGCCTGCAGTTTTCCAGCCCTTGGAAATGTCGCTGGGTGAGCAGCACCTTTGCCATCAAACAGCTGTACCCCACATGCCTGCTTTCCTACCACGTCAAAAAGGGATAGCTGGAGGATACTCTTACCCAAAGGCAGCAGTTGTCTGACTCCCTTTTTTCAGCTGTCGCGGCAGAGTTTCTACTCCGTAGAAGTTTCTGCTCTATGTAGAAATGGAAATGATCTGCAGCCAGAAGTAACTGAGAAGAGGGATGGAGATAAAGAAGAGAAAAAGGGTGAGGATGAATTCACTGTTGTTTGTGGTGTCTATGCCAGATTTCAAGGAAATCTTGCATCATCGCCTTTGGAGTCACAGGCTGTGTTTGACAGTCCAGGTCCAACCAGTCCTGGGGCATGGCTGGGCAGGAGCGCAATGGGGACAACGCTTGCTTCTCAGGGGCAGACTATCAGGCAACAGGATAACATGGGCACCTTCCATGACAAGCCACTTTTTCTGGGCCACCCTGTGCCCACCACCATCAAGGTTCACCTAATACTGCTCCTCCTCATGACCTGCAGCAGAGTTTGGGCTTGCTTGGGTCTACCTTGGGCAGCAGCACCAGCTCCCAGCATTTCACGCAGGCCATGTGCCATGCGCGTGCAATTCTGGAGTCTCAGATCAGGCACTGTCCTCCCCATCCTCCTACTACCTCCCACCAAGGTGGGACCCCAAATCCATGTCCTACGCTTGTCTCCCTCACCACTCCTAAAAGATAGGAGTGCATCTTCTCATGCCATCCTCGCTCCTCACCTCCTGACTACTACACTTCTTGCTTTAGCTTCTGAACTCAAGCCATCCTTCTCCTCAGCCTGATATATAAACACCTGCAAAGGTCCACGCAGCAGCACCAGCTCTGGACTCTGTCAAGGCACCAGCTTTCACTGGAGATAAAAGACACCTGCCCCACAGCATCTGCAAGAGCCTGTATCAGAGCTAACAGCATCCATTGCCCCTAGCTTTAGATATGCTGCTTTGAAGTACTTTGGGGTCAGTTAGGGACCAGTTTGGGACCCTCTGCTTCTCAGCAACCTATTTGCAACTCTTTGAAAGATAAATATATTCCCATAGCCAATAGGCAATACATAATTTTTACAATATCTGCATTTTTACTTTACCCTAAACCCTGTTCTTACTAGCCGAAAAGATAAAATGTTGACTGCTACTGTCCTGGGAAACCAGAAGCTGACTGCAGACCAGTTAGAACACAGTTTTTCTTTTCTTCTGAGCCATCAATAACAAAACATTGAGTTATGCAAGGCTGCAAGAATACCAGAAAAACAGTATCAGATGCATCCGGATCTTAAACACCACTCTTCCACCCATGCAGGCACACACACACACACGGAGCAGAGACCAGGAGGAACAATAAAAAAGCTCTGTAGAAGTATTTATTTTAAAATAGAAGCTACAGCTCAGCACCACACTGACTTATGGGACAGTCGCCTGTGCTGCTTCTCTGCAGGGGCCTGTGAAACGCTGCCCATAGCAGCCAAGCAGGCTGATAAAACCCTGGCGGTTCCTGCAGGGTTGGAAGGACTCAGCACAGTGCTTCTCACAGCCAGCCAGCACCACCACTCCATGTTGACATTGGCAGAGCTGCACAGGTCCGTCAGAGGGACGGAGGGAAACTGGTGACATCATGCAGCCTTCATCCTTCCACCGTGACCCACATCAAAGGCAATTTAATCACTGCCCAGAGGAATGGACGTTCTGTAACACACAATGAATCACGTTTTGAAGTCCTTGGAGGTCAGATGCAGCTCCTGGCAACCCCAGAGGAGGAAGATTATGTGGATGGCAACCTTCTATAGCAGACCCCAGAGAGACTGTAACCCTGATGATGAACTAGCCCCCTCAGAGGGTTAGCCCTGGCATAATGTAATGGCTGGCTAACGTGGGGTTATCAGAAGCTCTGCACGGACACTGATACACACAGCATGGTTATCCCAAGTGTTAATGTGGCTCAAGAAAGAAAATCCTATTGTTAATATTCATGGTCAGAAATTATTAGGGCAGTTAAATCAGCTGAAGATCCAGGTTGTCTGACCTAGCTGGGCACAGCCTGGTATCACAACAGAGCTCTAGGCTGCCTTTCCAGTCCTCTGAATCCAGGTCTGGTGGGTAAAACATGGTCCTTCAGCTGTGTTTTCTACCAACAGCCATTTCTCCTTGCTCTCCTTGCCTCAGCAGTACTTCTGCACCAGCAAGGGTGTGATCATAGAATCATAGAATCAGTTAGGTTGGAAAAGACCCTTAAGATCATCGAGTCCAACTGTGACAGAGGACCACACTGCATCACTGTGCATCACACTGCACAGACGAGACCTTGGAGGTTGTGTGCTGCACCCACTGCATATCTACACCCTTATCAGCATCTTGTGGCAAGCCCACTTGGCAAGTCAGAAGATTTGTCCTAGCAGCTTTAGAAGAGGTAAGGAAACCAAAGACTATGGCCAGATACAGCCATAAAAGCTCATTACATTTTTATGTTTTTGTTAATAAAGAACATGTGTCTGAAAGGTTATCTAGCACTGATCAAGTTAAAGGTTGCCCTACCCCTGCTCTAGAAGAACTGTATAATGTCTAATTGTATCTCAAGGCTAACTTGAAGTAGTACACGGCCATTTAAATACTATTTGTTGTTGACCACTTTTGCATATACCAATTTTTCCTTAAATGCTTACACACCCACACATATACACACCCATATATATATACACAAATAATGTATTCCTTATGGCTGGATAAAAAAAAAACAAACATAAATTAAAATGTTATGAGACTCTTTTGTATTTCTAGATCTGTAAAATATTTATTTAAAAATTGCAAACTGTCCAAAATATGCAGGGGAATATAGTATCCCTAAGTTCAGTCTTATTACTCACTGCTAGCTAGGCCTGTTCAGAAAACCAGGACTCTATTTCGTGCAAAACATGAAGGTTATCATATTTCATTTCTCTGTAGAATGAAATCAAAATACCACCTTCTCCAGGAAGGTTTTCATGAAAAAACAGAATCACAAGACATCTGATGGCCCCACAGGGTGACCTGGACTCTCTAGTATGGCTGAGGGACTTGAACCTCAGTCTCTGATATCCCAGTCTCTCTCCAAGGAAAGGTGAAATTCCTTCTGGATGTGAGAAACTTACTCAGCAGCTTCAGTTAGGTACTGCTGTGTTTTAGCAACGTGTTCCACAATTATGTTTTTTGATGAATCTGTGATTCTGTGGAGTATTTCACATTAAAAGCCTTGTTCAGCTGGCCAGCAAATGCTTTGTTCTGCTTAGTTCTTTAGATCTCTCTCATTCTCTCAACAGAGACAAACCTTTTCTGTCCGTGGGTACCATCTCCACTTTAGTACATCTCTGGGAGGAAAGGTCATTAACACAGGAGAAACACAATGGGAATTTCAGGGTGTCTGAAATGAACTGAAGGTGTGTGGAAACCTCTCAGGATCCAAGTGGATCTGCCTGCCGGTGCAGCTCCTCCTCTCAAGTCCAAGCTCAGCAAGGCCAGGGAGATGGTTCATAGCCCATGTACTGTCACCATGGGCCACTGAGCCCCACCAGCTGAAGCCACTCTGGATTCTCAGCAGCTGACAAAATGTTACTTGCAGGTACTTCAATATATTGAACATAGTAAAGAGCAGGACATTTGTGAACAGCTGCCTGGGGGACAGAGGTGAGCGAAGACCTTTGCTTTTTTTTTTTATGAGTACATTGCAGCTGCTGGCAGGTCTCTGTTCACAGTTGACAAAGCAGCAGAGGAAAACAGAGGTTGTTGCTTACAGAGGGGAGGAGGCCTGTGTCTGCATCTGCAAGGGATTGGGAGTCCAGAGATTATTCACCGCAGCTGCAAGCTTCATCATGGGCAACTTCAGCAGAAAGAGTTTTCCTACTTGCCAAAAAGATCATCTCAGAGCGTTTAGTTGTCCCTAGTTGTACTGAGCAAAGCAGAAATGTCAGCGTATTTGGTTTGCATGGCAAGGTTTTGCCCATCACAGTCACGATTTCTTTGATCAACAGTTCAAAGGAGTACTCAAAATGCTGAGGTGGTTTGCAGACTCATTTTCAGCTGAACCTAAGGAAGGTAAGGGCAGAGCTTGTTCAGAACTGATAGTTACCATGTGCTGATCCGCTCTCCTAACAAGCTTCCAGGCAGAAAAGCGAGGGTTTTCTCTATAAACTTGCCAAGTCACAGCTCCCCTAAGTCAAGTGAGGGAGCCACCATTCACAGAAACCTCTTTGGAAATCCTTCTGTGTGTGAGGAGGGGTGTTTTTCTGGTCTGAATCTGACCAAATCAGAACATTGCAACTGCTCAGCAGACTCACTCAAATTCCTCTGGCCATCTCAAAGGCAAAGCTGTTGGTTTCAGAGGAGCTAGGGACAGATTTCCCATTGACATTACTTTCCTGGCTATGACAGGAAACCACGATGTCTTTATTGTTCAGGTGTTTAATGCAGTCAGAGCAGTCAGTAATAAAAAATAACGACTCTGTGTATGTATCACAGACCAAAATCCAGTGATATGCAATTCTGTGCAGTCCTCAGGCTCCCTCCATGTGCTGCTAAGTCATGCACCTCTGCTGTGCAATTCTAAAATATGTCTTTTTTTCTATGAAATATGTTTTCCTGTGGCTTTTCCTGAAGATGGTGAGAAGATTTCTCTTCTCTAAGGACCTCCACAGAAAGTGAACATTGCAAAACAGGAATCCAAGATTATGCTGCCTCTGGGGACTCCAAATCACACCTACCTGTGGTGCATTGCTGCCTTCCCTGAACTACCTTCTCGGAGCTCATGTCTTCTATTACAACTGCTAGTGGGAATCCTCCTAACCTTTCTCCTTTGCTGTGTGATTTAGCTGGCTTTTTTAGAAAGGCAGGTTTGCAGAAAGTTGCACTTCTGAGGGCATGTCTGCACTCCCAGTTAGATCTAGACCCAGTCCTGAGACCTGCAGACAGTACTGTCCATATTGTAAGACTGGATCTACTGGCCCCACAGTACATCTATCGTTAACCCCCTCGACGGTGCCCTAGGCAATGATCAGCACTGTGCCAGGAAACCCTCTGCAGTCCTGGAAAACAACCTCAGCTCCCTTTTGGAGAAATACTGAATAGAATGTGTGTTCACTTTTCAACACAGTAAGCAGGATTTAATTGCCTCAGCATTGGTATTTAGGGCTATTTGAGATGCCCCAGCCAGCTTACCTGGGGCCCAGCAGTTGGAGAGCAGAGTCTTACATCAACCCTCTCCCCATCAGCCACCAGCTGATGTCCTGGTGTGTCAGGACCTCTCAAACGGGACTAGACACCTACGGTTGAGAAACTGCACTGAGCTGGTTGATGCCTTCCCTAGGAAAATCCCAAGGGGGGTTAGATCACACATCTAAATGCTTAAATAGAAACTCATGGCTAAGGCTGGGCTACCCATTTTCTAAAACGGTTTGGAAGTGATTTTGTTGTCTGACTCAATTTGCAAATACAGACAGTAGTGACTGCATCTGCTTACATATAGAATCATAGAATTCTTTAGGTTGGAAAAGGCCTTTAAGATCACCAAGTCCAACCATTAACCTAGCATTGCCCAGTCCACCACTAAACAATGTCCCTAAGCACCACATCTGCACATCTTTTAAATACCTCCAGGGATGGAGACTCAACCACTTCCCTGGGCAGCCTGTTCCAGTGCTCAACAACCCTTTCAGTGAAGTCATTTTTCTTAGTATCCAATCTAAATCTCCCCTGGTGCAGCTTGAGGCCATTTCATCTCATCCTGTCCTTGGTAGAAGAGACCAACACCCACCTCACTACAACCTCCTTTCAGGCAGTTGTAGAGGCAAGAAGGTCTCGCCTCAGCCTTCTCTTCTCCAGGCTGAACAACCCCAGTTCCCTCAGCCGCTCCTCATGAGACTTGTCCTCCAGACCCTTCTCCAGCTTCATTACTCTTCTCTGGCCATGCTCAGGCACCTCAATGTCCTTTTTGAACTGAGGGGCCCAAAACTGAACACAGTATTCAAGGTACAGCCTCACCAATGCTGAGTACAGGGGAAGGATGACTTCCCTGGTCCTGCTGGTTGCACCATTCCTGATACAAGCCAGGATGCCATTGGCCTTCTTGGCCACCTGGGCACACTGCTGGCTCATATTCAGCCGGCTGTCAACCAACACCCCCAGGTCCTTTTCTGCTGGGCAGCTTTCCAGCCACTCTTCCTCAAGCCTGTAGCGTTGCATGGGGTTGTTGTGACCCTAGTGCAGGACCCAGCACTTGGCCTTGTTGAACCTCATACAATTGGCCTTGGCCCATCGATCCAGCTTGTCCATATCCCTCTGTAGAGCCTTCCTCCCCTTGAGCAGATCAACGTTCCCACCCAGCTTAGTGTGGTCTGCAAACTTACATATGTGAATGTTTATCTTGTTCTCCGTATGTGTGTCTGTCAGTGAGTGTGTGCATACCAGTCCCAGCACACAGATGACAAGCACCAAAAGCAGGTGGAGATAGTGCAAGTCCTGGCTTGGCTCTAGATCTAGATCTTAGCTCCTTCAAAGTCAAGAGGTGTTGGGATCCAGGGTTTTGCAGCAGACAGAGCCCTGCAAACCTCAGCTTCACCTGCTCCCTCCTGCTGCCTCCCACCACAGCTCAGCAGAGGAAAGCAGGGGAAGCTGACTTTGCCGGTTGGGCACACCATGCACAAGGCGAAAATTCCTCTCTGGTCCCTGCAGGGGAGTTTGTGTGTATGCCGGTGCAAGAGGTCTACTTACCTCAATCTTTGCTTGCCCAGCTCCAAGTGTAATTAATTGACATAAAATTATCCAGCTATTTTTCAAATCCTGACCCATTGTTTGAATCGGTGACCTCCTGTAGTACCAAATTCCACAGGTTGACTACATACTGTGTGAAGTAATATTTCTATCCATTTACTAGCCATTAATTTCTGACCTTTGGGAAATCTGAAATATGTATGATCATGTGAAGGATCTTGAGCCATTCATAGTTGTGTGTTGTGTGAAACACATTTGCTCGTTTAACTAACTCCCAAGCTCATTTGGCCCTGACTTGAGCACCAGGCAAGACAAATCAGCCCAGAAAGCAAGAGAAATAGCAAGAAGCAAACTGCCAGCTGTTAGATGAGCAAATGGGGAGCTACAGGGATTCCCAGAGCCAAATTCTTATCTTATTTATGCTAGCATAAATTTAAAGTAACTGCACTGAATTATTCTGGATTTACCCTTCTGTAAAAGAGATCAGAATCTGACACTCGCTTTGGAAACTTCCTTCCTCCAATTTCCATTCTTGCTAGAAACAGAATGAGGCACTGATGTGCCACATCTTTTTCAAATATTTCTTTACAGAAAAGGATCAAATAACCAACAGTTCTGGGGAAAAAAAATCTGTTGCAAAACTTTCAATAATCAAAAGAAATCTCACATTTTTACAAATCCAGAGGTTGCAATGCCAGGAGAACTAGCCAGAATTAAAGTTTTAAGTGTCCTTTGTGTCTTTCTCTGGCCCATACAAGTGTCTGCTGTAAAATCCAGTTGTGGGTCTCGGCTGATCCTGGGGAGCTGAACTTGCTGAGTGGGAAATGCA
>NW_009259600.1:3122611-3140898 GCF_000687185.1 Egretta garzetta
AAAGGGAAGGAGTTGCAGGCGGGTTCGAGTGTGCACTAGAAATGCAAATGCTCACTCGTTCTTTGCTTTTTCCCATCTTCTCATCGTCCCTTATGATTGTATTGTAAGGCTGCTGCGAGAGAGAAGCAAAACGCAAATGTTGCAAAAGAAATACAGGGCAGGCTGTAATGCTGACTTATGTAATAACATGTTGTTACAAACCAGACTATCCTGAAAAGAGTATTACTGCTTCCCTCATTTCTAGTAAAGCCCCCAGCTTCATTTTTCTAACATGTACTATTTTATTGCCAGGGTGTTTTATGCAAGACATGCCCGATTTGCAAAAGTAGTTCTGAAAAGTTTCTTAAACGATTACCTTGCAAAACATTCTGGGACATTTAATTGAAATGGCATCACCCTGTTTTAAAACATTGTAGTGTTAAATAAACTTGACCTGTAGCACCGAAGCACTCATTTTTCTCCAGCTATGTCATACCCTTGAAATGCATATGCACGTATATAACACCCTGACTTCTCCAGCTGAAAGACAAATGCAAGCCCCCATTTAAAAATAATGATGCTCCCACCTTTCCTCTTGTCACATAGACTAAGGGAGGAAGAGGCTCTAAGAAAGAAGTGGCTTGATCTCAATTACTGATGGAAAATGAGATTGAACGAGACAGGTAATTTAAGCACACACTCGTGCTGTGAGTCCGGCGCCCACTTCTGCAGTCAGCCCTGCCTATGCCTGTGCACTGGGGAGAGGGGGGACAGGAGCAGGGTGGGGGGATCGCGCCAGGCACGTGGGGGTCAGAGCATCCCTGTGCGACAGGGCCAGGGGCGGCGAGGGGAGAAGGCTCCTGGCAAGGCGTGGGGCAAACCAGGGGCGCTCACCATGGCCCAGCCAACGTGTGCGTGGCCTCCACCTCACCCTGCCCCTAACTGGGGCTGCAGAGGTCTCCAGCTGCCTGCCAGGAGCCATCTTACAGCACTTGCAAAGCTTGGTAGGGCAGCACCCATCACCCCTTTCCCCTCTCCAGACCCTGCCGGCTGTCCCACCTTGGGTGTGCTTTTTGGGGGTTAGAACTGATGAAGAGGAAGGCGCAGCTCAGCGCCGTTACCCAAACGGCACAGCTGCGCTGTGAGGACCAATAAAACTATTAGCTGCTGGCATCGAGCCAAGAATCCATTAATGACAGACTGGTATCTCTCCAGGAATGTAAAATGTTTTACTGAATAAACATTAAAAGCAGGAAACATTCAACTTCTGTCACTAGGTAAAACTCCAGTGTGATCCTATCCCAAGGAGGGATAGCCAGGAGGTGAGCAAGAAAACTTTGTTTCACTGATAAAAAAACTATTTAGTACCAGGAGGAGCCGGTGAGATGTGATTTATAGTGCCTTGCACAGCGTGATGAATGAGGCTGGACGCTTTTGTGGGATCAAGTCGCTGACTGCGTGGAGGGGAAGGGAAGGCAGCGATCTGTGCAGGCAGAAGGCTCCGTCAAGCAGGGTGATACTCAGAAATCAGCTCACCAGATTTTGTACCTTTTTCTGGCTCTACAAGCAAAACCGAGAATGAATGAAAGGAAACATTTTGTTCAAAGCCTGCTAGAGTTTTTTTCTTTCTTTTTTGTTTGGTTTTTTTTTCATCTGGGGATCACTGCAGTGTGCTTGTACCATTACATGGGGAAAATATGATGGAAAAAATATGCAAGTTAACTTTTCCTTCCCCCAGCACATGAAACGTCTGATACCAGATGGCCCATATCAAGGTCCTCCCAGCGCTAATGTGCGAGATCTCCAGTTGGGGGCAGAAATTACTGTTCTTTAAGACAGCTGTCTACTCTGGACCTCCAAGAAAGTCCATGCCAAAGGCAGAGCACTGTGGCATCACTGTGCTCTTATTTGAGGTTTTCCAGTGAGAGAGACCTGGAAGACGAAAATAAGGGTATTTAAGTTCCCGCAACCTACAGAGAGACAACTTACCTTCATGTAGCTGAGACACAGAAGGAATCTGTCTCTCAGGTTTCAGAAGGAAAAGAGGAAGCATGGTTAGATGACTACAGGTTATGCCATTGAAAGGATTATGGTGTGCAGCAGGTAGAAGGTATGATTAGAAAGGCTAAGGGAAGACTTAGATGGCAGGTAGCCAAAGAGAAAAACATACAGCAAGACATTTTGAAAACTATCAGAGGTAAGACACTTATAAGAAAACCTATGGCTTCTCTAAACTCAGGCAGAACCAAAGTCATGGCAGGAAAGTAAAATGTATGTATATAGAATCATAGAATCATAGAATGTTTTGGTTGGAAGGGACCCCTAGAGGTCATCTAGTCCAACCCCCCCGCAGTGAGCAGGGACACCGCTAACTAGATCAGGTTGCTCAGAGCCCCATCCAACCTGGCCTTGAATGTTTCCAGGGATGGGGCCTCCATCACCTCTCTGGGCAACCTGTTCCAGTGTTTCACCACCCTCATTGTGAAGAACTTCTTCCTTACATCTAGTCTAAACCTACCCTGGTTTAGTTTAAAACCATTACCCCTTGTCTTGTCACTGCTGGCCCTACTAAAAAGATTTTCCCCGTCTTTCCTATAGGCCCCCTTTAGGTACTGAAAGGCCGCAATCAGGTCTCCCCGCAGCCTTCTCTTCTCCAGGCTGAACAAGCCCAACTCCCTCAGCTTGTCCTCATAGGAGAGGTGCTCCAGCCCCCGGATCATTTTTATAGCTGCCAGCTACAGCATTGCTCAGAGATAAGAAGGCCCAAATCGTATTGCGGTGCCCAGTGTAAGCTAATATCATCCTTCTTGGAAAGAGGATGGGGTTTCCCACAGAAACTGAAGTCTGTGGTGGCAATACCAGGTGCAGTCTCAGTGCTGGCCAGGGGAGACCCAGCTGCAGGAGTCCCATGGGTGCTGCGTCCCCTGTGCAGCTCTGTCTCCAAAGCGTCCGCGAAGCAGTTTCTCTTGCCCTGCAGCCTGGGAGACAAGCTGTCCATCTGACAACTGGTATTCCAGATGGGTGCAGCCTCTTCCATCTGGGCCTGCCCCAGATAGGGGACCTCTTCTGGTGAGTTCAGAGCCCCAAACTCTTAGATTCTCAGCCCAGATCTGAAACCACTCCTGCAGCCTTGACAAATCTTATCATGTCTCTGATTCACATCCTTTGCAGAAGAAAAGTCTTCTAAATCATCTTTTTACACCAGATAGGGTCTTGGCCTTCCCATCCAAACCTGAAATTAGAGACTGCACAGAAACCAATCTGAGGTTGGGGCAGGTGTATGTGGTCTCACCACCAGGCTGTGAGCAAAAGCCACCTGCAGGACACTTCCATCCAGCTTCCAAGCCAGCACAAGAGTCTATTTAAGGAGCCTTCTCAAGGCACAAGGAGGCAGAAGGAGATGCTCTGCTAAGGGAAAATGCAGCCTGCCACCCCCAAAGGCAGCTCGCTGCTGCCAGGGGCGAGGGGAGGAGCTGCTGCTTGAGCAGAGGTTGAGAAGCAGTGGCTTTGCGGGCTTGGGGGATATTTGCAAGGGGACAGGAGGGAAAAAACTCAGAGAGGGAGCAGCGCAGAGTCTAGATCAAGTCCTGTGGCTATTGAGATGGTACCATCCAAATGTACAAGGTGCAGCTCACTTTGGTGTGCTTCGGGTTAGAGGCATGGGGTTAGCTGAATGCTGACATTCATTACTTGAAATTTTATTCCCCCATTCGCTCTCTGTTGGCTTTTACACAGGACACTCATCTGCACAGGCATGTACCAATGGGCTTGACTACAGCTACAGCTATGTGGGAAGAAAACAGTTGAGAGCCAGATCCTCAGCTGCAGTAAATCAAGCAGCTGTGGACTCAGGCCAACAGAGACCATACGCGAGATGTCCCAGTTCCTCCTCTCAAACTGTTATATTAAACTAAACATAAGATTCAGTAGCTCCCTATCTTTGCCTTGGTTTTGCACTCTGACTTTTTGTCTGACTTCACGTGCCAGGGTAAATACAAGAAAGATGATCACCCCGGAATCACATCTAAATTGTCAGTGACTGACCCAGTCAGACAACTACCTCTGTAAGGAAATATGGAGATACTTCTCACCTCTCACTGTTTTAAGGAAAGCAGAGGCACAATCCATGTGGTCTTGCAGAGGTATCATCCCCGGAAGAAGATCTTTATATTTCTAGAGAGCAAAGGAAAGCAAGCTCTGGTCACAGAGATAAGAACCCTTGGTCCGTGGTGTGGTGTGCTGGTTTTCTGTTGCACACGCAAGGTAAAAGAGAAGACAAAACCCCAACCTGTATTATGGTATGCCCCGGTGTGCAGGATCTCAGAGCCTGCCCTGCAGGTACAAGGGGGTCTGGGCAGCCCTGCCCAGGGGCCATCTCTTCTGAAGCTCAGCAGTGAAAAGGTGGTGCCACCCCACAGGCCGCTGCCTGCATGGGACTGCCTAATGTTGTGATGGGAAAGCCAAGGCCCAGCATCCCCCCACTTTCTGGGGTTTCTGCAGGATACCGCCACTCTCCGTGTCACCTCAAGCCACCTGAAGGCTGCTGTCACTTGTTTGGTAATTTTTGCAGAGCTCCATGGATTCTGCAAGGCGTTGGTAGGAGGTGCGTTGCCACTGCCCTTTCCAGGAGCACACAGGAGTGGAAGGGGCTGTGATACGGCTTGTTCCAGCAACACAAAAGGACCCTCTGGTACCATGAGCACCTTCCACTGGTCAGGCAAGCCAAATAGCAAGGTGCTTTGCATTAGTAGACACAAATTTCGAGTAGTCTTTGCAGCATTGGAGGTCTCATACCTGGGAATCAGAGAGGAGACTCATGTGCTCCGGCGCACCACACCCTGTGGCCAACCATGGCCACCCCGTGACAGCACCCGTGTCACCTGCTGCACCCAGGAGGGCACGCCACACCCCAGCCCATTCCTTTGGGAATGGTTAAACTCACTTTTAAGCCCTTCCGAGAATTTCTCAGGTGCGTTGCATGAAAAACACCACCTCTATAAAAGACTCAGAGCCAACATCAGGCCCCTTGCCTCAGATTCCTTCTGGACCCCTCCTTCAGTGAGGCAGGGGTTGGAGATGAAAAAGAAAAAGATCCTGTTTTTTTCCCCCGAGAGGTTACAAATGGTACGGAAGCAAGTATTGGCCTGGACTTCCTAATTCCACAGAGATAATTCCTGCGTACAGCCCATCTAACAAACAGATGAGCAATGGCTGTGGCATCTGAAGGTGACCGGTGGCTTGCTGCTCCACAGCACTCGGGGGAGGCTCTTTGGTTTTCACATCTGGGCCAAGCTGTTGCATTTGTGTGACCTTTCAAAATCAGGGGAACTTTCTGTGAAATACACAGGCAGCCAAATGTTTAGGTCTGCAGAGTTACTGTGGGCCATTATTTACTTATCACAAACACATGGCTCAGGAGGCACAGAGCTCTCCGAAGTTTGGCTTGCATGTCAACCCTTCACATTAATGTACTTTGTCTATCATTAAAGAGAAATACTATTTTTCTCCAAGAGCTTAGTCAGACCCCATTTTTGGTGGGAATAGATATCCAGCTCCCTTATCCTAAGGTACCGACCAGGGCTTTCCTACAGTCCTGAGGACGGCAGCATCTATGTGCCCTAATTCCACATAATCCTCCCCCTATAAAAGCTGTCCCTGTCACAACACCACCATAAGGGTTAGGGAAACCGAAGCTTGCATCTCCTCACAGGGTCAATAACAGCACGTTTCCTCCATGTACCACCCTTAATTCCCTGTCTGGAGCGGGTGACGTGACCCCTCCACCCAGTGGGCCACAGAAGACTTGCCACCAACTGAGCCTCACGCAGACCTTCAGCCAAGGTTTCTCTGCCATCCCTCACCACAGCAGTGTGTTCCACCTCCCGGGAACCCTCCTCCAGGTGAAAGGTTTCATGTTTGGTGCTAAAAGGTTAAAATTGTTTAAGATCTCTTAATTTCATTAACCCCAGGGAACAAATCCAACGCCCAGTTGGTGCTGGCTGATTTTTGCGTCGCCTGATTTGAGAGGCTTTAAGGGAGCATGACACACAAAATGTTCTGAGCGTCAGAGCTGCTAAAAAGCAAGTATTTTTTTAAGCGTATTTCAGGCTGGGGACACAGAAGCAGAAGACCCTAATGTCATTTGTGTGCATGCCATCAGTTGCTCAGGGTTGTGCATGGCTGCACGCACTCAGAGTTAACCCTTTGCTGGGTAATAGCCCTTGGACAGCTTCCAGTAGCCATTCTATTCCCAGGGTCACTTCAATGCATACACCACACTTTCCAGCAGGCATTGCTCTTCCTCATCGGTTGCATTCCTCACTTTCAAGCAGATGCTGTTTCCAGAGCTCAGACCTGCTTCGTTGCTCTGGCACACGAGCCATCACCTTCACATGGAGCAACTTCTCCCCACCCTGAATGGGCAGCAGAGCTTTCCTCTGCAAGGTCAGGGGACCAGGGAAGGCCAGGAAAGGGACATGGCAATGAGCTCTTTAAACTCCCTCCGCCGGAGCAAGAGCCGCTCGCAGTGACTACACACACTGGAGAGCCATGACCACCTCCACCCGCTACCCCAGGGCCCCCACAGAGACCCCATGGGCACCGCCTGGGGCGGCACGTCTGAGCCAAAGCCTGAAACAGAGCGCTCATTGCCCTTAGCTGACAAATGCTGGGCCCTTTCTGCTTACTTGGCATTTCTGAGCAGCTGAGTCCCTCACTCACCTCTGAGCACCCACCACTGCTTTTGCACCTTGATTTGATCACAGATATTCAGAACTGGGGCTGTAGTGCCAAGCCACTGCTGATCACACAAGTGACATGGTATCCTCTCTCCTCCCAGCAAAAAAATGCGAACCCAAAGTGTGAGAGCTCTGCAATTTGCTTTCCACCTGCTCTTTTTCCTTTTTTTTTAATTTTACGTTTAATATTGCCAATAAAATTAACATTTTAAAATCTAAGGGTTTTGTTGCCTGCGGAACCCAAACTTTGCAATAATTATTCATGAAGGGGACAGGAATGTAACTACATTGGATCTGTTGCAAACTGCAGCATGTAGTGACAGAAAACACGTTGCAATTTCTATGATCTCCGTGCTGGACAGTATTTGTCTTTGTGTTGCTGTTTTCAGTCCTCACTGCAGTGTGAAAAACTTTCTAGAAATATGCAGTGTAATTATGCATCGAGACACATTGCGGGCTATCTGCAAGAGGGAAATACCAAGCTGCTCCAGAGGTCTCCGGCACCGGAGCCACCTATGCTGCCCTCAGGTCACGTACATATTTCTCCGCTTCCCACAGCCTTCTAGGAGGAATCTCTTTGAATTTCTGAAAACAGGGGATGGGTTGCTCCGTGCAAGTTGTGTCAGGTTAGGTCAAAGCCGGAGCTGTGCCAGGAAGGTGTGCTCAGCTCAGGAAGGCGCAGTCCCTGCTCCCGGGGCCACCATTGCTTCCCGGGGAGCCCCGCGGTGCGCCAGGGACCCGCACGTTTGCCTGCGCCTGGTTCCTGCAACGCTGAGACCGCCGGGTCACCGAGCATCCCTCCTGCTGCGGAGGGGAACAGCCACCGATTTTGAAAAAATAAAATAAAATAAAATAAACCAAAAGCACGCTGGGGTGAGGAGGGTTGCTAAGTGGCTGAGTTTTTAATGAAATGAAAATGCTCACTTTGTTTATAAAAAATAACTTCAAGTCTTTAGGGCTTTGTCTATTCTTATTTTGCTTGGCGCTTGGTATTGAAAAAATGGAGAAGGCAGAGGTCAAACATCACAGAAAGTGGTATTTTACCTCCATCCTTGCAAAAGCTTCTTTAATATCAACAGTGAACATTTTTCAGTGATAATTTTCCCACATAAAAATCACTTTTCTTCTTCTTAGAAATATGTCTTTTCCAGTGGGAGAGAAGAACTTTGAATCACAAAAATTGTAGCCATTTTCATATAAAATGAGAAAACAAAAATAAGCACTGGGGAAACCAGGGTTTTTGCACACCAGAGACAGCCTACGCCTTCGCTATCAGCATTTTGCCAGGTTAGTCGGGGGGAGAGAGGATTGAGCTAGCAGGATTTTAGGGTACAGTACTCCTGAAGAAAATGCCATTTTTATAGCTACAAGAACGATGAGAGATTTGGGATCTGGGAGCAGGAAGGGGTGACTAACGTGGAAAAAGCCACAGCTGGGAGAGGGAGAGGCGGGAGGAACGAGCAGATGCCATCATCTCCAAGGGGGCTGAGGGACCATGCCCTGAGAAACCACAACATCCAGATTGGTAAGTGGCTGCACAAGGTCTTGGGAGTAAAACTAAGTGCAAAAGAAACAGAGCCTGCAAAAGAAAAAAAGCAGTGGGAAGGGTGTGAGAGGGGGGAGTTGTTAGCCTGAGCAACGGAGAGGGATGGTTATTTACCAGCCGTGCTTGGCTGGGAGGGGGCGGCGCGATGTCGGAGCCTGGATGGGTGCAAGGGAGCAGAGCGGGTGATCAGCAGGCAGGGAACGGCAGCATTGAAAAGGATGGATCACTCCAGGGCAATGGTTTATACTTGCTTCATTATTTAAAAGTAGGCTGAGGCAGGTAATTACTCATGAGTCTGGCCACAAGGTATTTAGCAGTTGAACCACAGAAGAAACTGCACGCACAGCCTACCTCTGCCTGGCAGGAGGCATAAGTTGATGATTAATACAGCTTAAGTCACTTACAGCTCCCCTCTCCATGGGCCTGTTCTCCTTGAGGAATAGGTCTGCCGTGTACAGCTCAGCTCCCACCAGCTCAGGGACGCTGCAAAATGGTGCCCTCACCTTGCCGGGACATACAGGAGCCAGGCAGAACCAAAGCCCCTCTCCCCAAAGTCAGCCAGCACTCCCAGCCGGCCGCTCACCACAGCATCCCAGCGAGGCTGAGCAAGAGATGGGCTGAGGGTGGTTGCTGCACCCCAGGGATCACCGGAGCCCACAAGTCAGGGGCTGGTGCCTGGAAGAAGTGCTGCACCCTGAGGCAGCATGGGCTTCGTTTCCCCCAGGGGCAGGAAAGGAGAAGGCATGGGCATGCCAGCCCAAAGTCACAGCCCTGCAAAGCAGCCCAGACTGTTTGCATGCGTTGGTTTCTCAACATGTACCTGGGGGTGCAGAGTCCAGCAATAGCTTTTTTTGGGGGTTGTACTTCGCCTGTTGTGACAACAGGAGACTTAATTTTGAACAGCGCTATGAAACCAGTGAGATAGATGTAAGAATTAGCTGATACTCAATACCAGGAATGACCTGTCTTTTATGTCCTCTCACTGTTCTGGTAGAAGCCTACCAGAATGCAGGACACATGTTTTCCAACTCAATAGCAGGTATCCAGCTGGAGAAATGTGTTTCCCTGAATTATGGCCATATGCTATATATCCCACTTCAACATATCATATCATGTTCCATCTGCACAGAATTTGACACTGCATAAAACAATCTGCTTTGAATTTGAATGCATATACTTCCTTGCGCAAAACAAAACCCTCTTGCTAGGCTGTGAGTCTACATGCCCTGGAGTTTCTGGTGAAGCTTGTGCCACAAGCAGAAAAGACCAGAACCAAAGCTGTAGGGAGGGGAAAGCATTACCACTGGGCTGTGTCATCTGAAACAAATTCCACCTTCACACCGAGGAGCTTGTCCTGGTGGTTCCTGAGAGTGGACGAAGCAGAACCTGGAGCAAGAAATATCAGCAGACACGCTAGGACTACCAAGCTATACAAAGCATGATATGTAGGAGTACATCGTTCAAGCTCTCTCTAGGCTATTCTAGCCCTTTCACGTCTGTAACAGTGCAAAATTTAAAAGGCAGCTAGAGAGTAGATGTCTCAGGAGTTTCTAATTCTATAGCACTCAGAAGTATAGGAAAATTCAGAAAATTTTCATGCATGTTGAAGACAGCTTCTCCTCACACTGACTAAATGCTATGACAAGTTGATTGGACAACACAGAGTGTTTTTTGTTGTTTTTCAAGAAAATGTGAATGCTTTCAAATTGTTTGCCACACTCCTAATGGCCCCAGGGTCATCCCATCTTCCTCACCCCCTCAGGCATTCATCCTCCCCTAAGGAGGCCCATTCCCCCTTAGGAAGAAATGTGAAGTCAGAAATACTCAAAAAGTCCTTGAATGACGAACACTTCTTCTTTATTTCCTCTTTCTCTCCCAAAACCTTTCAGCCAGACTTGCTGTAGCTGCTTTACGTTTGATGGCTCTACTGCCTGTTTCGTCAGTGATGAATTTGTTTGCATTGCCTCCCAGCAGACCAGCCTTTGGCAGAGGAACGTCCCAGGCTAAATAGGCTTTTAGACTCTAGTCTAAAAGAACAAAAAGAAACAGCAACTGGATGATAGAGAAGGGTCAGCACTGTTAATGAAAAGAGTCTGCTCACAGGGCTTGGTGTCAGGTCTTGACAAAAAGGGACAGGCGTACGTTTTGGAGAATTGCAGTTCTGGATGATGGTAGTCATTTCTCTCACTCTAAAAGAACAAGGCAACTAAGGTTCAGGAGCCAGTGGCATACTGGATGCTCATCTTCTTCGCTAGCAAAAGACATACGTGAAGGGTTTGATGAGCAGGCACGCTGTATTCCGTTCATGGCCATGCCAGGGGGCTGCAGACACATCCAAGAACTGCTTCCTCTCAGGTCTGAAAGACTTCTGGTTCAAGAAGGACCAGAGCTTTCTGTTGCTTTTACCTGACTGATCACAGTAAGATCCAAAACTCCTCTCCACTGATCTTCATCTGAACGAATACAAATAGTAAATTGCAAACAGAACAGCAACGCCAAATTAAAAGTCTTGAAGTCATAAATCCGGGTCTCTGAAAAGTATTTGGATGTCAGCTGCAGGACACCACAGTGCAGGGTGCAGAATATCTGCTGGGAAGCGGAGGCAACTGGTTTTAGGCAGATTGAGGTTTGGGACTTTTTTGGACAGCGTAAGCAACATCATCAGATCAGGTCTGGTGAATTCATAGAAGTCCATCAAACCAGCACATTTCTGGTGTATGTTGGCAACAAGAGACTCTTGCCCAGCACAGGACTCTACCAGAGTGGGAGTGAACAAAGTGTCTCTCTCATTCTGAAGCATTCAGCTGGCTGTATTAAACAGAGTGCCTTATGTAAAGTTATGGGGGACATTTATGCCACTCTGCTCAGTCCTAATGGCATGCCAGCAGGAGTACTGTCCCATTTAGGTGCCACAATAGGCATTGCAATAAATCCCCTTTTTCCCATTTTAAGAGCAAAATTGAGGCCTGTATTTCTCCAGGGAGTTCACTGCAGTTGAGTGCATAACAGTTTTTAGGAGTACCATGGCATCCACTTCTCCTTGGTTTCAAGCAGTTTATGATGAAAAGACCTCAGGCGCTGTGGCACTGCTGAGAGCGCTCCATGCACTGAGCCCCTGGGAGCTCCACTCCTTCCTCTTCCCATGGGGAGGGACCGAGCAAGGCCCACCCTGGTAGATATACTTGAAAATATTTCTCAGAGCATACAGGGAAAGAAGCCAAAGAACGCCTGGTCTGCAGACCACAAACTGACCAGTCTTACATACATATCTGTCATGCCCAGATATATTTAGGTGCCAGGCTCTGCCAGTCAGTCTGTGGTCAGCAGACCCCCAGTGGTCCAGAAGACATCAGAAAATTATCTGCAAGAGTGTGATCCCTAAAACTGCACACAAAACTTTACCTGAGCTCTCATCAGTCCAAAGGACTATGGAGCATTTCCCACATCTAACATCCCAGTTATTATATCCTGGAATATCCTGGGCAACAGCATAATTTATTACCTTGTATTCAGAATTCATTCCACTATAAAGCCCTGAATCTTCCTTGCAGAACCATTATCTAGCCAGATTTTGCATCCTGTGCTTGAGGTTATCCTTCCTTATGTGTAATATTTTGCACTTGTTATTACATATTATTGCACTTCTGTCAAACTGCCCCTTTAACATAGCAAGATCATTTGGAAACCCATTTCCTTAAATGCTTGAGTTTCATTTCACTCTTATCAACGCAGAACATTAGACTAGTTCGAGATGATAATTTATCTGAATAAATTCACATTGGATTTTTTTATCATGTTACCGTTTTGCAGTTGCTATTATATGAAGCACTTGAATTATCTGCAGTATTATTCAAAGCGTTTGAGATATCTGAGACAGGTTGGTTGATCTGTAATCCTTGGTGCCTCTTAATTCTTCTGTGTGTTCTTAAATACACTTGTTACTATTTCAGAAATGACCGTGGTTAGTTCTTTAATTATACCGGAGCAAATGTCCCCAGGATTTCCTGCTCTGAGTACTTACACTTTATTCAAACGTTCTTTCACTTCTTTTCTGTGGCCTGCATTTCAATTCCCTTGCTAGCTCTAAGCGTGTTCGGCCTCTCTCATGCCAGGGGTCCCCTACTTGCAAGGAAGGTGTTTCACACTTCAGCCCACTCTGTCCTCTGTTCACCATCCCTGTGAAGTGACAACCCTTTTCCTTCTTTTCTTCTCATTTCTTTTTCTGGTCCCTTTTGCATTCTTTACACTTCAGCCCTTCTCTTTTACTTTTCCTAGAACAGTGTCTTTGCTCACTTTTTGTATGACGGGGTTTTGTTGTCAGACAACCACGTGGCTCCTGACTCAGCCCCCCTGATTTCTTCCAACGCTGTCCTCCTTGCCAGCAGGATAGCTTCCTACGGGATCTTTAAATAAGGACTTTTTCCAAACTGCCTGTTTCCTTAAGCTCCTTTCTCCTTTTGGCTCCTCCCCCCAAAACCTTCCCTATGGATTCCCCGAAGTGTGGAAATCTGCCTTACAGGAGTCATTTGGTCTTGGTCTGCTCCTCTCAATCCTCCTTTTCCACAGACACATGAGCTCCAATTGCCCTCTAGCGAGTTTCTCTTTATTAGTCATATCTATCATAGCTTATCTGGCCACGTCTCCTGTAACTGCCTCCACTCTTTGAAACAAAAAGTTGTCCCAACACATTCCAAAAACTTGAGGAACTGTCTGTGCTCTGCTGTTGGGTTGTGGTTTGGGTTTTTTTTTTCTTACAGCAGGTATCTGGTTAGATGAAGTCCTCAGTTACCACTACCTCATATCCTCAGGACACTCCCAGTAGTTGTTCAAAACCCATTACATCGATGTCCTCCTCCTCCACGTTAAGTAATCATTAGTAGGGCTTTACAGTTCCTCTCTATTTAATCTCCAACAACTCTGTCTCTTCCCTCTTTCTGGCCTTCTACACGTTCCTAATATACCAGATAATACTCTTCCCTTTTTTCCTGCCTGTCCTTCCTACACAAATTATACTCTCTCTGCTAATATCAAAGTGCTGCAATTTATTCCACTGAGCCTGTGTGACGCTGATTAAACTGTAGCCTTTGTTGTGTCCCAAGACTTCGCGTTCTTCCTGTTTATTCTCCATACTCTTCGCATTAGTGTAAAGACATCTCAGATGTTTGGCAGTTTGCCCTTACGTTATCCCTTTTGTTCTTCTATGGCCCTCCTGCAATTTCCCACTTCCACTCCAGAAATGAGTTGTCAACCAGACCTCCGGTTTTCTTATTCACCTGAGGTCTTTCCTACCCACCCAGTTGAAAACTGGTGTCCTAGGAGTCTTCTCACTCATTCTTCTCTAGTAATAAAATTCTCACATTCTGGAAAAAAAATGCTTTTCTCACTGATTAAACAATGCTCTGTAGGATGGAAATTCTCCTGAGTCTTCCTAAAAAATGGTGCAGAAAGTCGTTAGTAGGAAAGTGGTCTTATGGGATAGAAGTCCCCAGCCTGATTCCAGACTTCTCAGTTCCAGAGAGAGGGTTGACAGCATGCATAGTTTAAACGAACGCTAGTTCTGTCAAAATGCTAGTACATGGGCAAATATAGGGTCCCATGTGCTGAGTCAGGCTGATGCCGTGTGAAATTAGCTCCGGTTACAACCTTGGGAGAACCCTTTCTAATTCCCAGCAGTACAATAAGCTGAATAGTAATGTATATTAACTAAGACAGTGGTACTCCTCAAGGCTGCAGTCATCAAGAAATAGGCAGATGATGAGCGTAGCAGGGATAATATGTCGACTCTCCTCCCTCACAATTATGAACAGCTGGAACATCCTCAGTTTACAACGGGTCTGACACTGCAAAGAAACAAGAACAAATATTTGGAAATCTAATCATATAATATAGCTGAACGCTGACAAGAGGACCCCGTTCTAGGGAAGTATACTCCTTTATAGCACACGGTCACTCTGTGAGAGGACAAATCACACACTATTGAAATCTGCTGTCCTGCTGCCCGGCCCCCAAATGATTGACAAGGGTGAAGTTCAGTCACTCGACTTCCCCAAAGCTTCGGATGTGCTTCTGGAGCAAAGATTAAGAGGTTATAAAGGAAGATGTTTCATACGGTGTGATCAACTCCATCCCTCAGCTAAGGTTTGAGGTTAAACACTGAGATGTAAAAAAACCCCATGCTTATTTTATACATTTCAGTAAGCAGACTGACCTGGCATCTACCTGGAGACAGTGAAGAGGAAAGCTCGTTCAAAAACCATTTGCAAAAATACGCTCCTCCCATAAATCATTGTAAGAGGGAGTCGGCAGTCCAAAAAGGAGGAACAGTACTTACAAAGTAAGGGCTTAAGCCCCGTGCTATTTTTTTCATTTGAATACTCGGAATCAAATTATTCTGATGCATATCTATATTTCAAAGATGAGCCAGCGGTTTTCTTGTGTTTGAGCAACACAGCCAGTGCGATGGATGAATCGTGCAACGTCTGCTGATATGTATCACGCCATCAGCCAGATCGACTTCAGCTGTCTTCTGTCCGCTGGTGTCTATTCCCACTACTTCATAGATTCTGCTCCCTCTTCTGGCCAGCAACATAATAAAAGAAATCATTTCCCCTTTTTAAATATGATTTTGAGCATGGGGAGTTGAGAAATGGAACAGAAAATTCATATTACTTTGGCAGGACAAAGAGATCTGAGCTGCGCATCCACTGAATTTCCATATTTGGATTTCTCTGTAACAAAGGCTTGCAGTATTTGTGGTAAAAGCTGAAAAAATAATTACTGTTATTTTTTGTTCAGTTTACTGGTTAGCTCTTGGGGGGAGGGTGGGAGAGAGGAAGGGAGGGGTAGGGAAGGAAAGACCATCAGTCTGTTCTGCTGTATCTTTTCACTTCTCCTTCTCGGCACCTTCTCAGTTTTGTGAAAAAGAATATTGCAGCCCTAAAAAAGGAAATGAGCCGAGATCCCATCTTTAGGAATAGCAGACTTGCCAAAATGGGCTCAGATAATGTTATATTAGCTATAGCATCCAGAGCGCCTGCTCAGAAAGGCCAGAATTTCCTCTCTTTCAGTAAGTGAAATCCAAAAGGTTTGCCTCCAAAGCAGATACTGCAGATTCTGACCAATTTTGCCTTTTTTCAGGTCCTCCCGCTTCCCTTGGAGGCTAACAAGCACAGAGCAGATGTTTGGGACAAAGGGCTGTCAAACCTTTTCTGGCCATTACAGATGTCACCAAAACTTCAGCTAATGCAGGAGAAGGTACAAACCGCTCTACACTGTACATCCAAGACAGCAAAATCTTCTCTGTTGCCTCAGTGAGGACTTCCTTTGAGGAGAGATTCCTCAGGCCTCCCACGGTTGAACTTTGTCTGATGAAGCTCCCCAAAGCCACACCTGAGGCGGAGCAGAAGAGACAGCTCGGTGACAACATCGCTTGTTACCAAGTGTGCGATGCACGGGCTTGCAACAGAAGCGCTACGGGCTTTTACACAGAAAGGAAATGGCATTGAAAACCTCAGTGTATGGTTTTAGCCAAAACATCGTCTGTGCACATGTTAATTCATTTGCTCACTAGACAGCAAAATAAAGAGACGATTCACTCAGCCTTCACTAACGGTGAACTTCGTAAAATTTCAGATTTTTACATCGTGTTCATTCCCAGCTGCCAGCTTCTTACCTATCTTGATGACCTTTCCCCAGAGAGCATATTCCAGCCTGTTGGGCATCGCTTTCCCCATCGCTTTCCTTCACAAAGAGAGTGGGAGCTTGATCCATAGCGGAAGACTGAACTGGGGTGGTGGGAGCAGCAACCAAAGTTCACACCGGTCAGAGCTGCAAACAGCGGACCCGGCTTTAAAACTAAAGCTCTTTTTAAAGCTGAGATTACCAAATCTACTATTGGCCATGAACCTGAAACGCTATTAGGTACTCAAAAGAAATATTCCTCATGTGATTGTACCAGACTTAAGGCTGGACTCTTCCACGGGTGTCTCAGATGCTGCTGTTCAAACACTCGGGCCCGATTCTGCAATCCTTTGTTGAAGCACCATTCCGAGGGAATGGGAGTTGGCCAGAGAAGAATGTGTGATTTGGTAAAAAAATTCCACTTTCCGTGAAAAGCACCGTGTTTTCAAACACATTGCACAAGGTGAGCGGCTCTTTCAGCCCTTCTGCATATAACATGAGGGGTTTTTTTGGTGTGGGGGTGTGTGTGTCCGAGAGCGGGGCTCACAGCCCCCACGCTGCCTACACCACCTTCTCCGCAGGCAGTGTTGCGGGAGAGGAGGGCAATCCTTCTCTTACTGACACAGCTACTCATTGAATAGTTCTTCATTATCTAAGAGATAGCCAGGAAATATTTAATAAATATATTACCCATTGCATCAAAATAAATATCATTTATAAAACATTCATTGTCTTTTGCTCGTCGTCATCATCATACAGTGTATATAAATGCGCCCAGTACAGATGAGATTTACAAATGTTTGCCTGAATTTTTCCCCTCAACGCATTCTCCCACTTACAGTAATCATCGCATAAAATGCATAAAAACACAACGCAGCTTTATGCCACCGGCATATACCGAAGACAAAACTAAAGATCTTGGGAGAGTACAAAAAGTCTTCAGATCGGAGGAATGGCTTTGGGCACGTCTTAAAGTGGCACTTGCTCCAACTCAACTCTGCAGCATTTTGGAACCGGAGCCAATGTTTACTTGAGAACTCAGAATTACTTAACCAAATAATAGAACATATAAAAGCAAGCTGACTTTTTGGAAAAAAAAACGTTTAATAATACAGTAATAGTTGTAGTATCGTCCAGTAAAGGTGTATTGTAAAAATGTTCTGAATATTAATTTACCTCAGATAACTTCAGAGTTGTAAATACTTGCATTATAGTGAGGTAGACAGTAAAAAAAAAATTCTTTTCTCCATTATTAGCACAGAATTTAAATCTTGTAATAATATCTTAAGGAAATGATAATGTTAAGTAAGGATGAAATATTTGATTAATGCTTAATTCTGTACAACTCAAATATAAACTTTTAAAAATATTAGAAATTATAACATTTCGAGTGCATATAATGTTTTGTACATTAAAAAAAAAGAAATGCATGTTGTTCATCTCCATTTTGCACTTTTCAGTCTGTTTAAATAAACAAATATTTACAACTTTTATATGAACAACAGTGCATCCAAAGCAAAATGTGCATTTTAAATTATTGCTCCTGGTCAAGTCTTTTTATTAGCATTTTATATTATTATTCTATTCTCTTTTTTTTTTTTTTTTTCCCACCAGTCTGTAGCTCTGCGAAACCAGATAAGCCCCCAATTATAGAAATCAGTGGGGAAAAGCCTGAAACTAGGAACACGATAGTTACGGTAGGAGAGGGCTGGGCACACTTCGAAGTGCACTTCCCTCAGGTGAAGCCACAGCTGAGACCAAAGGTTGGAAAGAAACAGAAATCTTACATAAAACACCTTTTCCAGCACAACGGTCGCGTATAATACTGCTGCAGGTTGCGAGGGCTGCCGAGCTACCTAGAGATCGGCGCTGGCATCCTCGCACTGTCCCTGGAATCCGAAGGATTTGCCTTTCCAAATCCACCCGGGTTGTGCTTTCTGTAACACTTCGCTCTTCACAGTTTTTCATTGCTGTCTTAAAATAAAACCTAACTGGTAATTACAATCTTGAGCAATTCTTTTGTTGGGTTTTTTTTTTTTCTTTTATCTTTTTATTTTTTTTTTTTCCTTTGGGGGGGTGGGGGGCCGTAGGCTGTTTCTGGCTGGTAATCTTGCAGGAATGTGAGAGAGAGGGCAGAAATGAAACAGCCCTTTTCAGAGCAACTTCAGAGAGAGGGATCAGCCTGCTCCCTCTCCCTCCCCCGACTCTTTTTGTACTTGGTAAATTGCCTTCACCTTCGGAGGGAGGAGGACAGATCGCAGATAAAGCCCCGGGGGCGGGAAGGGAAGCGGGGAAGGGACCCGGCGGGGGCCTCGCCGCCCGCCCTGCCCGCTCGCCCTTCCCCG
>NW_009259600.1:3141012-3141310 GCF_000687185.1 Egretta garzetta
TACCTGCAGCCGCAGGACTCCACCACCATGTCCTCGTACTGCTTGTACACCACGTTGTTGCCCGCGTCGATGTAGAGGATGCTGATGGGAGTCAATTTGGTGGGGACGCAGCAGCTGGGCGGCGTGGAGCCGGGGTCCATGGAGTTCATGAGGGTCTGGATGATGGCGTGGTTCGTGGGCTCCAGGTGGGAGCGCAGCGGGAAGTCGCAGACGCCCTCGCAGTGGTGGGCCTCGTACTCCAGCGGGGCGATAATCCAGTCGTCCCAGCCCAGCTCCTTGAAGTTGACGTGCAGCGGCT
>NW_009259600.1:3141837-3143326 GCF_000687185.1 Egretta garzetta
CACCGGGAGCCGGGCCCGAGCCGGAACCGGGGGAGGGCGGGGTGGGGAGAAGGAGCAGGAGAAGGAGGAGGAGAAGGAGAAGGAGAAGGAGAAGGAGAAGGAGAAGGAGAAGGAGAAGGAGAAGGAGAAGGAGAAGGAGAAGGAGAAGGAGAAGGAGAAGGAGGAGAAGGAGGATGGAAAGGAGAGAAGAGAAGAGAAGAGAAGAGAAGAGAAGAGAAGAGAAGAGAAGAGAAGAGAAGAGAAGAGAAGAGAAGAGAAGAGGAAGAGGAAGAGGAAGAGGAAGAGGAAGAGGAAGAGGAAGAGGAAGAGGAAGAGGAAGAGGAAGAGGAAGAGGAAGAGGAAGAGGAAGAGGAAGAGGAAGAGGAAGAGGAAGAGGAAGAGGAAGAGGAAGAGGAAGAGGAAGAGGAAGAGGAAGAGGAAGAGGAAGAGGAAGAGGAAGAGGAAGAGGAAGAGGAAGAGGAAGAGAGAAGAGAAGAGGAAGAGGAAGAGGAAGAGGAAGAGGAAGAGGAAGAGGAAGAGGAGGAAGAGGAGGAAAAAGAGATCAGGTATGGAAGGACCTTCACCACAGAGGAGACCTCTCTCCCACACCAGCGGCAGCCCCTGCTCCACGCAAATCCTCTGTCCATCAGCCCCGCCAGCAACATGGGATGGGCAAGGTCTGTGTGCTCATGTACATTATGCACACATATGTACACATACATACACATATGCATACACATACACATACACTTTCTCCTTCAAGAGAAAAACCTGGACTTCTTTTTTGACACACTGGTGTACGAAGTGCAGCGCAGAAGGCAAACCAGGTTCCCCTGAGCTGCTTTCCAATAAAATGTTTACAACCCAGCAAATACAAAAATTCCCAAAGCCCCTGGGTTTCCCCAGAAGCTAGTAAAGCTTGTGTAGGTTTCAATAGTAAAAGTGTCACTGGAGCCTCTGTTCAGCAGCCCCTCGCTGCTTTTCGAAGCTCAGCCCAAGCTCCAGGGGTAGAAACGGGGACTGAAGAAATATATGGCCCCCTGTTATTTATTGATATCAGAGGTCACTGCGATTCCTAATCAGCGTATTTCACAGCCCCGGCTCTACCTGACAGGTCTGGGGGAACCTCCGGGGGGGCAGGAGAGACAGCGGGAGGATTTATGCAAACCGAGACCTTCAGGCGCGCCACGGCGCTGTGAAAATCGCTGCGGATCGACGTGGGGTTCGTGCGTGCGGCTTAGCGCGCTCCGCAGTCGCGCTGCGTGGCGGCGTGTTCCCTGGGGGAACCGCCGGGGGGGCAGGAGAGACAGCGGGAGGATTTATGCAAACCGAGACCTTCAGGCGCGCCACGGCGCTGTGAAAATCGCTGCGGATCGACGTGGGGTTCGTGCGTGCGGCTTAGCGCGCTCCGCAGTCGCGCTGCGTGGGGGCGTGTCCCCCCTGACGCCGCCAGAGAAATGGTGGGTGGGCAGGGAGCCCACTCCGGGCCCCGGGGGCCCACGGCGGAGCC
>NW_009259600.1:3145724-3146026 GCF_000687185.1 Egretta garzetta
CAGGGCTGCCGGGCGTTTCAAATAAGCAGCTTTGAATCCGATCAGATAAACGCTTTTTATTCACTCTTGTAACCTAATAATTCCAGATGAATACATAATCCTAAACCAAGCACTGGGCTCGCTCCCAGCGCAGTCCAGAGGGTGGGAAAAGCAGCGGAGGGCGGGGAGGGAAAGCGGTACCTCCGGAGCCTCTGCAGACCGGGGAGAGACGGGGCTGGGTTGGGGCCCCTTTGTTCCAGCGGAGCTGCCGCCCTCCCGGCACACAAAGAGCGGCAGCAGCCAGGGCGTGGGGACCCCCTGCC
>NW_009259600.1:3146473-3147207 GCF_000687185.1 Egretta garzetta
TGCGCCGGGCCCCCGCCCGCCGCCTCCTCCGCTTCCCTCCGCTCCCCGGCGGTTTTATCATCCCCGAGGTTAAATGGACGGTGCGTTGGGACGTTTCCTTCAGCTCGCTTTGAGGCGAGCCGGGGGTTAACGAAGGCTACACAAAGTTTCCCTTTTCATGGCAGATCAGGTACCGGGCGCCCAGCCAACTCATCAGGGCTCAGATCTTAACTTTACATCACTGCAAATTATACCCAAACCACATTCAAGAAGAATTTTCCCATTCCCAAATTCTCTTTCAAGCCATATTTAAACTCGCAAACCAAAAGCACATTTGCAGTTTAAAGACCCTTCGCAGGCGCTCGCTCAGTAATAATCTGGAAATTAAAACATATATCCCGCGTAATTGCGAGGGGCTGCCCGCGCGTTGCCTGCGGAGTCGCAGGCTGACAGGTATTCCTCTCGGAGCGTTACCCGGGCTGTGGAAGCCAGGGGCTGGCTCTCCCTGTGTGGTATTTCTCCGGGTTTCAATTCCGCATCTCCCAGCCCCTGCCTCGCCGCGGGTTTTTATTACACCGCGTGATTAGATTTAAGTGTTTCGTTCGCTTCGCTATCGAGTAACTGGGAAAGACCACACCTTCCTCGGACGGGTTCCCAATCCTGCCAAAACCCCGGCGAGATGACCGAGGGCCCTTTCCATTTGGTTTCACCCCTCTCCCGCCCCGGAGCGGGGAGGCACCTGGCTGCCATCTCCC
>NW_009259600.1:3147532-3148048 GCF_000687185.1 Egretta garzetta
GACCCGCCGCGACACCCGCGGAGCATCCCGCGGGGCTCCGGGCCCCTCGTCTGTCGGCATCGCCCCAGGAGACGCGCCGAGGCGGAGAGGGGCTTCCTCGGGGGGGTTCTACCTGCTGTAACGGACATGAACCGAGCCCCCTTCCCTTTCCCCGTTTGCGGCCGTTTCGCTGCCCGAAATGCTTCGATCGAGGAGAAATCATCACTCGCGCTGAGAAAATCGGACTGAATATTCCCAGCGCTCGGCGCTACGAACTGGAGCGAGCGGACGCTTTGGATATTTCTGAGCCATATGTATGGAAGCGCCGGGACAGAGCAACACAACATACAGATCTGGCCACAACTAGCAAGGACTGAAACGTCCCCTTTCGCTCGGAAACCAGACTTCAGGCACGCAAGGACGCCCACCCTCAGTTCCAGCCTGCCCCGAAATCGCAAGGAAACGAGCATTTCTCCGATCGGCTGCTTTTTTTCTGTCGGACTACGAAGCGAGGAGGCAAATGAGGAGGGCGAGGCG
>NW_009259600.1:3149944-3150607 GCF_000687185.1 Egretta garzetta
TGCTCGCCGCCGCGCTCCGGCCGTCTGGTCTGCATTAGTGCTTTTATAAGGGGCTCAAACAAATCGAATACAAGGTCACCAAATAATTAACAGTTGTGAATTCCCTCCTTCCCCATTAAAATACTTCCCTGCTTATATTTCATTTTCCTTCTGCCAACGACAACACTGCCTGGGCAAAGGCGCTGCACAGATTACACCGTACTGCAGCTCTCGGTCCACCCAGAAACCCGCTGTTTTGCATAAACATGTTGCACTAGCTGAACTTCAAGTGGGATTTACGCTCTTTTCTTCTGCCACATGCGCAGCCGGGCCATTTCCAGCTTCTGCACACGGGATCCCCCCCTCCCTCGCCCCCCTCCCCACCCTAACGGCAAGAGCAAAACAACGGCGGGCCGACCCCTGCCCGTCTCAGCTTCAACGCCAAACTGCACAAAGAAAACGGGGAGGGGAAAAGGCGACGATCTCGACCCATTTCGGTTTCCCCGGCCCTTAGGCGCGGAGCTCGGCATTTCGTACGCGGGCGCCCGGCCGCGGTACCGCGGCTGCGGGAAGCCCTGCAGGCACCCAAGGGAAAGGCGAGGTGAACCCACGGCAGCCGGCCCGCCTGGCATTCCCTTCCCACGGGAGATCCCTTTGAAAATCGCGCTCCCCCGCACCTCGGCT
>NW_009259600.1:3151868-3152156 GCF_000687185.1 Egretta garzetta
GACGGAGGGGAAGGTCTTCAGATCGGGGAGGGGGGGCAGAGAAGGAAAGAATGCACGACCATCATTAAGAACCTGTTAATTAGTCTCTCACTAATAGCTCAGAAACCAGGGTAATGTAAAAAACCAAAACCAAAACCAAAAAAAACCCAAAACAAAAAGGGGGGCGTTTTGAAGGAAGGGAAATTCTCTTTCCTCCTGGGTCTCCGGGAAATCCCCACCCGCTGCCCCAAGTGCTACCCACAGGTAAAACAGAGAGAGGAAGGCACGGCAGGGCCCCGGCCGGGCTGC
>NW_009259600.1:3153513-3155756 GCF_000687185.1 Egretta garzetta
GGGACACCCCGCGGTGGGTTGCCTGGGGGGTCCCTTTGCTCCTTCCTCCCTGTGGACTCCACGCAGGAAAGCAGACACGAGGGCCGGGGGAAGGATGCTGCACCTCTCGCTGCCGCCCTTTGGGTACCACGTGTCATGAACCGGTCCAATGCTTTTTGGGTGCTGCGGGTGCTGCGGTTTTGGGTGATGCTGACGATCTTGCTTAAGGCTCCCCCTGTGCCCACAGCTGTGTGTGCCTGCCTGAGAGCCTGGCACAAAGCAGGGGCCTCTCAAGAAGGAGGATTTGACAAATAGCGGGGGGCTCGCCATGGGGCTCGCCAGGGCCCAGCTAGCTGCCAGCCTTGAGGCAGGCCCCTGCCACCCATCAGAGAGGAAAGGGAAAGCACAGGATTGAAGAGCCAGAGACCCTCTCCTCTCAGAATCTGCGCAGCCACCAAGAGGGGAGCGGCCTGAGAGAAGCACGGTGCCTGGTTGGGGCCTGGGAAAATGCAGCGCTGAGCAGGCAGCACAGGCAAGATAAGCAGGGCAGCCTGGGGCAGGCAGGAAAGCCTCCCCGAAAGCGGGGCACAGATCCTGCTTGCACTGGTCATGCACAAGACGGCAGTGGAGCTGTCTTCTGCAAGACGATTTATCCAGCCCTTTTCATTTGGCTTTTCAGAGGTGCATCCCCCAATATAAGACTTGTTAAGCCTTTACAAAGCTTGGTAAGACTTATAAGCTCTCCAAATGGTTTCATCCAACCACCTATCTAGGGTTTATAGCCATGGACAAAGCATGGTAACAAGCTTATGTTACCCTACCTCTCTTGTTCCCACCTTGCTTCTTCCTGACCCCTTTCCCATCCTCCTGCCTGAACCATGGCACTGCCACTGCCGACAGCCACAAGCCACCCTCCTCTGCTTCCCCACAGGCCTCACCTGGAGTACTGCGTCCAGCTCTGGAGCCCTCAACACAAGAAGGACATGGAAGTGTTGGAGCGGGTCCAGAGGAGGGCCACAAAAATGATCCGAGGGCTGGAGCACCTCTCCTATGAGGACAGGCTGAGGGAGTTGGGCTTATTCAGCCTGGAGAAGAGAAGGCTGCAGGGAGACCTGATTGCGGCCTTTCAGTACCTAAAGGGGGCCTATAGGAAAGATGGGGACAATCTTTTTAGTAGGGCCAGCAGTGACAAGACAAGGGGTAATGGTTTTAAACTAAAACAGGGGTAGGTTTAGACTAGATATAAGGAAGAAATTCTTTACAATGAGGGTGGTGAAACACTGGCACAGGTTGCCCAGAGAGGTAGTGGAGGCCCCATCCCTGGAAACATTCAAGGCCAGGTTGGATGGGGCTCTGAGCAACCTGATCTAGTTAGCGGTGTCCCTGCTCACTGCAGGGGGGTTGGACTAGATGACCTCTAGGGGTCCCTTCCAACCCAAAACATTCTATGATTCTATGATTTCTTTCCTTTGTCCTGTGTTGAGCTTCCCTCCTCTTTTCTCCTCTCCTCTCCTCTCCTGATCTCCCCGTTCTCCATTTCTTCCTCCCTCTCCTACCTGCCCCAGCTCTGCCGCTGGCGGAATTTCCTCTCATCCCAGCAAGAGATGCTGCAGCCTGAGGGTCATACATGTTTAGCAGTGAAAGCTCAGTCTGCAGCAAACAAGGGGAAGCTGGCTTTCACCCCATGTTGAAGATGACATCTCTGACTGCACCCCTCCATCAGCAGCTGTTCTTCATAGGCCATGCAGTCATACACTGGACTTTCTTGTCTTTTTCTTCACCTTTCTAATTTTCCACTGTGTTAGGTTAAAGGTTAGGGGGGGCGGGGGGGCTACAGGGGTGGCTTCTGTGAGAAGCTGCTGGAAGCTTCCCCCATGTCCGACAGAGCCAATGCCAACTGGCTCCAAGATGGACCCGCTGCTGTCCAAGGCCGAGCCCATTAGCGATGGTGGTAATGCCCCTGGGATAACGTGTTTAAGAAGGGGGAAAAACCTGTAGAACAGCACCCGGAGAGAGGAGTGAGAATCGGTGAGAGGAGCAGCCCTGCACCCCCCAGGCCGGTGCCGCAGGAGGGGCAGGAGGGGCTCCAGGCACCGGAGCAGAGATGCCCCCGCAGCCCCTGGGGCAGCCCATGGTGGGGCAGGCTGTGCCCCTGCAGCCCAGGGAGGCCCACGGGGGAGCAGATCCCCACCTGCAGCCCGGGGAGGACCCCACGCCGGAGCAGGGGGGTGCCCGAAGGAGGCTGTGACCCCGTGGGAAGCCCG
>NW_009259600.1:3155837-3166378 GCF_000687185.1 Egretta garzetta
GCCGGGGGGGGGCCCCCGGGCTGGAGCAGGGGCAGAGGGTGAGGAGTCCTCCCTGGGGAGGAAGGAGCAGCAGGGACAGTGTGGGATGGATGGACCCCAACCCCCATTCCCTGTCCCCCTGCACTGCTGGCAGGGAGGAGGGAGAGAAATTGGGAGTGAAGCTGAGCCTGGGAAGAAGGAAGGGGTGGGGGGAAGGTGTTTTAAGGTTTAGGATTTTTTTCTCATTATTCTACTCTGTTTCGATCGATAAAAAATTAAATTAATTTTCCCCAAGTCGAGTCTATTTTGCCCGTGACAATGACTGGTGAGTGATCGCTCCCTGTCCTTATCTCAGCTCACAAGCCTTTCGTTCTATTTTCTCTCCCCTGTCCAGCTGAGGAGGGCAGTGACAGAGCAGCCTTGGTGGGCACCTGGCACCCAGCCAGGGTCCATCCATGGCATCCACCAAGAGAGGGCAACTCATGCCTGGGCTTTCGGCACCACTCCCAGAGGAACACACACATCAGCAGGATGAGGCAGACCAGCCAGGATATATGGAGCAGGCATCTAGCCCAGTAGGTCCCAGTGTGCTTGTAGGGAGCTCAGTCCAACCGTGCTCCCCAGCTCTTGGGGAAACATGCTAGGGGAGAGGAGGAGTGTGAGAGGGATATTCGAAGCAAGAGTGGGACTCAGGTTCCAAGTGACCCAGGCTGTGGGTCTGCTAAGGAAGAAGATAACTCCAAGGCAGGGGCTCACACATTGCCCTGCAACCCTCCGCGCGTGGTACAGCGAGCTCCCTGGTGTGGTTTTGGCCCATGCCAGCTAGCACTTCCCCAGCCAGTGGAAAAGGCCTGTTCCAAGTTATGGCTTGTGCCAGGGGCTGGCCCAAGATGGCCATTTGGATGTGACCATGTGGATGTGGGACACAGCATATAGCTTGGATTAGAGAAGGGGGCCCATTATTGCCTTGGCTTCTTTGTAGTAGGATAGATGTACTGCGAGGTGCTGGCAGATGAACTGTGAAGAAACAGGGCTACAGAAGAGTATCAGTGACAGCGCAGAAATGAGGCAAGTGTTCTGCAAAACCAATTCCCACATCACCCCGTCCTGTTTTTTCACCCCCTTTTATTTATTGTGCTTTCACTCCTCCTGCCTAGCCCCTGGCTTCACAGCCGCCCTCCTGACCATTCCCCTCCCTTTCCATCAGCTGCTTTCTGCTCTGGGACCTTCCCCCCTCCTCCTGCCCCTTCAGCTTCACTTTTCTGATGCCTCACTTTTGTTACTTCTGCTCCCCTTTGCCGCTCCCATCCTTTCTGCTATGCACTTAGCATTTTAGCTATTTTTTTCTTGCCATGACCCAGTTCCTTCTGGAGCCTTATCATCACTTTTTTGTTTCCTTCTGCCCCTTTTGTGCCCTCTTCACTTATTCCACGCTCCTGCCCGCTATCTCCAATCAGCTGCCCAGCTCCAGTTTCTTCTCTGCCAACTTCCGCCCCAACCCTAGTCCCCCAGGCTCTTTCTTTTCTCTCCTGCTGCATTTCATTGTCCTATTTTCCTTTTCTGATATTGTTTCCACTTCCCACATCCCCTCCTCGCAGTCCCCAGTGCTGCTGCTGCACGGCTGCCCTTTCCCGCTCCCACCCCGCTGGTTTCCAGGGTCCCCTCGCTGCTCCCGGAGTGTCTGTTCCCCTCCTGCCTTTGTCTCTCAGTCTGTCTCTCCTCTTCCCTCTTTGTTCTCAGCTTTTTCCTCCCTTGGCCTCCTCCTCTCCCAAGGGAAGGTGGTTTCATACTAACGCAAAGCTGCAAGGGTCGAGTAGTCTCAAGAGCGACTTCCATCAGCCCGATTTCATTTCTACCTGCTGCTTTTGCACTTTTTAAGGCATTCTCTAAAATTGACTCGGACCTCGCTTCTTTATCGGGAGCCTGACTCAAAACCCTCTGCAGCCAACGGGGGGGTCTTTTCCCTGGCCCTGGGGACCTTTCAGGCAGTGCGGAGGCTGGGGGAGGCGCACGCCCTGTGGTTGTCACCCCAAGACAGTGATGCTCACCAGATGATAGTGTGCACAGGCAGCCATAACAGCCGTAAAATGGCCGGTGCTGCTCTCCTGCAGCATCAGGCCCTGTTGCCCAGGGTGTCCCCTTGCCATTTCAGAAGACAATGCCATTGTTCAATACAGCTAATTGCCAGGACAGTCACTTAAGGGAACGACAGGGCGTAGGGAACCGAGAAGATGCAGCAATCGTGGCGCCGCATGCAGCTATGCAGTCAGAGCCCTGTGAGGGACTCGAATATATTAAACCATCTAAAGAAGACTTGGGTTTGATTGGCATTGAGAAAACCGCTTGGAACCGGACTTGGGAAGCGCAGGCAGGAGCAGGCACCTCGCGGGGCAGCATGAGGATGGATCAGCGCCTGTGAAATGCTTGGGATCCCGGCTTTGGAGCTCAGCAAAGGGCGTAATAATGGCAGCAACAACAATAAGAAGAGTAAAATAATAGCAGCCACCAGAAAAGAAGAATAGCATTTTTTAAAATTATTTCCTTTCCGGTTCTCTCAACAATAAAAGTTGGCTAGATTTCAGTTTGTAATTGCATTATAAATATTTTGTAACAATTTTTTTTAATTTTAAATATGTTTCTCCAAACTAAAGCAATTTGGAGACTGCGAAACTGCAGTTTTAAAACCAGTTTCATTAATTTCCTTGCACTAGTACACACAGCTTTCACGTCTTTCACATTTTTTCCTTTCTGTGAATTTGCTCTTCCGGGGAAAAAAAAAATCATCAGAGGCAAATTTGAAAGCCAGGAGACAGCTAAAATCAAATGTAATTTTTCCCCCTGAAGTTGAATGGAAATTTCTCTTGTTGTAACCATAAAATGAGCAGCAGCATTGAGGACTAGTGCCAGGGGTTAAAATTCATCCCTACACAAGTGGTTGAGCCAAGGCCAAAGCATCACTCGTTTCACCTCCGGTTTGTGGCCTTTCGGAAGGCTGACTGCAGTGCGTAAGTGGCATCAGTACAGAGCTGAGCAGTTTGTAGACAGTCCCTCTTAATATCTTTTATTTTTTTACAGCTAGGTTGTGGCTTATTCTAACATGAATGATCCGTTCTAGGGTTTTTATTTCTGCGAACCAAAATCATTCTCTATTAGCATGAGTAGAAAATGTACCCACTCAAAGCATGGGCTTTTTCCCCCTTTACCACAAAAAGCTCCGAAAAGGCCGTGGTTACACCACATAATCAGGGGGTAGGGGTTCCTCCTGGCAGAGCAGTTAGCACAACGTTTTCTGAAATGCCCGTGTAGTCCATATGTGCTGGTTTTCAGCAAAACAACAGCCTCCACGAGCCTCGGCTTTGAAAATGGGACTTGCTTTCCAAAGGCCCTGGATCTGAGGCATTAAACTCCCATCGCTTTTAGCTTCAACTTTTTTAGCACCCCTGCCTCCTTGCTCCAGAGCTCCTGAAAAGACTTGGTTTCAGTGCTCCATACTAGGAGGAATATTTGTTTTCAGAAGGTAGATTTTGTCCCAGAAGTTTCTACCCCTTCCCCAATGGACTTTCCCTTGTGGGTAACACGCCAGCTCCTCTCCTTGCCTCCCTCCTGGCTGGGCTGCCCTGCTCTCAGCTGAGAGCATCCTCAGGGAGGGAGCACCAAGCTCCCTTCTCTGCCGCCTGCATTGTCAGCCATCACATTAGCCAAACATATATTTATTTTTTGCTTAATATAGCAAACCATAAATTTTATTTTTTTATTATTTTTTTTTTTTGCTTTAGGAGAGTCTGAACCAGCTCACGCTGGTTGTGGTCCTCCAAGGAAAGTTCTGTTTCACTTTTCCAGCCTCCTGCGAGGGATCTGCGCCTCTCCCAGTGCCCCACAGCCCGCGGGGCTCTCCCAGCTGAGTCCCCCATGCTCCGGCTCAGCAGAGGCTTGTGCAGCCCCGCAGTGTGGGGACGGGCTTTCCCATTTCTCTTCCTTTTGCTCCTGCTTTTGGCAGTTAGTCTTTTCACAAGAAAAGTCGGGAGAAGTAGCAGGGCTAACCCTAAGCGACACTGTTGCTTTTTACAGCGTTTTATTTTGCCACGAACCAGTGGCAACGTTGCTTCTCTGCAAGCTCTCTGCATTTTTGTCACTGTCTTAGATTAGAACCATATTGTCTCTCACACACAGTGAAAAACTTAATATATGGGCACGAAGAGTGAAGCCACTCCTGCATTCTTGGTGCGTCAAAACACATCCTGACGTCGGGGAAACAAACTGCAGTGTATAGAGCAGGAGAAAGAGAAGGGGTTTTGCAAGAGTGGTTCTGCTTTCGTTCGCTCTGGTGTAGAAAATTAAAATGATGTAGGAAATTGTCTTTCCTGCTTAGGATAGATTTCGTTTTGAAAAATTACTGCGAACTTTGTAAACATTAAAATAGAAGCAATAAAGATGTGAAATTTCACACAGGGGATCTACAACGTTTGTATAATTATAAGCATATGGTTACTTTACATGAGGTCTCTGTTATACTTTTATTTACTAGTACTTGGGGAAAACAGAGGTTCTCAAATTCAGTGTTTATTTACATGTATAGGGAATGTCGCAGTTCCTATTAACCTGTCATAATCTGTATTTCTGTCTCAGAGCTCCAGCTATATAAACCGAACCCCCCGTTTTACTATCATTTCTAATTTGTTCAGCTACGCTGCTAACTCAAGCAATTTCTGTCGTTTCTAAATAATGTATATATCCTGCTACCGGTGGCACTTACAGCCTCGGAGCCTGCTCATTTCAGCTCTTGGGGGGCTAAAAGTGAAAGGCTGTTTTGCTGCTTTGATGCAGTTTTCTCTCTTCTGAAGAGTTTGGTGGCACTTTAATTTATTGCTTGCTTTTTAGTCTGACTTTCCACTAGGCTGCGAACCCAGCCCCGGAGGATACTCGGCATTTCTTCTTCGGTGCAGAGTATCCACAATTTCTAATTTTGTAGGACACAAAGGGACCTCAGCCCCAGCAGGATCCAGCCCTCCATTTGTGGGCTGAATTATACTATTTGTTGTCTTTAATACTTAGTGGCCATACGTCTAGGGCTGCTCTTTGCTTCAGTGCAGTGAGTGCAGGAGCTCATATACGTGCAGCAACTTCTGATCTTAGAAAAATTGTGGAATAACTTGCAGAAATGTCTTGCGCTTTTACATTCTACATAGGGATACTTACAGTTTTGATAAGCTAGATTTTACTGTAGGTTTGGGATTTTTTGCGGGGTGAGTACCTCAGCTCAGGCTTCCAGCTTTGGCTTCTCTCAGGCTGGTGCTGTGAAAGGATGTTCACTGTCATGAATGATCACAACCACACGTTCTGCCTGGAGAGGGACAGGGGCATACAGCAAATGCCTTTTTAAAAGAGATGAAGGAGTCGGTACACAGCGCTGCATCATCAGTTTGGCCTAGCAGCATGAAGGAACTTATTTGCATCCTTTTATTTTACAACTCCTTTCTCGCTCCTCTCATTTCCCTTGCTTCCCTCTTGTCACTTCAGCACTGCACGGGCATGTTGAGCATGGCAGACGGGTTTTTCTTGCAAGCCCTGAGATGACTTTAAGGTATCTCAGTTACTGTCCTCTTACCAGTGTTGGGATGCAGGCGAGCGGCTTACCTGAGACCCTGAGGATGTGGGTACCGATCTCATCCCTACTCACACTACCTCAGGAGTTTCACTCCATCTCTCCTTGCTGCTGTTTCTGCCTCATTCCTTGTTTCAACTGCACACTCTTCAGGACAGGGGCTGCTTCCCACCATACCTCTGCTATTTAATGTTCTTTCTTGGTAGGGAAAATATTAATTTTTCCTTATATTTATTCAGTTCCAAGCAGTCTGCCAGTGCCAGCTCTGCTGAGCCCACTGGGTGTTGCTTACTGCCTTCCTGGGCAAGGACCTGCCACTGTTTCCCCTAAAGAAACCCCTTTAGGGGCAGCATAGGAGTCTCGCCACACACAGACCCAAACCAGGGGGTGCCAACTGAGCAGCCTCTGGCAAAGGGAACCAACTCCTGGGAAGTACAAAATTCAAGTTGGCCCTTGTCAGTGCTTTGGAAGGAGCTGTGCTGCAGCAGTCCCTGGGCTGGGGACATTCCCTGATCTGAGGTTGTGCCTGAAGACGGTGGCAGGGGAAGGGACGGGCTGGGGACATTCCCTGATCTGAGAAGGTTGTGCCTGAAGACGGTGGCAGGGGAAGGGAAGGCACAGACTGAACCGTCTGGTGGTGACAGCTGTCATGTTAATTCCATTTTTTTCCCCTCATTCTGTTTTCACTGAGTTTACTGAGGCGGGAGTGGAGGGAAGAGGGGGGGATCAAGGAAGGAGAGGAAAAGGCAGGCTGGCAGCAGTTTTATATCAAAAGCTTAGCTGCCGGCTGGATCTACCCTACTAGATAGAGAGGCACCCTCAGTGTGAATTCAACTCCATCTCAGAAAACATACCCACATGCCACAAGTGTTCCTTTCCCCTTGCAATTCCATTTTTGCATTTCAAAATCTTTGTAATTTTAAAAAGCCACTTTTCCTATCCCTGTACAGCGTGAGAGGCAGGGACAGCGAGGGGAAGCCGCTGACTTTCCCCAGGGAAACAGTCAAAGTATTCCTCCAAGGGGCAGTGCTAGGGCACGCAGCCCCATGCCGAGCTGGCCACAGAGAGTTTCCCTGGCCCACAGACCAGCCATGCTCTGACCCAGCCAGCCATGGTGTCCACATCCTTTCCTGGCCCAAATTAACCCAGTTATTTTGCTGATGATTAAAAGATGATTAAACAAGCAGTGAGATGTTATCGTTAGAGGCTTCCTATGAAACTCTGACTATAAATACTGGCACAGGGAGGATAAAGCTTCCTCAAGCTAAGCATGTTAGCAGCTAATGTTTCCTTAAACATGGTCCACAAAATGCATTGGCTGACCAAAATGTTTATCAGTGCTACCTCTTACGAAACCAAACTGGTTTATTTTCAGTTCCTCTGACTGCTTTATATTTAGTGAGGTAATGTGGTTACCTTTTACATAAAACTGCATCATTAAATAGATTCCCCAAACGATTTTCAACACCGCAAAGGCAAAAGACTAATACAAAAGAATGCTGAGGCTGAAAAAGAAGAGTTCACCAGCCAGAACACAGCAAAACCCTCTCGCCTGTAGCATATTTCGATTCCTTTGCCGCTTAATCATAATTCTGGATTCCCTTATTTGAAATGCTTGTTCTGGGATTAATTAAATCAGCTGGTCCGATCCTTGAGCTACTGATGTGTACGCTTATTCTTTCATAATGTAGGGTGGGGTTTTTTTCTGTATGCAGGAGCAGTGGTAGCAAGCCAGAGCAATGCCAGCATGCTGCAGCGAGCAAAGAGTACTAAAGCAGAAGTGGATGTCGGAGTGTCACTCCTCCCCGCCGCTGCCACCGGTGCTCTGGCATGAGGAATCACGCTCCTGCCCCTCCTGCCACCCCACCTGCACAGCTGCCGACATGGGCAAATGCCAGCAAGGCAGGAGGGAACTGGGAGAGACAGTAGACTGAAAATATTAGTGCACTTAAAAGCAGAAAACATAGGCGTTGCTTTTATCCTGGGTATTTTATCAATTCCAATTGAGTAGCAAAAAACTCCATTAGGAAAGTCAAGCTGAAACTGTGCAAACAGCATAGATAACAAACCCCCACGCTCACTGCGGATGAAACAGAGAATAAACGTGAGATACTTCAGGAGGTGCTGGTTTGCCTCTGTATTTCCAAAGTCCCAAGAGATTTATTCCTTTTGAGCCTGAGCCCAAAGCCATCCGCAGGCAAGGGGAGGCTTGGCTGGGGCGGAGGGTCGCCCTTTTTATGGCAGGGCTGGTCTACAGTGATCGGAAAAGAGCTGCTTCCGTTCAGCCTGCGTCTCCTTTGCACGGGGAAACGCGCAAACGTTGCTCTCGCTGACGTTAATGGGAATTATGGTTGCAGCTTAACTTCCTCACGCGCCAAGGTACCTCACAGGTAATGGCCTGGGTGTGTGTACACGAATTAGTTCTTAAAGCTGTACGCGTTTCTCCTCTTTATAAAAGACGACCAGGCACTCTATAACTGCTAAGAACAGGCTGTCTGAAAGGTGTTTTATTAACTAAAGTTGGGGAAGAAAATGAAACTGAAAAGAATATGACTGCATATTAAACTACATGAAGTGGTCATGTCAACCAGGGATCTCGGTATCATAAAATTTTAACAGCTGGATGCAATCAATGGGGATTTTCCATTTTTCTTTTTTTGTTAAGCTTAAGAAAGATGGGGGGGGGGGAAGAAAAGCTTCATTTTACTAGGGCAAACTCTTTATCTAGCTCAGCTTTCTTTGCTTAATATCAGAAGTTGTCTTTACTTCTCTATAAATCTCAGCCCTGCCTGTGCTCGGCTGACGCCGTCCCCTTCTTGGGGCAGGGATTCCACAGCAGGAGGTGTTCAATATCCCCGACAGCAGCATGATAAGAAATGGAAACCAGAGAAGTGCAGTTATAGGGAGACTTTCCCAGCATGTATACAATTTGCAGAACTTACCAAATAATTAATTGACATCAAATTTTGCCTCAAAATTCACGGAGACACTCATTTGTGCCTGAAATCCCACAGTAGTTCTTCAGCAAAAGGACTAAGTTCCAGGGTAAGTCAACAGAAACACTTTACTGTTTGGCTGGGCATCTTCCATTTCATCACATGTAATCACAGCCCGGGCTTTCCTTTATACACATTTCTTCCGCTCCAGCACTGCTTCCTTCTCAGTGATGTCAACACTTGCTTTGAGGTAGCTGAAGAAATATTTCACAGACCAAGCTTTATCAGAGCTATAGAAAATGAGAGCATTGGCCAAAAATAATGTAATGGGCTTCTTACCAAAAAAAATTAATGCATATGTTTAGAAAACAAGCCCAGAATTGTATATTACTTACTGGAATCATGGTCCTTGATAGCTCTGTTGAGGACTGCCTTATTCATTCAGGGAGTAACAGGATATTATTCGGCATAAGTAAGTTTGATGGCTCTCAGTCTGACTCGTATGGCTTTGCTCAGGCAGCCTTACAACAAACATGTTTCCTCAGTTTGTTGTTATTTCCGTGTCTGTTAAAATGCAAACGAACTCCAAACTTCTGACTTCACCTTCCAATGGTTACATGCAAATGTTTGTTTATTAAAATAACTTCATTTTTCATTTACCAATGCCTCATGAAGCCTACAACAGCAGCCACACATCTGAAGAAAATCTGCTCTCGCTGCACTTTCAGCCCATCCAAACCCCACTTGTCTCCGAAGTCACAGGTTTTCCAGAGCAGAGGTTGGGTTCTGGATAAATTCCTAAGCCCCAGTTTTGAGAACAGCGGATGGCCCTTGCCTGTCCCAAGGGATTCGGCACCGCGTGCTCTTACTGGGGCTCAGAGCAAGGCAGGACGGAGCACTGAAGCTGTAAAAAGAGCAGATGTCAGCCTGGGGAGTTTTCACCTTCAGCCTCCCAGTTTCTTCAACAGCTTGACCTAAACCTTGTTTTCCATGTTTCTCCCACAAAAGTAATTTGGAAACACCTGTAGGAGGGCCAAAATAAATATCAGCAGGTGGTGATTGCAAAATGTCACGGGCTGCCCTTTGCCCAGGTGCCTGGGAAGGGTGCAGACCACATCACGCCAAGACCTGGCAGTGCCCACAGCAGTGAGCTGTGGACAAAACAACTGACGGGCAACAGAATGCTGGCTGGATTTGGTGACTGCTGAGAGCTGGGACAGGGATCTGGTCTCTGAATTTGGGGGAACATGTCCGGACCGTGACAGACTTCGGAATTGTGTGCTTGCTTCAGTATCAAACGTCTCTGAAATGAGCCATTGCTAAATCATAGAATCACAGAATCGTTTAGGTTGGAAAAGACCTTCAAGATCATCAAGTCCAACCGTTAATCTAACACTGCCATCCCACCACTAAACCTATCGCAACGCCCACCTCCCTACAGCCTCCTGTCAGGCAGTTGCAGAGGGCTGAGGTCTCCCCTCAGCATCCTTTTCTCCAGGCTAAACAACCCCAGTTCCCTCAGCCGCTCCTCATCAGCCTTATGCTCCAGACCCTCACCAGCTTTGTTGCCCTTCTCTAAAGCTGCCGCAAGTGTCTTGCGTGCTCAGAGCCACCAGCACAGAACAAAATGATCCGTGGGCAGAGCCAAGAAACATGAAGACCAGTTCACAGCAGGACCAAACCTCAGCGGCTGAACTACGTGGTAGCACGAGGCGCTGGGCAGTCAGGTGGCTTTTTCTTTTATTTCAGGAGAAATCGCTGCCTCAGAGGATCCTTGGGAACACCACGCTGCCTTTCCATGCATCACCCAAAGCCAACGAACAGGACCCAAGTGAAGAAACCGGGCAGCTTGCAAGTGACTCCCCCGGGGGTCCCCTTCGACTGAGCGTAAGGATCATGCTTGCCCCTGAGGTTCACCGCCAGAGCGTCCCAGGCATCAGCGGGCCAACACCCAGTGCCCTAGGCAGGAACTGGCCCAGGGCCCCGAGCGGGCTTTGCCCCCTTCAAGGCCCCGACCGCCCCTG
>NW_009259600.1:3167097-3170015 GCF_000687185.1 Egretta garzetta
CAGCTGCAGGGAGCACCCGAGGCGAAGAAACACGGCGGCAGAGGTTGCAACCGCGGGCATCCAACCTGGAAGTCACGCAAGCCATTCACGGCGCGGGGGGATGATGAGATAAGGGCTTTTCTCACAGTAATGAAGAGGAGAAATGCACAGCTATGAAAAATGGAAAGTTATTTTCCTACGCTTAGCCTAAGTCCTGAAATTGTGAAAAGTTTGGGGAAAAGTATCTCAGTATGTGCTGGTCCATGGGCGTTGTCAATCTGAGGGGTGCATCCGCTGCCCAAGGGACTCCTCTGGCCTTCGCTGCCGGTGCTCTCACAGAGAATACAAACTTCCTGAGGATTTGTACTTCTTTGCATGTCCTCAAAGGACAGCTTATAAACCCTGTGAGAGCTCTGCCTGAGACTGTAGGCTCACAAAGGTGTGCTGCAAAATGATAAAGCCGGTGTGAGCTCCAGGAGTGGCTCTGCAACGCGGGCAGACCTGCAACCCGTGAGCACGTGTTCTCATGAGGCTGTGCCGGGGCCAAAACCCTGCCCTGTGTGTCGCTCACCAGTGTCGGAAACACCACTCGTGTTTCCAGATTACTCTCTGTTGATGGTGTAAAGTGCTAGACTTTAAGTTGTGGCAGATAGATAGAGTCATGTTGTATTCAGTTTTGTCAGCCCTGCTAGGTAGCGATGACTTCCAGCAAACGGCCGAGCGGCTGACACCTCAGACATTCTCTGTGATGTCTAATGGAGCCTCTCCTGCCCACAGGACCTGTGAGATACATAGGCTTACCATCCTAACGGTCTGTGAGGCGACACATATGGCTCTGCACCTCCACTCGCATGGCCAGGACTCAGGTGCAGAAGTGAAGTCCTCCAAGTCCCTGTTTTCCCACTCCTCGGAAAGATTTCTTCTTGGTTCTTTTCAAGATTTTTCTTTTAATTCATGCACATTTTGTCCCTTCAACTTATTGTCAGTGCAGCAGCCTGCATTTTCAATACATTTTCACAATGTGTTTTGCCCATGAACTTAGTCTTCTCATCAGATGTTGAGAGCTGCAGAGGCACTTGGAAAGCTCTCAGCTCACATGCGCTGCCCTGGACCACACCTTCTCCTCGGGGAATTCCCAGGCTTTCAACTCGAGACTGTGATCTCGGTAAAGCCTTATCTGTGATGTCTGAATATTTTTAATGCTTCCCATTGTTTAGGATTTAGCATTGTCCAAGTGCATGGGGGTGGCTTGCCATTCACCGGCAGAAATGCGCCTGGCTTTCTCCAGCAAACCTTCCTCACCTCCCCGAGCTCTCCTTATGCACACTGTCAGGCTGTCAGGGAGGGCTGGGGGCAGGAAATCACGGCCCCCTCAGCAGTCAACAGAAAACTATCTGCCGGCTTTTGCTGTGCCTGCACCATGCCTTCCACCGCAGACATTCACCCTGCTGCCCCCAGCAGCGCCTGGGCAGTGTCCCTGCTCAGCTTCTGTTGAGGACTTGGGCTTCTCCTTGTTGCAAGCTGCTTCCCCGCGTGGAGGATGCTGCCATGGGCAGGCGGCCGGTGCGAACATAGCTTGGTGCTAGTGTCCTGCTGCGCCAGCCACTGGCCACCTCTGTTGGAGCTTCACTTCTGTGGACTCTGGAGGAGTTTGTGGGTGGGAGCAGAAAGGCATCGCTCTTAAACATCCTTGCCTTGGGCACAAAAAAGATCAAGTCTTCAAATAGTGCCTGGACTACTCAGTGCTTCATAAGCTTTGGCGCAAGAAAAGGGAGAGCCTGGGAGTTCCAGTGAAAGAAAAAAGCCCACAGTACATAAATAAGATTTAAGACTAATGGAGCTGTAAGAACAATAATTGCAGAACTACATGCTGGTAAATTTTTATCACACAATAATACATATGGCACCGGCAAAAAGACTCTCTGATTTCTTCGCTTGAGCATATAAAGTACCACACATTTATAAAAGCAACCATTCCTATTCTGTTATGCTGTTCGGAATGTGTTTGAAAAGCACATTAAAGTGTGGGGAAGTGTCCAAAAAAGTTGGATCGGTCTGGTTTATGACTGACAGGAAAGGCCAAGCAATTATCTGAACTCCTGATGGGACAATTTTGTTCAGATGTATTTTGGGGTCAGGAGGCAAGGATTTCATCAGAGAGAGTTCTTCAGCTTATGAAACGTACAATGTGTCCAAAACAAGGTCTGAAGTTGATTAGACTTAAGTATTCAAAAGGAAATGATTTACATGACAGCCCTGGATGTATTGTCCTCTCAGTAAGATCTGACCCAGCAAGGCTAAGATAACTTACTTATGAAATAGGACTTGTGGACCCAGCTAAAAGATTTTTTTTTTTTTCGTTATAATGCTTTGCAGGGAATTAGTATATAAATCTTCATGAGCCAGGTGAAAATATAGGAACAGTTCCTCAGCTGGTGTAAATCAGCATACCTCTACCAACTGCGCTGGTTTACGTCAGCACAAAACTGGGGCCATACTTTCTAGATGGGCCGAAAGCTTTTGCTGCGTTTGGATGCTATTTGTCAGGTGCTTTGAAAGAGGCATTTTGGGGCAATTTTTACTCCATTTCTAAGTAATGACCATGGACAAATGTCAGGTTCATAGATTTTAGTGGAGTTCCTGTAAAATGATGCCAGTGTGATTGTGTTCAGCATCCGGGCTGCCCGGGCAGTACCCGGGTCTTTCCCTCTGATCCAGCTGACGCCACACACATGCACAGCTTTGTCACAGCTGCTGGGCCCACGGGGTCTCCTCAGGAGCAGATGCCAAAGCCAAAAGAGACATGGGGCTTTGCCACCCTGGACACGTTGGGGACACCTGCAGTTTGCACGGCAGCACGAGGATGGGGTTTGTGTCTGGTGCAGCATTTCCCTCTTCTTTATCACCTGGAAGACACAAAGCCTGAGTGCCTTCCTAGG
>NW_009259600.1:3170037-3175632 GCF_000687185.1 Egretta garzetta
TTAAAAAACAAATAACTTTTTCTACATTTTCTCCTTTCTTTTGCCTATCACTTTTTTTTTTTTTGGTGTTGCATTAGGCAAAGCAGCCTATTTGCAAGTGTTTTATCCTTGGTGTGTTTAAACACTGTTGTTTATTTCTATGCCTTTTGTATTTTTGTCTTCAAATTCTGGCACGCATGCAGAGTTTGCTGTGAAAGATGGAAAATGGCTATTTTAAAATTTGAACAGGTTCACTTCTGCAAGCTTTCTTCTTACAGGTGAGATCCCTTTCTCACACCTTCTTGGAGGGCTTTGCAAAGGTCCCTCATGCTTTTAGCAAGACAGGCTTGATTTCTCTGGAAGATTTATTATGAGTCACAACTTAATCAAGGAACCAAGAAAGATTCATTTTTCATGCAACTTGTACAGTGCCATCGCCTGCGAGACTTGGCCCTAGTAAATCTTGCTGGCATACTGTGAAGGGTGATCCCAAATTTTCAGAGACTCCCCAAATGCAAACTGAAGGGATACACTGCTTTATGTCTCCTTCCAAGCCGAAAAGAAATATGTTTGGGAAATAAGCCCTTTAGATGGTAATTTAATTTGGGGCAGATGTGCCCAACAGCTCTGACATCATCCTAAAGCAGGTTTTTTCTCCTTCTCTGCTCCCCCCCTCCCCAGCTTTACAGGAAAGATACGGAACGTAAAGGGATTTATCAGGTGTCTTATCATAAATGTGCTTTATATCCTGAAGTGCCTCTGTGAGCTGGTTCTCATAGGTAAAACCAGCTGTGAGCTCCGAATCAGGACAAATAAACAGAAGAAAAAAAAAAAAAAAAAAAGATTGTGCCTCTGTGAGCTGGTTCTCATAGGTAAAACCAGCTGTGAGCTCCGAATCAGGACAAATAAACAGAAGAAAAAAAAAAAAAAAAAGATTGTGCATAGGAAAGAAAGAATTTCCAGCAATTGTGTATGTTGTGGGAAAGAGGAATAAAATCAAGCATACATCTCATTTGTCTTTAAGCATGTGCTTTCTTCTGCCGTCAGAAGTGTATGTGAATTTGCTTTCATCTGAAAGTGAATTCAGCTCTGGATTTAGCAGCAAGCTGAGCTGCTCGCAGTGAACCTGGAGAGACCGTCTTTGGCTGATAAATCAGGCTCCATCCATTTAATCATCGGCAGCTCCGCCGAGGCAGCCAACACAGATGTAAAGTAATGCTGCCTGTTGCGGTGGTTTTGCCTCTCTGAACACCCCTCCTCAAAACCTCCACACACCAGCAAATTAACTTAACATCAATTAACAGTTGCCATCATGCCTGAGGGACATGTGGATGGCAGAAGCTAGGTGCCAGGGACCTAGGAAGTGCCCAATGAACGTAGGTACCTCCTGGGACGAGACAACCCAGAGACTAAACCACAGCCTAGGATCTAGGTGGATTTTCAAGTCTGAAGTCCCAATTTAGTTGAGTCTTAGGTGGCGTAGATCTTGCCCCTTTTTTCATACCATAAGAAATATATTAGAAGGGAGAAACACAGGGCTTCAAGATGTAGCACACACAAAGGGATTTTGTAGCATGCTGTTGTAGGTGTAGCACGCAAGGGATTTTTGTCTTCATTTTCCAAAGGTGTATTGGGAAGCATGGCAATCCTGTAGTCATTTCCCAGAGGTTTTTTTCACGTTATGCTTTGTTTTGGTGTGAAGGTCTTTAGGTTTTCACAGAACAGTAATGTCTAGCCTTTTGACAAAAATGCAGAGATCTCTTGGCATGGGGCAGCTTGTAAGGGGGAAGATGCCCCATTGCTTCAGCTGGTGCTTGTGCCCCACCATACTGAACGTTCTCCCATTACATGATGGAAAACCCCTGTGCTTTCACCACCCAAACCCCACATGTTTTGTTGGGTAAGGGGGAAAAGTGCCTCCGCTGAGGAGAAAGGCTACCCGGACAGGGAATATTGCTCATCACTGCATGACACTTGCTGGGAGAACAAGATGCTGGTGCTAAGAGGGCTGGGGGAAGCTCTTCACATCCATAAAAGCATAAATATTTGCTTAGATGAACAAAGAGGAGGCAAAAATGCTAGATGAAAAAAAAAAAAAGCTAACTGCGGTACTCGCTCTTTTTGCTCTTTAAATATCTGCAGCCAGGAATGCTCAGAGAGAGTGCCAGGAATATGAAAAGGTTGACGAAGGGCGAGCGCCAGCAGTCTCAGCCTTTTCACACTTGTTGCTGCTGAATCATACATAACTCCACATAACTACTCCACACAGCCCTCTTTGGGGGTGTGCATGTCTTTGCCAAGATAGTGACATCTTTGGGCCAGCCCTAGACTGTCGGACATGGAGAGCTGCGTTGACCATGTTGAGGGAAATGGGAGGGCAGGATTTATCCGAACATGACAGAAATACGTGTATTTGGGGGGGGAAGAAAAAAAAAAAGCAGAGATCAGGATAAAATTAATTTTTACTGCAGCCATTTAGGTCTTGGCTTTGTGAAAACTGTTTCAAGCCATTGCCTTTCCTTAGGCGGGTCAGCAGGCCAAATCCAATGATAAATACAAAACTCTGAGATCATTATTCCCTTCTTGGGTTTTAACTGATGAAAAGCTCCATTCTGTTTGGCTGGGCTGCGGTCCAAAGCCCAGTGACCACCCTGCTGCAGCGAAATGCTGAATTAGGGTATTCTTGAAAAGCTAAACCATCACTTACGTTTTTCCTGATAGGAAGCAGATAGAAGTCCACCATGTATCTATCTGTAATCATTCGTGCCCTCGCAATCATCTTCCTCTAGGCTTGACAAAACCCTCTTGCAGTTGATGGGTGTAGCAGTCAGGGTGTTCGGTGCCAGCGGAGGTTTTTGTGCCAGGATTTCACTCCTGGAAGGCAGGGAAGGCTGGCTGCCAGCCAGGCAGCGCATGGGCAAGGCTGCCCAAAGCCCCGCCATGGGCTGGGGTTGTGTCCCTGGCTGAGCAGTGGCTAGGATGCTCATCTCTCTGCTTTTTGAAGGCGCCCACCAAAATCAGGGTTGAGAGCATCATCCTCGCTGGCGTTAGCAACACCAACTGGGTCTAAGTTAAAGTAAGGTTTTGCTTCCACAGGTTTTAATCTGGGGCATGAGTTCAGTGCATTTTCTGAAGGGTTTTAATCACTGATTTCCAGTGGTCTTGTATGTTCAAGCTGGAATATTTTAACGTTCAATTCCACCTTACTTCTGATTTTAAGTGGGGATGAGCATTTCAGGACAAAAAGAAACCCAAGCCCCTTAAACCCATCCACCTCCACTGCAGTAGGTGAAACTTGCTTTCTACAAGAATTCCCAAGCATATTATGGCAAATTTCCCCAACCTTTCTGCAGCTGTGCTGGCAGGGGGCCAGCAGGCTAAAGGCAGTATCAAATTGAATGTAAAGGTGCAATATACATAGCCCAGAGCTACCAGTGCAAAAGCTCTGCCCCGAATCCTGTGGCTACAGAGGCTGCTGTGGCACCCAGTGCACACCCAGCCTTGGGCAACCAAAATGTATAATAAAAATTATTTGCCTCTTTGCTTATGATGAATACCAAAGTCTTGTCACTCCCGGAGCATCTTCTTCAAGCTTGTGCCGGAGGAGCTCAGCCAGCCTTCTCCTGTGCTCTCCCAGGAGGACATTTCTCCTCTCTCTGGGGGATCTTCCATTGAAGGAGGTTTCCCCAAGCTTTCCTTCCCCATGGTGGTTGCCTTTCTTGGTCTGGGTAAAGCAATGTCTCTCCATTTTCTGAACTCCCTGCGAGGGCTGCATGGAATTGTTAATCCTGTCTTCAATCAAGAAGAATGAATTTTACCTTGAATTGGCAACTGTAGGACATCCCTCAGCCTTTCCAGGGCTGTGGGTGCTGCTGCCCTCACTGCTGGCTACCAGAGGTGTTGGGTTTTGGTTTGGACGGGGCTGTGGACGAACGCAGGTGCAGGGTAGACAAGGTGCTCAGGGATATGGTTTAGTGATGGGATGGCAGCGTTAGGTTAACAGTTGGACTTGATGATCTTAAAGGTCCTTTCCAACCTAAATGATTCTATGATTCTATGCAGGACAAGGGAAGAAGCCTCGGGACAGGCTGCTGCCTGTGCAGGATGCTACCCTGCTCTCCTCCTTCCCTTAGCCATTTCCTTGGGAGCTTGGTAGGAGCATTACAGACGTGATCATTGCAGACTCCAGCATTTATTAGCAGTAAGAAACGCTGCGTTTAACAATGCATTTTTTTACACTTTTAAAATAGAAATTTCCAAAAACTTCCTGGACCCCAACTGATGCCTTGCAACTGGTAGGACAGGAGGAGTCCTCCTCACTGCCCAGCATGGCATGGCCAAGGCAAATCTGATTCGGAAGAAAGCAGATATTTCCTCTCTCTTGGCGACAGGCAGGGAGCAGCAGCATGCACCTCGACTAGAGCAGGGCATTTGAATGCATCCCCCGTGATGTTCTTACAAGGCCAGCTAAGGAAATACAGGCCAGATGAAATCATTAGTCAGTGGGTGCACAAGTGGTTGAAAAACATGCTGAATTTATCACCATTTGCCATCAGACTGAAAATTCATTTTTAATGGGGTCACCCAGGGTCTGTCCAGGGCCTGTTTCTGTTTGATATTTTCATTAGTAACTCGGATAATGGAATAAAATATGCTTATAAAATCGCCCATCACACTAAGCCAGGAGGATTGCGAGCATATTGGGGCCCAGGATTAAAATCCAAAATAGCGTTGAAAAATCAGAGAGGTTTTCCAGAATCAACAAAAGGAACCAAAGAGAGACACGTGCAAAGTGCAAGGAGGTCAAAAGGACTTGTACTGAAATGGGGGGTGGCTGATTGGATGGCAGAAGAGACCTGAAAGCTACTGGGATAAGCACAGAGCGGGTGACCACAGTGACACCCACGAGTGTGCCCACCAGGACAGGAAAGCCAAGGGCTGGGTGGTAACTTCATGGTGCTGGGAACTTCTCAGCTCAAGTACTGCATCCAGCACGGGGCATCACCTTTTAGGAAAGGCATAAATGAAATAGAAAGCCCCGAGAGACCAACAAGGGTGTTAAGAGTCTTATAAAACCCGACCTGTGAGGAGAGGTTTGAAAGAACTTGGGGTTGTTTAGTCTAGCAAAGAGAAGATGGATGAGACTGGAGGCAGCAGGATAACAGCCTTCAAAGATTACTGTAAAGAGGATGAAAATCAGTTGCCTTGATGTCCACTGAGAGCGTGACAAAGAGTAATATGCTTAACTGGAAGCAAGGGAGATTTACATTAGATATTAGGACAAATTTCCCAACTATAATCAAAGGTAAGCTCAGGAGCAGGCTACCTTTGTGGGCTGGGGAAGCGCAGTCATTAGAGGTTTTTAAGAACAGATGAGACAAACATCTGCCAGAGACAGCTCATTTCACCTCAGCACCAGGGAATAAGCCACGCGTCCCTACCTTGCTGGGATTGCTTTGTATTTCCCTGCAGTAATTTGCTGGAGTCTTGCAGGAGCTGAGGGAGCTGTGTTGATAGCTCTTGGTCTTCTGCTCAGGAAGCAGAACAGCTCTGACAAGAGGAAAACCCAAGCATGTACCTGGAACATGAGTACCATGAACGTGGCTGGTACTTACA
>NW_009259600.1:3175669-3193539 GCF_000687185.1 Egretta garzetta
TTCCTCGCTCGATGGGATCCTTCCTTAAATCCTCTCCTAAGGCACCTGAAGGCAGTGATGATTCTTCTCTTGAGCCTCATTCCCGATGTTTGAGCAGGTTTGGCACTCGGAGACGGCTCTCACAGGAGTCATCTAACACCACAGTACTGAGGTTATAAACTGAGCCAATCTCCCTGACACAGTTCCTAATTAAAGTGCTAAAAAGTAAAACATCAAAGGTGCAAACGGCAAAGGCAACCATACTGCTTTGTACATCAGACCAGTTGTACACTGGTAACTTACTGTCTTCCTTTCCTACCTTTTTTCAGCCTGTGATAGAATGTGCTTTAAAAAGCAGATGGTTAAAGAAGATTTGCAGTCTGCTTACTATTATAGCTTCTGCCCTGAGCTGTGAATCAGTGCCTCTTCACTGTGACAGGCCAGGATTATCCAAGCATATAGGTTTGCGTTCTAGGAAACATGAAAAATTGTTGACTCAATGATAAATAATTGCTTCTTCTTTAGAAGCACTTGTTATCACCTCCTCATACTGAATATTTTTAGTACTAGCAAAGTATCTTCTTTTCAGCTCCCTTGAGACATCTGCTCTCCATATGGCAGACTTGCCTCTGCTTCCACAGTCTGTTTCTGGGAAGGAGACTCCCGATATGACAAATTGGAATTATTTCCAGGTCTTCAAACACTTCACTAGTTCTTGACTCATGTAATTGAGCCTAACAAATCCTGCACAATTGTACATGTTTTAATCCCTCTTGCCTACCTAATTTTTGTCATATTGCTTCCACTGTCAGCAAGCTGCCCTTAAAACATCGGTGTGAGGTTGTTGGTGGCAGAGAGCCACTTAGGAGCCAGCATTGGTGCTGAGCCCACCTAGAGTACATCGACCCACCAAGCCGTCCTGCTCCTCTGCTCCTTGAAGGAAACACGCTGGAAGCAGAACGGTCACCCCGTCCTGGCCATGACGGTGGGGCTGCTGGCATGGGAGCACGGCCCCTTGAAGCATCCATGCCAGCTCCATAAGTATCGGGGCTCGTGCAAGAAAAATGGGACTATCCCATCACTATGGGCCATGCTATTTGCTTTCTGTGGTTTCTAAACCTTATTCTGTGGAGCAAATACGCCTTCTGCAATCACACAGAAAGGGGAGAGCATTTTTTTTCCTTTGGTTTGGCAGCAAATGCCAGAGGATGGATCAAGAGCTAAAAAATAATCGCTCGTGTTTGTATGTTGTGCGTATATCTATAGTTACCCTCTTATTCCCCATTGTAGCCTGTGATGTATGTGTACTCTCTGACCTCGCGCTATAAAACTATTCAAATATATTTCCTCATGCCTTACTATAGGAACTGTCAGTTTGAATTTCTGTAGAAGCTGTTACAGTACAAAGAGACACAAAGCTCTGTCAAGTAATTCATTCCGTGCAACAACACGATATTGCAAGTAACAGCGGAGGAAAACCACACAGCTGCTATTTTAAGGGCAAGACCTTCACAGGGAATCAGTGGACAGCACTGAATATTGATACCTCTGACTCGTAATGTTTGCGTATTTTAGTAACAGTCAAAGCACCGGTTCTCCTTCCATGCTTACAGAAATGGGGGAAGTCCCATACCAACCCATCGGAAGAAAGCCATGTGCACAGGGAGGAGCAGCACCAGTGCCCCGCCGAGCTGCAGAGAAGTGGGGAGTGCTCCACATCGGCGGACCCTCCCAGTGTGCTGACCCCGCAGGGTGCCGCTGGTCTGAGGTTATACTGAATGGGCTGTGATTTCGTCTTGAAAATCTAATGCTTTAAACCATCCATGTGGTATTTTTACCAAGATCTATAGCTAAAAGTCCAAGGATATAGTATGTGGCCATGAGAAATGCATCTAGCCATACTATCTTTCCTTTGGTGCATATTAAATCCTTCTTAATTAGAAGTAAGACAAGTCAATTGTTTTGGCAGCTGAGTGCCACATACAAAGTACCCAGAAAAAAAAAAGTATGCCAGATCCTACTGAAAATACTGTGGACAAAGTAAAAGCAGGGTAATGCAGGTGAAAAATAAAACCTGAGAAAAAAACCCAATGTTTTTCTTAAATTTTTGGTTAGTGAGAAACTAACCCACCTGTCTTTTTATCCTTTAAGTAAGATATATGGAAGAAAGATTTTGTTTCTTGCAAATTAAAATAATATGTGGACTTGCTCTTTGGAGATAGCTCAGAAATCTGTGGTTTGTGGAGATGCAAATAAACTGCATACGAAGCAGCAGATAGGGCACATTCAGCAAGCGTGTTATCACTTAGCTTCTGCATATAAGACAGTTTCTGCAGCTAAACAATATTAAATGTTTTAGTAATTCATTGCATCATTAAAGACCTAAAGGGCAAAGACGTGTCAAACTGAGTATGCTGCTTTGTCTCAACTTTTCCTACATCCAAGGTTACAGCAGGACAGTTCAGTGGCATGTTCCCAAACGCTGAGCCACTGCCAACATTTTCTTAATGGGATTAAATTGTGCCTTGTTACTGTACAAAGACATATTTTAAGTATGCTTGGCCATTTATTTGATGTATGATTCTCTTTGGCTGAATTATTATCCTGGATTTGTGAATAGTAAAGTTGTTATTTCATTACATGCTGTAATTCTTCTCCTAAAATTTATCCAATTAGTGATTAATAGAATAGAGAAGCAAGATGGGTCATTTAGAAGTTTTTCCCTGCTGTTAGTACTTCTATCAATAATTGAATAAATACTAGGAGAAGTACAGCATCTTAATGTACGTATAATTAAAAAGAAATATTGAATTTGTAAACAACTGTCTGGAGGGACTATCCTGAGATGACACCCTACCTTGCAGAACCAGAAGGAGGGGGTTACAGATGGCAGCCATACTAACCGCAGTTAATACAAGGCACAGGCTGGTCAGGGATGGGGCTCGGAGGCTGGGTTGGGGATGGGGATGGGATGGGGATGGGGTGAGGATGGGAATGGGGATGGAGGGGACTTCTGCCAAACTGTGTCTCTGGCATCTTTCTGCCTCAAGCAATAGAGCAGCAGGGATCACCACTCCAAAGTCATCCTTGGGCCATGACACAGGCGGTAGCCGCGGTGATAGCAAATTAAATATGCTGAAAATATTTCTGGTCGCTGCAAATTCTAAATTAAATTGTAATCAAGAGGCAGTTTTCCCTCCCTTGAAGCTGGCCAGACAAACATCTACAGCACGCTCAGGTTTGCTAGTCTCCTTCCCTCCCAGCTCAGCTCCCTCCCATGCAAGCAGCAGCTTGGCCTCCCAGCCTAGAGTGGCACGGGATGGTTTCCCTTGCTCTGCTGAGCAGCCGGAGCGAGCCCAGGAACTAAAGCCCAGCGCCTTGTATGAGCTCAGCAAACACATACTCTGCCACGAAGACTGGTTTTGAGGTCTCATATGAAATAATTTGTTGACTGCTGCTTTTGAGCCCCCGTAGCAACAGCTTGTAGACAGAGGGGATCGTTCCCCACTCCCCCACCCCTGGCTTTGTGATGCTACTTTGTCCTCAAGCCAGGGCCAGCATCTGGCCTGGGCAGCCTGAAGTAGGAGAGAGCAAGTCTCTGCTGCAGAGGTGGTGAAGACTTCAACTGGGATAAGCAAATCACGCGAGTGCCGCCTGTTGCAGAGGTGGGGAGGAAATTAGAAAGCTGTAAGTAGACAAATTTGGGGCCACCCAGGCAGGTGACACCCATGCAGGACCCCATCCAGCAGCACTGGAGACCTCTGCGTGCCCACAGCGGGTGGCTTGCTAGATAGCAGCAGCATGCTGAAGCCTTGCGATAGCCACAATCCGTATTAACACGGACACAAGCTCTTACTGAGGAGTTGTTAACCATCATAAAATGTGTTCTATGATAATTTTTGAAAACTCAACACTCACTACAAACACATCACGACGAGGACTCGGCACCACTTGATTCCTGCAATTGTTAGCAGTTGAAGTCTTTCACTCGCTTAAACATTGATTTATTCAAGACTTGATTCTGATCTTACTTCACAGCTATATAATTCCACTGCTATGACGTTATCCCAAATGAACTTAAAATACAATGCATAAATGTGGAAAAATTAGGAGGATTGCCAGAAGGCACATGGGCAGGACATTTATATATTTGATTTTGATGCTGAAGACCATAAGCCTGGTTCTCCCCTCTTGACAACTGGTAGAATCCAGGTCGAGTACGTTGCAGTTATGCTGGTAAATACGAGAGGATAATTAAGACAATGACTTACATCACAGATCAATGTTTTCTGATTTCTAGTTTTATTCTAAAAACCTTTTGATTTCGGCGTATAATCACCAAGGGTGAGCATTGGTGACCAACTATGCTTTACATTGAAGTAGGGTTGCTCAGCTCCTTCCCACAAAGGACCTGAGACAACACTACCAAGGTCTGCATTGCTAACAAGGACTGCACCACTTCCAGAGCAAAAACCACCACTGGTAGAATTAAAACAAATTTATGGCAAAAATTAAAACATTTATATTTTAACATCTCCAGACTTTATTAGGTGTTCTTTATACAGTCATCTGGTATGTTTAAAGAGTGAGCAATCATATAAAAGGAAATATGGTCATAACTGATTGAAGTAATAAAACCCTGAAACTAAATAACATCTCATAACTCATTACACAGCATATATTAGATTTCATTACATCAGTATATGACTTAGTAGTAAATTCTCCTGTTGGTCATAAACCTCTAAAGTGTTGTCATCCTGAAAAATGAAATTAAAATAGAGAAGAAGACAATGCCAGGACGCTGCGGCGGTGCTCGTACTGTTACAGCACAGCCCCACCTGGTGTTGTGGTGAGCTGGCCCTGGTGGGCAATGCTGGGGATGGGTGACATGTTTCTCCCTGCTGCTGCTGTCATGCCTAGGACAAAACTGTGCCCCTTGATGCAGGGGACTGGTGTTGCCAGGGGTATCTTTTTTGCGTAGCCAACCTGCTGCTGAGCTTGTTATCCCCGTGTACTGATGAAGCCACATCTGGCACTGGGCGGCTCCCAGAAGGGCGATGGGTGAGCGTATCATCTTGGTTAGCACCCTGGTCCACCGCTGCTCTGCGCTGCGGGTCAGCAAGCCCACTGGGCTAGTGACGGTAAAGCAGCGGCGTGCCAGGGATAGAAGCCAGAGCCGTGGGCCGGGTGCCTGCGTTCCCTCTGCCGCAGCACCTGGGAGCGTCGGCTGCCGGGGCTGTCACTCACCACCTCAGGCACACCGAGTCGCCACTGCCCCGCATCCTCCTCGCCCTCTGCCAGAGGCTGTGGCACCGCAGCGGCATGGCACTGCTTCTGGTTTTCACCCACCACGGTTCACAGCCTGACGTACCACTGCGAGATGGCAGACGCAAGCCGGTGGCTCTGCCACATGCCCTGGGCTGGGGGGAGCCACCCCAGCCGCCTGCCGCCAGGGAAGGGGGCAAATGGCACGGTGAGGGTGGCATCCCTAGATCCCAGTGGCACTGCAGACTGGGACTGTTGGAAGAGACGTTGGAGAGCCAGCTCACCAACCCATGGAAACACCAGCACAGGGGCTTTCTGAAATCCCTCCTGTTTCTGAGGCTGAAGCATCTCCCAGCGCACGGGCTGAGTCCTGCAGGCTCTTCAGGGGGCTCATATCTGAGCAGGGGGAGGCTGGTGGCCTGAGCGCACCCATCCCTGGGGGGAGAGGAGCTCATTCCTGACATGAGCTCACCAGGTCTCCTGTGCCCCACACCCACAGCTGTTCCTGTGCTCTGAAGTGCAAATGCTTTGCAGAAACTGCACAAAAATGAACCTTTGAGCTGGGGACGGACTCTGGTAAGTGTTTGAGCTGCCCAGCTACAGCATCAGGGACCTGCTCCCCATCTTCTTGCAGCCTCTGAAGTCTCAAACGCTCGTTGTGCTGCAGCACAGCACCAACACCTTGTCTGAGGCTCCCTCCTCCAGCTGCACAGCCCAGGTCCGAGCAGGAGACCAGCCCTGGGGCTGGCTGAGTTGTTCCCCCCTGTTTGAGTGTCAGGGTTGGCATCTCCAGCCTCAGGACCAGCTGGGCTTCTGCTAGTGGGGTGGGTGGCAGGTCCCTCACTCCAAACTGGGAGGTGCCACAAGCACAATTGTCGCGGTATAACCCCAGATGGCAACTAAGCCCCACGCAGCTGCTCCCTCCCTCCCTCCCTGATGGGATGGGGGAGAGAATTGGAAGGGTGAAAGTGAGAAAACTCGTGGGTTGAGATAAAGACAGTTTAACAGGGAAAGCAAAAGCCACGCACACAAGTAAAGCAAAACAAGGAAATCAATCACTGCTTCCCATCGGCAGGTGGGTGTTCAGCCATCCCCAGGAAAGCTGGGCTCCATCATGCATGACCGTTACTTGGGAAGACAAACACCATCACTCCGAATGTCCCCCCCTCCTTCTCCTTCCCCCAGATTTAATGTTGAGCATGACATCCTATGGTGTGGGATATCCCTTTGGTCAGTTGGGGTCAGCTGTCCCAGTTGTGTCCCCTCCCAGCTTCACGTGCACCCCCAGCCTCCTCGCTGGTGGGGCAGTGTGAGAGGCAGAAAAGGCCTTGACTCTGTGTAAGCCCTGCTCAGCAATAACAAAAACATCCCTGTGTTATCAACACTGTTCCCAGCACAAATCCAAAACACAGCCCCATACCTGCTACTGTGAAGAAAATTAACTCTATCCCAGCCCAAACCAGCACAACAATTTCTGAGCATCCCTGGGATCACCCCGCAGCGAGCTCCTTGCTGGGGGGGGGGCTTATCCACCACATGCAGCACACCAGAGCTCAGGCATAAGGCAGGCTTTGACACATGTCCACAACACTGGCCCAGCAAAGCCAGGCATAAGCAGAGGCTGTTATCGCTCCAGGTGGATCTTCTCTTAGATTCCCCAAAAGGCTTTTTACGTTTCTTTCTTTGAGAACCAACCTCCCCCTCCTCCATTTGACAGTTTATAATTACCCAGAGCAACCGATCAGCAACTGTGCTGTTCGCAACATCTGGGAGATCTTAAGGCAGATCCCAGTCCAAGCTGCACTGATGTAATTGTTTTGCTGGGTGAAGGATGATAACTCTCCCCACGTGTGTTTATACTCCTTCAAAATAATCCAATGGTTTTTTTGAAGCTCACTTATGTCAACATGTGCTTTATTGTGTCGTATGTGTTTTTAAAGTGCTGGATGGAAGCAGCTGGAGAAGTCCCCTTTCAAAGCATACCTCCTCATGTTCTTTTTGGAGTAGCTTGTTGAACCGCTATGAAGCATCAAGGCTTTAATGGCTGTTTTGAAGGTGTCCAGCCACACGAATGAGTTCAATATACACATGAGAAGCTAAGTATAAAAATGAATCAAAGAAATCCCCGAAAGCTCCAGGGGTAGAGGTGGCTACACCCCTCCTTTCCACAAGAAGAAGCAGAAGCCTGTGATCAGATAAGAACAAGATGTGCAAAGCCAGGTGCTCTGTACCCTAAGCTCTGCACCAAGAATCAGCGCTAATGAATGGCTGCCAACCTACGAGTTGTCCAGCAGAAGATGCCACTCCCTGCAGAAGTTGTCCTCAAGAAGTGGAGAGCAGACTGGCCAGATAACAGTGCCAGTGAACCTGGGCTACCATGTGCAAACACTATACTAAAGATCTAAATGTGTAATCTGTCATAATTACATCACCAGTCCTATAATGGAAATAGCAGTTTCTCCATCAGACAGCTGTACTTCTGAAAGGAAATAGGCTGTATTACTTTTTCCCTGGAATTTCTTTTATTTTGGTGTGGTTTTTTTGTTTTGTTTTTGTTTTTGTTTTTAAAAAAAAAAGGCATCTCTGGCTGCTGCCAATGCAGACCTGGGTCTTGACTTTGCCCTGCTACAGCCCAGGCGCTCCTAGGCAGGGATGCCTGCCTCCATAAAGCTCTGAAATGCTGATCTCACCCCTCCTCTGGTACCTCGGCTTTTGCAACACGCAGAGCAGAGCTGAGCCAAACCTCACCTGGCAGCAGAACACATTTTGCTTTTTATCAGAGCCACCTCCACACTGCCGTGACAGTCTCGTGAGCTCCAGCAGGCAGGCTGGGCGCTGAGCATCGCTGGAGGCCTGCTTATACACCGAAGGAAAATTAAAAGGAGTTTTCTTCAGTCTTCTTCAGGGTGAGAGTGCAGCTGAGAAACGTTTAGGATTTGGAGAATTTTTAGTTAATTGAAGTAAACCAAACATATCTTGCTGCTTTTATGACTATTTCATAATAGTATCTTTTTAAGCTAATACTCCACCGGGGAACACAACTTGCAGACAAAAAAAAAAAAAAAAGCCCTCTGAAGTGCCTTGAAGAGATCTGAGCTTTGGACTCTGAACTTTGCTGCTTATAAACAATCATTTCAATCTGCTGGGCCGCAGTGGGAGTATGAGGCTTCATAAAAGGGCTTAGGTGTTGTAATACTGAGCGCAGCAGCGCTTAACTCCATGTCTCGCTATCCAGCCTCCCCATGCAATCCAGAAGATTTAGACACAAAGAACCAGATCTGCACAGGCCAGTGGGGAACCACTTTAGGAACCGCTGAGGAGAGCGCAGCCCAGCTGTGCTGAGGTACCTCTTTCTGATCAGGTTTCAAGCCCCAGATCCCTTCCCAGCGCAGGAACTGAAGCAGCACACTCTCATAAAACAGCAATTCCAGCACTTGCTTGGGCTTTGGAAGAGAAAGATCCAGTGCTCCTCTTTCACTGCAGAGACACGAGGACCCCAAACCCAGACCTGCCCTGTAGCTGTCGGGGCATCCTCCTGTAACCATTCTGGTTTTCAAGGAAGGAAACAGATGAGGTTGCACCAGAGGAGATGGACACTTAGGTCACATCCAGGCACTCTTGAGGCAGGACAAGGACAGCTTGGGCTCCACTCATGATCTGGTTCAATGGATGATACTTGAATATTCTTTAGGGAAAACTTAAGCCTCAGTGAATGCCATAACCTTGGGGTCCCCAAATTTAGGACACACAGGCATCACCCTCTGCAGTGGCCTGCAAAGCACCCTGGTCTTTGGCAAACCACCACACACCTCTTTTTTCCCCCCCCCCATTGTCCTACTCAGCAGTCCCATTTCCCAAAATGTGTTCAACCACATTTTTCTTTCTCCCCCATCCCAGTGGCATCTTTGGTCCTCACATAAATGCCCCAAAACATCATCTCACGCTCACCGCATCCCCCCAAAGTGGGCAAAAGGGATTGAGGTCAACTTGTTTTCCCTGAACTTCTTCCAAATCCCTGCACGTGGTTTCCTAACCTTGAGTCTATCCCAGTCCCTCGCCCAAGCTCCTTGGTCCAGGTGCCAGGGCTGTCTCGGGGTTCAGGTACCGCAGGAGAGCGCTCAGCGGGGCAGAAGCCCTGAGTAAAGGCAATCAGCTGATGGGCAGTAATTGCCAAGCAGGCAAGGGCCTCCCAGCAGGTGGAGTCAGGCATTGCCCTTATTTTGAAGCAGCTTGTAAACCAGCTTAGGAAACAGCTCTAACCAGCCTAATAGAGTCACCAACTCTCCTGGTGCAGTTAATCACAGCTTTCAAAGGAGAACAGTGTCAGCCAAAGGGACTAATGGCCTCACTTGCACCCCAGAAAACATTAACTGGAGAACTGAAGTATTTGCAGAGAAGGGAACTGTGAATCCACACCTTTTTGTGAAGGAAAAGGAACGGAGCCCATGGCCTGCTGGCATAAGCTAGCATTAAATCACCAGCGAACAGAAGGCGTTGAGGGCTCCTTCTCCAGACGCAACGAGAACACCCACCTCGCCAGGGAAGCGATTGCTGGCAGCCAGACCAGCCGGTCACCGAGCCCCAGCACCACCAGCTCCCAGGTGCTGGGTGAGCCGAGGACTATTTGGCACTGAAGGGTTTACAAGATCTTAGCCCTTTGGGCCGTAGACTGGCTAGAAGAGGCTAAGAGAAGCAAAGTCACTCAAGGCATGCATGTCAGCCGCATGCCGTGTGGGACACGGAGTTCCAGCCCCGGCCTCACCCCAGAGCTTTGGTGGCTCAGGCTGCCTCCGCCTGCTCCACACTGCAAGGGCAGCCCTCACCCCCGCCAACGCTTCAGTCCATGAAAATGGACCGCAAGGGCGCAGCAGCACCATGGGGAAATCCTGAAGATAATCTTTGACCTTTGCAGTCTAGAGAGAACATGCTTCAAGTAGGAATGCGTTTACCTTATTAATGCTAGAACAGTTCCATTATAACGACAAGCATGTTTCATCAAAATTCTTATGAGATTTACATCTGCCGTAGCTCTCCTTCGGATGGAAGCTGCAAATAAAACAAGCATATGTTTCTTGTTACTGAGCCGCAAAAAATCCATTGTTTCTGGGTTGACCGATTCAAAATTTAAAGAAATAAGTCTGCCGTAACAAACATGATATTCAGCAATCAAAGTGTATTCTTAAATTTCACTATGTATTTAATAAGAGAACTCCAAGCGAAGCACGGGTTTGCTTAAAAGTGATGAAAAGGAATTTGAGCTAAAACTGTCATCAAACCGCAGGATTAGTGATATGGACCCAGACTCTTAGTTTGACATGCGTGATTTAGATGTGCCAGAGATGATGTGAACTCAAACTACAAAAAGACCTCAGTAATTTATAGAATCTGTAAAGAATTTATATCCAAAAAAACTACACTAATGAAGATGAATGTTTCAAAGTCAAGTTAGGAAGTGCAAGATGCGCCGTTGCTTTGTGCATTACGATATGACCTCACATTGCAGGTTCACATTTTTTCCCAGTAGGAACCCCTCTCTCATTCAGGAATTCTTTCCAGTCCTCTTCAGCGCACAGCTCAACCTTGCTTTCTGCACTCCGTACAGGCCACAAACGTATCAGCTTCTTTATTTCTACATTTACCATCAGAGAAATAAGGATTGTAAGGTCTTTTTCAAATCTGTGAGAATCCCTGTGAGACTTGCTCCTGGTACCACCACCTGTAGTATCCATTGTGTGTATGGACAAATACTGACACTTTCACCTAATATTTTCAGAACAGACCTACTGAACCTAGATGTGGATGCGATTACTCTGTACTTTTGCAGACATAGCCCCAAGCACCCTGTATTAAGCATTTGGCAAAACACTTGGTGAGTTTCTGCAAACAAAGTGTCTTGCTCAGTGTTACAGAAGAACTGCGTGGACAGCAGCAGAAAGAAAACCCAGTTCTCCAACCCAGAACGTTCTTTCCGTCATCATCGGACTATCCTTTCCCCTCTGGCAATTTTGAGCCCCTTTATTGTTATCAAGCTTTTCCTTAAAATGAGGCAACTTTGCAGATGGCAAGCTCATGGTTGCACAGTCCTGGGCGGTACACAGAGGAGCACACAGCTTGCACAAGGAATATGGCAGGATCCCCCAGAGCGCTGCACAGGTGAGATGGAAGCATTACAAGGAGATTACAGACCTGAAAATCCGTAAGTTTTGCAAGTCCATTCCTTCACATCCCAGATATTTTTAAGGATAACTGCAAGGATTCAAAAACGGGAATTGCACTGACCCTCCAACTTATCACAAGCAAGATTCAGATCTTTCATATGAGAAAACAGTTTCCTCTAGCTACAGGTTAATGCCAGGAACTCAGTGCGCATGGAGGGGAACACCAGAGGGTGAAATATGAAATGTCTTCAGAGTTACTCACCTATTAGCACAAGCATCCCAAACCTCACATCACATATTCTAGATAAGCTTACAGTCTCTAACACAAAGCTGCTACAGCTCCTGGTTCCCAGGCAACAGATATCCCTCTGTTACACCCACCTCCTTCCTCCATGGTTCTCACTGTTTTTAGATTCTCCTAAACATCTCCAAGAATGCACACTCATCTCTGCCAAAAACCCAGCAAATACATTTTCCATACTAATACCATTCGAAGATACAACAAAACAGTATTCACTGAACTTTTTCAAAATACTTCAGCAGAAGACTACTGCATATTATGGGAACTTAAAAATAATCAATCCAAGTCAGAAGCATCTGAAAACAGATCTAAATGAAAGCTGTCAAACAACCTCAGCCTTTCAAGTGCTACTTCCATTAGATAATTAAGTCTCCTAATATTATTCTAACAGCTAATGGATTCAGAACTATTTCATTATAAAAAAATCAAGTATTCTAATCATTCCATAAATAGAAGAGTGAAACATCAGGCCGTATTTGTCTCTTGGAAGAAAATGATAAAGTTCTCAAAAACACATCAAATTATATGCGCTTCAATCATAAAATTTTACTATAGGAGATGAAAGAAACCTCACATTCTTAATATAATCCCCCCACAGACTTTGAAGGTATATCGGTGAAGCAGATATTTTTGCAGCATTGCGTTTTACTACGTCTGGCTGCGAAGTTTTGAAATAAGTGTTTCACCCAGGGATCGCTGTATCCATCCTACAGGTGTAAGCAACTGAAGGAAGCAGATGAAGGTTAGTAACAGTGATGAGCTAAACAAGGTTTCCATTCTAACTTCCAATCCAGTATTCTATTTATCTGGTCATACCAATTGAAACCTACAGACGAGGTTTGCTCCATATTTATGTATTTTTGTTTTTTTCTGAACTGCTCTAGCTTTTGGTCAACGGATTCTGGCATTTGGCAGGCAAGCGTGCATAACAAGAAAAAAATAAACCTTGGGACTATCACGCAAGATTGTGTGCTACACACAGAATGCTGTATGGTAGGCTTTAAATTTCACATATACCAAAATCTGTCTCAAATTAACATTACCATTACACTATGGAAGACTAAAATCAAGGTCTTCAGCCAGCATGGCTGGTATTTTCTGGATACAACTGAATTCCTTCTGTATTTAAGCAGACCCCAAATTTCATGTGTATGTCTAAAGTCATTAGGCCTGACAGTTTAAAATGTGATACCAATCACTGTAAACAACAGCATGCTTTAGGCCATGGAAAAAAAAAAAAAACCACAAGGGAAGTTAATTATGCTGTTGAAATCACATCAGCATACTACTTTTAGCCTTTAAAAGGATAAAAAGTCTCAAGAAGCTGAAATGAGACTGTCATTATGTTTTATATGAGAACAGACTTTTAGGGATTAACGATGTGTATAGTATAAAAAGCTAGTGAAACATTTCCCGATTTTATGATTTAGGAATCATCTGTATTTTCCATTATCATACTACGTATGTGCTTAGATGCACAGAATATTACATCCCGCTGTCTCACGATGCCATTGTAACATCAAGTGCTGCTCCAGTATTGCTGTCTCCAGGGAGAGGTGATGAAGGAAACAAGCACTCCCTTTTTAATTTAGCAGAGCAACTAGCACCAACAGCCCTGCATGTTTCTTACCTAACCCTACAACTGCAGAAAACAGCTGTACTGTGGAAAGAGTAAGAGTCAAAAAGCTGGAATGAAGACTGCATACCACAAAGCTAATATGTAATGTATATGCTCGTAGGAAAGATCTGAACATTAGCTTGTTAACATTTACAAAGAACTCTTCCAAGTAGATTTTATACTTTGACATGTTTATTTTAGTTGGACGAACAGATTCAATGAACAAGTTGAAACAGTATTCCTCAGCCTCACATTTGCCTCCCTGTAGACTTCTATAACCGAATGTTTAAAAGTATCAGAAATATGTGGATATTTGCATGAAGTAGTTCAATAGTTATTTCTTGTTCCATGCTTCTCTTTCAAGTCTTTCACGGATTACTTCTTTTAGGTACGGTTCAAGATAATGCTTATCCTGAAAAAGAAGAGAACATGTTTAAACTTACAGGGAGGTCCAGAAACATCTCAAGCCATTCCTACAGATTACTTGCCTCTCATTCCTCCTCAGATCTGACTAAAACCCAACCTAACAAGACAAGAAAAAGAAATTGAACATTACTTCCTCTGAAAAGGTAAACTTTGCATCTGCCAAGTCTGAAACGACAAGTTCTTTACTGCAGCAACCACTAATTCCTAATGCCTCGCCAACATTAACAAGCAAAGTGATGCTTCCAGCCATACCTTTAGAAACAATGTTCTTTTGGCAGATACCCAAACGTCCAAGATCCACTTTAATTAGTTCAAAGGCCAAACATAATACTTTGGAGAAACTTATTCTGAATTTAAATTCTAAACAGTGCTCTAAACTTGGATTCGATGGAACACCTTCACTGTGTTTTAACGCTTACAAACTGAACTGCTGCTTAAGGAACTACGTAACCAGTTATCCAATGCAGCAATTACCTAAATATGACCAATAATACCACAAGAAACAGCCTCTGCTTAAATAGAGAAACATAATAACCTTATACTATCCTATAGTCAAAAGTTTAGCGATAAGATTACTCCCTGCCTGGTAATTTGGAGAAAGCCAGGATGTACAATAATGCAAAGTCTGTGAATCAATGCACTACAAAAAAAAAAGTTACATCTGAAAAGGAAGGTGTAGTTTGTTTTTCAAATTACAGGACTACATTTATTTTAATGCAAGATTTCCCTTTAAATAATTCTTCCTTGGTGTCTTCGTGAATAAAAGCATTGGTGCACGGTTTTCTATAAAATTAAGAAATTAATCAGAAAAGCAAGAGACGTTTTATGAGAATTTCCAAGCTAGCTACAGTGCATTTCTTTATCTGATAGCTTAGAAGAAATATTTTGTCTGAATACAAACAGTGTGCTATGGCTCTGAGCTGTAGTTTAAGCTTTTGTCAGCTTGAGTAAAATTTTCTAATTTCCACTGAAAAATAGCGATTTTTAAACAGCGATCAAAAGCTGTGTTTTCCAGAGGTATTCTATGAGATACACACTCATTTAATCATTATAAAGAGCATGTAAACATCTCTCTCTTCAGAGAATGAAAATGTCGAAGACCAGTTACAGCAGTGCCATTTGAGACCTCCACCTCAGAAACACCGTACACATACCTCTTCATATTTTACCCACTGGTCTTTTGGAAGGATCTGATGTTTCAGGCTTAAGTCGAGTGCTCGCTTTATGCGAAATATTCTTTCATTGTAAATATCCTCTGGAAGTCTCTTCAGTGCTTCTTTTACATCATCGTCTTCATACAGTGTATCATCTCGCATTAATCCTGTACCAAGAAGATTGCACAATATCACTGAATAAATGATCTTAAGTAAGATTTAGGATTGACACAGGTTTTTCTGTGTAACATGGGCATAACACTTCCAATGCAAAATTATGAAGAACCAAACCAATCCAGAAGAAGAGAACCACTAATTGCTCACAGAGAACAAACTGGCTTTCACATACTCTACTGACTTGGTTTTAGTCCTTTTCTTAAGGAGGAATAGGGAAAATGGGTATCTAATTCAAGGTGTTTTGCAAGAGTACAGATATACACAGAACAATAACTATTCTGGATCTGAGGGGCGGACTTATGCTCATCTAATTTTATATCTGTATTTAAGATGACTGTCTAGGTAAAGGGCTTAAGAGCTCTGAACCCATTCAAGTCAGTCAACCACAGATGTGACTACTTCACTACTGAGGAATTATTCTCTAAACTCCACTATGCATAAGGACTAGATCTCCATTGACTATATTAAGCTATGGAAACCTGAAGTTAGATGTCTGTGCACAAGTTGGTTCCCTTCTGCACCACACCAAATCAGAAGTTAAATTGGGGAGAAGCACCTAGTCTTCTCAAAGCCAAGAACACCCTCGCACTGTGGAACAAAGGATTCCTGAAATTCAACCAACCCTGCTTCAAGTTTCAGTATTAACAACATAGGACAAAACATTACTTCTGTAACATTGTAAGACTTATGCAGATAATACGAGTATACCTACTGCCCTGTGGTCAAAGGTTGTGATCTCATGTGACTGAGGTGGCAGTAGTCTCCCAGTAAGCCAGAAATTTCTTCTGAGCCACATATTCTTGAATTCAGTTTTGTAATTTATTTCAAAGGCAGAAGGAGCGTGGCTGCTAGCTTAATCGCTAGAGTAAATTCAGTGTTTCCCCTCAGTTTTCAGCCTCATTCCCAGAAAAGCAGCAAAGAAGTATTAATGCCTTTAAGAATTTCAGCAGACAGGTATAAAACGAGGGACTAAGCACTGCATCTCTGGAGGAAAGACTTAAGCTTATTCCTCTACAGCTGTCTTGCAATTTTTTTTTTCTAACTTCCCCAGGGCAGGTATGTTAACTTCCTTTAAATCATTCGCTCAGACTGCAGCCAGCTTTGAGCCTCCAATATTCAGATTCTCTGGTCATTCAAGAACAATTCTGCCATCTAAATAGTTGAAACAAACTTGGTGTCAACTCTGAAAGAACTGAAGACAAGACCATCAAGGCGACCTCCTCTACTTGAAGAAACACTATTTTTACACCCACTTCACCACTGTGCAGGCCAGACAGACATCAAGTGAAGCTATGGCGAGACAAAGGACAGAACTAACGAAATCCTTTTTTGCACTTTGGATACTCTACATAAGTATCACTGGCAGACTGACTGCTATCAGTGGGAATCTCTCCAGCTTCAAGGGCAGCCTTTGGGTTACAAGATACTGGCTGGTGAAAGTGACTTGGTGGGAAAAGATAAATAATCAAGCTTTCAGGACCACTTTGTGAAAGTTTTTTCAACTGTCCCAGCTTAACCATAGCCGTTATAAGTCATTTCACTGAAAACAAGAGCAAACACAGGAATAACAGAAAAGTCACAGATTCATTACCAGGTATCAATCATGATGACTGAAGCTATTGCTAACTTTTCTCCCACAAAAGCAGTAGCTAATCTTGATCAAAAAGACTTATGCCAAACTGCACATACACACACCATGCATGGTTCGTAACTGGTTTGAGCATTGTTACATTCGCAGAGTTTTTAAAACTCAATGAGACACTTACCGAGTTTGTTGAATCCAGCTGCATTGTAATACCACTTGCGAAGCCTGTCTAACAGGCGACCACCTCCTGCAACTGAACGTGACCATCATCAGTTGCAGAGCAAGACAAAATTCAACATTTACACGCTGCTATGGCAGTACCCAAATATTTGCTGGCCTCCTTCACATTGCAGTAATGCAACACTACATCAAGTTTGAATCTCAACGTGTGTGACTTGGCCTCTCTGGTTTTCAGTGTCCCTTAACTGACAATGAACAGGCAGAATGAGTGCTTGTTGCATACAATAATCTGACCTCTGTTTCACTAAATTTGAATATTGGACTGCTTTAAGAGTTGGAACAATGCTAACAGTTCATTGCACCAACACTTTTAGGCTCCATAACTCTTACCTGAGCTAAAACCACAGCATTCTACATAAAGTGAAACCATCATGCTTTTGAAACCATTTATCTAAGTTCCACAGCTCTTGCTATGGGTTAATTCAATTTCAAGGCCAGCATATTATTATGTTGTTAACCTTCTGCTCTCCTCTCCAGTTATTAAATACCATTCCAGAGCCTCCTTTTTCAAAGAGCTGCCAAAGTCAACTGGAAAGTCAACATTGAAACCACAAAAAAAAAAAAATTAATGACTTTAAAAAGAAAAAATAAAACACATCACACATAGAGCACCCATCTTATCTGTGATCCTGGATAGGAGAAGAACATAATGTACGTGTAATCAAGTACAATGCAGTACCAAATACCATTAAAGTAACTCAACAAAGGGTTTAGAAATCCAGGCATGGCGCAATATGGGCAACGCTGCCAGGGCAAGCCATCTCTCATGACTTTAAGTCAGTTGCCTTACTAAGTCACCCCCATAAAGCCAGTGCCACGTGTGATATGGGTATGCCATTAGCACACCACCTCATCAGGCCTTATTCCTGCGTACTTTAGGCCTGGAGAAAGGAACAACGTTAAAGCAGCCAAGCCTGGAGCCAGCACCCGGGCAGGACAGCCACCCCTGGGGAGCAGCCCCGCGGCC